>NC_137970.1:112670323-113248124 GCF_963924665.1 Micromys minutus | reverse complement strand
CAAACTACTGAGCACTAGCAGCTGCAGGCTCTTGTGGAACTCTGTTCATTCCGATCCTAAGCTTCCATGGCTTCTGAACCATGGGGAAAATTAACTTGGCCCTGAAACTCATCATGGCACATTCCTAACCAGGGTTTCAGAGGTTTCTGCCCCATTTCCTTGCCTATGAGACAAGATCGATCAATTACGAGTTCTTAAGACCTTACCTGAAATCTAAAGAAGCTTCTGCAGACTGGTAGCTAAACATAGTCTCCAGATTGGAGGAGAAAGACCTCTGTCCCCATGTTCACGTTGTCACAAGGTCTAAGACTGAACGCTGAACATATGGGCTTTATGACTTGGTGGCCCCAGAAGGTCATCACAAGGTTCGCTCTCTCTGCTGCATGCTCTCATTAGATCAACTAGTCCAGGACCGAAGAAGAGTGTCAGCAACATGCTGGGGCAGCAAGAAGTGATGAGCTCAGCCCACACAGCAAGAGTATTTGCCAGAGTGTGGTGTTTGCCCAGGACAGCAGTTTCCAGACACATCTGCACAGCACCTAAGACAGAACGAAATCAATCAGAAAACACACAAAGTTTGTGGGTGGTCTTTTCTCGGCATGTTCAAAACTGTTGACAATACAAACTCACAAGCTCTATTCATACTCTCAATCACTGGGAGACAAGGGGCCCCTTTAATGCCAGGCCCTTCCTGTTTGCAACCATCTACAAGGCAAGAGTCTCTTGTTACTTCCTACCCTAAAATCAGCACAGCTTTGTACCCTAGGTTCCAGAATTCCTTGGCCCCATAGCTGTTTCTCAAACAACAGCTGTGTGTAAAGTCTGCCTTTGTCCTACAAACTTAAAAAAAAAAAAAAAAAAAAAAAAAAAAAAAACACAAATCTGCTTTGACCTTGAGAATCAGATCAAAGACTTGAACTTTAGACCCAGTGCAAGGACTCGGTATGCTCACCTTTACCAGTTGGAACTTCCACAGCCAGTTCCAGTTCTGACACTGAGGGATTCTATACTAGGGCTTTGGTCAGGAAGCGAGAGAATAACCACCTTGTCCTTGAACTCAGGAAGCCTGTGTTCCAGCTGTCTGCTACGTTCTAGCTGTGGTTTTTCAATTCACTTTAGTCAAGTGGCAGAGAACATTGTATCATGAGGACCTTGACGGAACATCATCAAACAGTGATACCTATGCTTGCCTACAAAAAAAATCGGGTTTACTATATGATGTATGTTTCTGTTATCACAATAACAAGATACATGTTTCTTAGACTTCATTACTTAGGGTTGAAGAAATGGCTCAGTGGTTAAGAGCACTGGCTGTTTATTATTATCCCATAGAAGCCTGATTGTTTCCTAATGACAGAAAAGAAGTGGGTATTGGTGGGACTGGAGGTAGGAAAAACCGGAAGTGTGGGGAAGGTAAACCATAATCAGGTTATATTATGTGAGGGGAAAAAATGGTCTTCAATAAAACAGAAAAGAAAAGCACTGGTTTTCCAGAGGACCCGGGTTCAATTCTCAGCACCCACCTGGCAGCTCAAAACTGTCTGCAACTACAGTTCCAAGGGATTCCACACCCTCACACAGACATGCATGCAGACAAAACACCAATGCTCATGCAATAAAAATAAAGAAATCACGTCAAAATAGAATTCACTTCTTAATAGCTGTATGTTTTTTGCCATCCCCACTTGCTCATTTCTTGTTCGTTCTTTCGCCAGCATGCCAAGAGGGCCCTGTCTGATCTCTGCTATCCCTGCCTGCTCCCTGCTCTAGCCCCATTGTCCCATGCCCTCACCCTTCTTGACACCAGCATCCTCTGACTTTTGAGAGCTTTCTTAAAGGCTCTCTCACCTTTGCACTTATTATCTTTGCAGACAGCTCCTTTCCAGTTTGTCCAGGTGAAATGTCAATTACTCAATAGAGCTTTCCCATCAAAATGTTCTCAAGCACTTCTCCATAGCCTAATCCCCTTGACCATATGTTCTGTTCGTTCACCCCCCTAGTCTTCACCACGGACATATAGCATATGTTATAAATGAATCATATCTACCATCTTTTTTTTTTCTTTCACTAGAATGTAAGTTCCACAAGGTGAGGGATGTTTGTCTTCTGTTTTGTCTGCTCAGCCCCTGCCCACAGTGATACAGATAAATGGTACAGAGAAAACAATAGCTCTGAGCTGAATAAATGAGGGAATATTAGCAAACAACAAAAGTTTGATATTATAATAGTTATGGAAAATGCAATTCAAAAATTTAAGACCAGGTCTTAGAGATCCCAGGCTGGCTTTGAACTTGCTATGTAGCCCAGCATGACATGGAACTCTTTCTTGATCCTCCCACACTACTTATTGCCCATGCACCAGGACTATAAACAGGTATCACCATACCCTGCCATAAGTTAATTTTTTAACTACTCCATCCTCAAACGGAAAAGACCTTCATAATTTGAAGTTAGCAGCTGACATTTCAGGCAACAACAGGAAGTTCCGAGGATCTTCAGCAGGGGAGCTTGGGGGAAAGGCTGGGTTTAGATGCCTTTTATCCCTTTTAGTGATATGTATGCTATGACTTAAATGGGCTAATCCTGTCGGGCTATCTTCCCAGTTGCTAATCCATACTTCTGGCTGGGAATATCCACAGATACCTCAGAACATAGAGTCCTCTGGAGATAAAAGTAACCACAAAGAATGTTTCCTGGATGTCAGGCCCTGGGCTTAAAGACATTTCTGGCATTATCAGTGAAGTTCATAACCACCCCATGAATAGCATTTTATATTTTTATTACGTTTTTTAACTTTTATTCTGTGCACAATTGGGAGGGGGCACGTGCCTGTGGATATCAAAGGACAACTTGTGAGAGATGGTTCTGTCCCTTTGACCATGTGGATCCTGTGACTCAAGATGGATCACTAGGCTTTGTGGCAGGCTCCTTTCCCCCACTGAGCTATCTTGCTGACCTCATGAATACCATTGTATCCCATTCTTTCTGGTGAGGAAGTAGACACTGAAGGAGGTTAAGGCCGTTAGCCAAGTGCACACAACTAGAAAAGATAAAGCTAGACAAAAGCTAGACTTTACATCTGAGTCACAAACAAGCTATATCTCCCTGTCTTCCCTCCTGTTGCGTGCTACATTCTGGCTGTGACAGTGTTTAGCCCTCCCCCTGAGCCCGGAAAGTTATGTTGGGAAATCAAAACATGGAAATATTACAACGATGAGGCTGCATTCCCACTTGTAAGCAGCAAAAGAATTGACAAGCCTGGTGCAAATGAAGAAAAGCCAAGCAGAAAAGATTCTACCTAGGCTTCGAATTAGCTCAGTTATAGGAACACTTGCCTAGCACACACAAAGCCTTGTGCTCTGTCTCTAGGACTACATCCACCAGACTTGGCAGACTGGCCTGTACTCCCAGGACTCCAAAAGTGGATGCAGGAGGGTGAGGAGTTCATGGTTTTTCTTAGCTACATACAGAGTTCAACGCCATCTTGAAAAACTTATCTCTGAAAAATCTGTAACCCCAGCATTCAAGGGACTGAGAAAGGGGATCATGTCTTTGAGCCACTGGGCTACTAAGTGCCTTGCTTCCTTCCTTGCAGAAAGGACCAAAGAAATGACTCCGTTTAAATTCTGCCTCAGTCTACCCAGCAAATACGAGTGCCTGGGGTCAGTCCCATCGTCATCACACACACAAACTATTAAAATAAACAATGGGAGTCTATCCATGGACCATGGCAAGTTAAAGGATGAGAAGATACGTTTTCTCAAGTGTAAAATCAGGAAGCTCTGGCTTCATAGCTTTGTCATGAGGATAATATTTAGGAATGGATCAGGCTCAGCACCTGGCACCAAACAAAGCTTAGTGCAAGCTCACTCTCTTCTGCCTGTTCGGACTCCTAGATGTGCATCCTCTTTGTAGTTGCTTCCAACCTCCAGGATCCTGCTTTGTGAGTGACAAGGGAGGAGACTTTAACCACCTTCAGGGACAATCTGGGTTTCCCCAGCATTCACTGCTTCCCTTGTCATTTTTATTGGCCTTGTAATAGAGGTATGGAATTGTAAGAAGTGGAGATGTCCTAAAAACGTAGGCTCTTGTTAAAAGGAGGAAATCTGGAAACTCACTATGTTATAATGGAGAATGTTTAGCATTTCCCTTCTTTGTAACTTGTCAAGACTGATGCTGTATCGCTACTGGACGAGAAGAACAAATAAACAATAACATTGTCAAAAACAACTCGAATCACTTGAAGATAAAAGTAGGAAGCCCAATAAAGACTCTCCTTTGAAAGGCATGTCTCCAAATACTCTGTTGCCATAGTACCAATATTTCCAGCTCTTTTCAGGTAGCTTGAGATACTGAGTTGGGTCAGGTCCATCCTAGGCTACCCTATTGTTTCCTCGTGTTCATGTAAGAGCATCATTCTGTAAATGCACATGGGTATTTGAAGGCAACTAAAGAGAAAGCCTGAAAATGGAAATATTTACTAAAATTTTCTGTCTTTTGATAATGTAATAACAGTAACACTTTGAGTTTATCAAGTGCCTTTGTTCTGAGCAACTCAAGCTCTGAAACCATGATCATGTTCATCGAATAGCACATTCTGAAGCTTGAATATCATCATGTGGCTGGTTGGTTGTCATCAGTTCCATTTTGGAAACCACATACCATTAGGAGAGGCAAAATGGAACAAGAAAGGGGAAGAACAAGAGCCTCCAAACTACTTCAATGTGTAAGTACTAATACCAATAAATCATGTCTCGGCAAAGTACTTTTGCAGGATTACACAAACCCTTTCTATATTCCCAATGCAGGTATTAGGAAAGCCTACCATAGTTTCCCAAACGCATAATGCCAAGTTCACTGAAAGAAGCCACAAACTGACAACAGACCCAGTTGCTGAGGTGTCTCTGCCTTCAACTTTCTGGGTATCCTGCTGTGTGCAAGACCTTTCCCTTTCTGCATCAAACTTTCCTAAGCTGGAGAAAGAGCGCATTGAATGGATGAGTACAATTTATGATGTCCCGACAATAGAAAACTTTTCCCAAGAGACTAGGAATCATCTGTGAGCCTTCTAGATAGATATCTGGAAACATTAATGCACTTTTGCTCCTAATGGCATGATGCTTACCAGAAGTGTAAATAACCCAGGTATCCATCAATAGATAAATGCATTAAAAATGGCATATAGACACAGCCATACATTCTTCTTTTTAAAGAATGTTCATTCCTTTTCAAACTTGCTATGTAGCCAAGGATTCAAGGATGACCATGAACTGCTCAATCTCCTGCCTCTGCCTTCCAAGTGCAGAAATTACAGCTACACATGGATCACAGGGCCAGGTTTCTGTGGTACTGGAGATCATCCACCGTCTTTTATGCCAGGCAAGCACTCTACCAACTATGTTGCCTTCCCACCCTTGGAATATAGATCAAGAAAGGTGGTCTGCTTTCTGCACCTAGCATTTTTTATCTGATTATTCCTATGATTGCCAAGATGAGCACTTGACATTTTCTTAATCCAGTCCCTTTATTTATTTAACGTTTTCCTTTTTTTTAAATTGGATATTTTATGTATTTACATTTCAAATGTTATCCCCTTTCTCAGTTTCCCCTCCAGAAACCCCCTATCTCATCGCCCCTCCCCCTGTTTCTATGAGGGTGTTCCCCCTCCCACCCACCCACTCCTACCTCCCTGCCCTGGCATTCCCCTACACTGGGGTATCGAGCCTTCACAGGACCAAGGGCTTCTCCTCCTATTGATATCCAACAAGGCCATCCTCTACTACACATGCAGCTGGATCCATGGGTCCCTCCATGCGTACTCTTTGGTTTGTGCTTTAGCTCCTGGGAGCTCTGGGGGGTCTGGTTGGTTGATATTGTTGTTCTTCCTATGAGGTTCCAAACCCCTTCAGATCAGTCCTTTCTCTAATTCCTTCATTGGGGTTCCTGTGCTCAGTTGGATGGTTAGCTGCAAGCATCCTCAGCTGTATCAGCAAGGCTCTGGCAGAACCTCTCAGGAGACAGCTATAACAGGCTCCTGTCATCAAGCACTTCTTGGCATCCGCAATATTGACTCAGTTTGGTGTCTGTGTATGGGATGGATCCCCAGGTGGGAAAGTCTCTGGATGGCCTTTCCTTCAGTCTTTTCTCCACATTTTGTCCCCATATTTCCTTAAAATATACATATTTGTTTATTTCATGTATGTGAATACACTGTCACTGCCTTCAGACACACCAGAGGAGGGTATTGGATCCCATTACAGTTGGTCATAAACCACCATGGGGTTGGTGGAAACTGAACTCAGGACCACTGGAAGAACAGTCAGTGTTCTTAACTGCTGAGCCATCTCTCCAGCCCCCGTATTTCCTTTAGACAGGAGCCATTCTGGGTTAAAAAATTTGGAGATGAGTGAGTGGCCCCATCCCCCAACCAGGGGGCCTTGCTCAACCTCTGGATATAGTCTCTACAGGTTCTCCCATCAGCAAGTTCCAGATGCCAGGAAAGCAAGAGGCTCCCAGGACCCAAGAGGGATGAGATTAGCTGGACATTTTCTTTCATAGATTCTGAAAGGTCTGTAGTAATACTGGCTTACAGACAGTTCTGCTAGACTCTGCCCAACAGCTACCTAGCAACTGCTTTCATCTTTACTTGCTGCCATTTACCAAGAGCAAGCAAGGTGTGGCAGTGTGTTAGAGGTCTGCCTGCTGGCCTCCCTCCTGACTCTCTCTCTCTCTCTCTCTCTCTCTTTTTCTCTCTCTCTCTCTCTCTCTCTCTCTCTCTCTCTCTCTCTCCCTCCCTCCATTCCTCAGTGCCCCACCCCACCCCACCCCACCCCACCCCCATTCTCATGTGTTCCTGGCTGACTTCACTTCCTCTCTTTCTTTCTGTCCTTCTCTGTTCCCACCTTTCCCTGACTCTACCCTTTTTCCAGGTCCCTACTCCCTTCCCCCACAATAAAATATCTTAATACTAGGTCTGTCACATGTCATGATTCCTCAGGGGGAACCACCAGGTACACTCTTAGTCCAGCTGTACTATATTTCATAACAGATAATCCTTTCACTTAATAAATGAAATTCTAAGCAGCTAAGTGACATGTCCAAGGTAACACAGCAACAAAGAAGTGAAGCTGGAGTCCAGCCCCAAATCCCTCTGTCTGTCTGTTCTCTTCACAAACAAGGCATAAAACATTTTCTAGGAAAAACACTTCATTAACTTCTAAGTCCAGAGAGAACAAAGCTACCCAAGTTGCTTATGTTAGAGCATGCACACAAAAATGGTACAGATACAGCAGCCAGTCTTAAGATTTCCAAATCAATTACCATTGTTATCCAAAAAAAAAAAAAAGTATTATTCTTAGAGACTGTGGACGTGACTCAGTGGATAAGAGTGCTTGTTCTCCAGGCATGAGGAACTGAAACCAAATAACTAAAATCCACAAAAATAAGATCCAGGAATGGCTGCAGGTACCTGTAATTAGTGATAAGACGATCCCCAGAGCATCTTGGCCAGACAACCTACTTGCAACCACAAGTTTTTTGGTTTAATGGGAGAGTCTATTTCAATATGATAACAGGGAACAATAGAGAATGATACCTGATGTCTTACTCAGATGCCATCTCCTCTTGTATGGACATTACACACACACAGATGCATGTGTCCTCCCACACCCAAGTGTGTATGTGTTAGCTTTGGTATACTGGTGAAGCTTACAGCTGGGTTCAGGTGGAGCAGGATGATTATTCTGAGCTCCAAGCCAGCTGGGCTATATGATGAGTTTAGGCTAGCTTGGGTTACATAGCAAGACCCTATCTCAAAGAAAAATGGGGGAAGGTGAGTAATTTGGATTAAATAAAATACAAATCATTTTTCCCTAGTTAGCTGAATTTGTGAAGTAAATTTTAAAGACAACTCCTACTGGTCCTCTTGTATTTGCAATTTCTACAGTTCACTAAAAATAAAATGTGTCCCTTTAGATATTCACAAATGCCAGGACAATTTCTTCCTAATATTCCCAAATATAGACAGCAACATAAACTGATAGGTTTTTAAGAGAATCTGTATATAATTGACTCTTGGCTTATGATAAATGCTTCTGAGGTTTCTTCTTAAATAAAGGAACCTATCTTTAACCATCAGCCAGATTGAAAATCAGGTGACCATCAGAGCTTATGTTGGGTTTTGGTATTTATATTTGAACATTTACCTTTCTTTCATGTAGCAAATCAAAGGTTTTCAATAAAATCCATTGCAGCTTAAGTTAAAGCCTTAGTTATAAAATCTTTCTGTTTTCTTCGGATTAAGCAGTGTCTCCTCTTCACCCCTATGGTGGTTAAGTTTCTCATAGAAGTTCAAACGATCTTCTTTCAGGCTCTTGAAGCAAAGTCACTGTCGGAAAATAATCTCTTGCCAGCCCTTCTGTTGGCACCGTGAGAGCACCCGAAATCCTTAGACAAGCTTTGGAACCAACTTGGACTGCTTGAACAAACTCTGCTCTTGAGGCGTATCCTTTTCAAGAAGACACTGCTGTTGAAGGAGAAATATGTTCTACGCAATTAATGTTTGCAAGAGGGTCACTGAGAAGGTCACATTTTAACTGGTGCCAATATATCACTCAATGTCCAATGGTGAGCTGATGAAAACATTTGATTGGCTTCGGCTACATGAACCCAAAAGACAAGAATGTGTGAATGAGACAGAACGGTGAGGGACAGCCCCTAAAACAGTTGTACACCTTAACTACTCTAACATCTGATTCAAGGAACAAGTATTTGTCAGGCGGAGACTCTGCACAGGCCTAGTACAAAGGAATGAATGTCACATGTACCACGTATGCAATTTCAGCTTTTCCCTCTACGTCTGTATGGGAACCGATTCAAATCTACCAAAGCCTGTTCTGTTAACTACACACATTCCCCACTCCTATTACACTGTGTCTTCCTAACAGATGACATCAAGACAATATGAGGACATAGACTCCCAAGTGTCAGAACTGGAAGGAAACTTAGATTTTAAGTTGAACATACCCTCTTCTGCGTTTCTCAGATGAGTAAACAAAAGCCCAAAAATGCTGGACATTTGCATATTTACCCAGTTTCACCCCTCTTCCACCGGAAGAAGGCAAAACTGCCTGTGTTAATATTAAAAATGGTGCGCTCTGTGTACTTCGTTTTGCCTCCCGAAACTGAAAGCAGTCTCTTGGCTCCTACCTCCTCCCCACCCCCACCATAATCCTTACTCAGATCAACAGTTCCGGTTCCCTCCTTCCGTCCTTCCAGCGTTCTCAGTCTCCTCCCCTCGGTAGGGGCGGGTCCAATTACTCAGCAGCCCACTTAGCATAGCAAAGAGTCCAGAAATGTGGTGTAGCAAGAACAGTGGCCCCCAGTTGGTGCTTTGTTCCTCCCAGCTGTGCTTACTTTTCCTAAGCAGAGCTGCGATTTCCACCTCTGTGGCTTCTTTCTGTAAAGTTCAGGCCCCCAGGGCTATTGATTATTACATAATTTTGCATTGTACCCCAATATTTATATGAAGAAAAAAAAAAAAACAGCATCATCCCAGTTGCTCTGTGAACTGGTCCTTGTCCGGGATGACAATGGGCTTTCTGAGGACAAGGCCAGCCCTGCAATGTTTGATTAACACCAACCAGCTCTTTGTAGGACAATATCAGGCCATGCAGTAACAAGAGCACGCCTTTTGATTTGGGTTTGCTCCTCTGTTGATACAATCCATTATCCTGTTTGCCTTTCTTACTACTGCAAGGCATTGCTCCAAGGGCTTCAAGGAATTTCTTCCTATAATAACCTCCAAATCCCTTAGCACCTGCCTTCTGCCAAAGAACCTCCCTCTTCACACCGCTCGCGGCCTTTCTTTGTCCTTTCAACACCATTTTGAATAGTAGGTAAAGCTATATATCCCATCCCAAGGAAAAAGAAAACCATGGCTACAACCAGTGGCTCCATCATTTAAAAGAAACCAAGTGGGGCAGAGAAATTGAGTCACTGTTTGATTAACCCTTTCTCAGCTGTCTCTGTCTTTGATTCAGGGTTCCAGCTTTGTAGTCAGTTTGATGCAGGAAGACAAGTTCCAGAGCTCAGGGCAGCAACCGCGAGATCTTAATTGATTTGCTTCAAGGCAAACGTCACAGTGACATTAACAGAAACAGCACCAGGCTCCTTACCCCACCCCCGTTATTCAATCTAAAGCATACAACTGCACCCCTCAGAATCTTTCCAAACTCCTCCAATATTGATGGAATCTCCTAATCTTAGACATTGGGTTTTAGACCTTCCAGACACTGACAGAGAACATCTTCACATTTAAAAGACACCCTTATTTGAAAACATTTTCACATCCAGCAGTGTTGATAGGAAAAAATACCAATAATCTCAATGATGAAACAACACAGACTGTTCTGAATGAAGATTTTCCAGCAAATAATAGGTTCTGTTTCTGTGGAGTGGCACACCCCCTTTCAGAGCTGTACCTCCCCACCCCCTTCCCTAGCATCTTATTTTTGTTTGTGCAAGATACCCCTGATTAATTATCAGGCTGTCCCATTTGGCCAGTAAATGGAAGGCAAATTAATAATTTCGGGTAAAAAAAAAGACCTGGGCGCTTTTCTCCTCCCTCGCTTCCCAGGTCAGCCGGCTCGCTTATGAATTAGTGCTCCCCCGGCCTGAATAGCACAGAATGGATGTTTGGCTAAATCCTCTAAGTATGAAAGCTCTTCACACCATTTGGTCTTGAACTGATCCAATAGCGAGGTGTAACCACTAGTGACAATAAAGCGCCATCTGGCAAAGTGAACTCTGGGACAAACAATGACAAGCAGAAGTGAAAAGAATTGCAATGATTTCCACAAACATGTGAAATACTATAAACTGTGGGACTTAGCAGCTTCTCCCGAGGCAAGTCAACAAATGCAACCCTTGGGCTGCGCTTGCCACCGCGGCAGGCTGAAGTGGGAGGGGGATGGGGGGGTCTGTCTCTGAGAGCAGCCTGGCTCCATTTGCATTTAGCTAGGGAAAAATGTATGCAGATTAGGGAACAAAAAATATATAAGCGCTCGTAGCCAGACGTCACTTTTCCTTCGCTCTTTACTGTCAGGGTGATGTACTGGAAGGCTTTATTTCTTTCAGCTCGGGCCTCTCGGTGCCTCATTCTCCTTCCAGCCTGTTCTCATGCCGTTCTCATCACCTGCTGAGGCCTTGATCACGGACAGAGCAGACGAGCAGCGGGGGGACAATTAGAGAGGAGTTCAGACTTTGATCATTTGACCATATGTGAATACAACAGCTGACCACATGTTTTAAAAGACAACTGACTTAAATGTATTAAAAACATCACAAAGCAAAAGCAGAGATACTGAAATTTACATTTTAATTATCTGACACAATGCTGCGTTCAACTTTTTTTTTCAAAATATTGAATATGGAAAAAAAATACATCTTGTCCCTTCAAAATAGGAAGAGAAAGCACTTTCAGCGCGTCCTCCCTGCCCCCCACCCCCACTCCACCCCCTGCCAAATGCGTCCCCTTTCAGCAGAACATTTAACCGCTGTGGATGGTGAAGAACCCTGTGCTGGCGATTTCAAACGGCATATGCAAAGCTTCCCAAACTTGAGCATGATTACCAAAGGTAGACTGAGCGTAAAGTCCACTCGTTTAAAGAATGATTGTACTTAGAAAAGATCGGCTTGGTGCGCCTAAGGTAAACTAGTTCTCTGTGAGGAGCTTATCCAAGGGTTAGCCTCAATCGTCGTATCCCTTTAAAAAATGGCCATTAAATGTTTTCTAAAGTTCGCCAAATGCAAGAGCCTTGCTGTCAACAATACTTTCCAATGCTTGCTTAGCTGGCAGTGTCTTGGCAGCCTCGGGGGCACAAATGAAAGTTTATTTGTGGTCAGTTCTAGCAAAATGCGGTCCCTTCTTTCTGCCTCTCTTTTCATGTATCAAAGCTGAAGCCTAGCTGAGGTGAGCTGTGGCCACTCCTGATCCGGCTAGGACCCTTCTCCAGCTTTTGTATACAGTTGATGATCTCTCTAGGCTTCTGGAGACGTGGGGCTTTCCTTATCTTCCCCACCTACAAGATAATTAACATATTCATGAATGGTTATTTACTCTCAAATCGCGAGATAATAGAAAAATAACACTAATTGTTTTGACAGCAGTTTGCTTAAGAGTTATCTGGAAGAACAAATGTTTCTTTTGTAGTGTTAGGAAGATGAGTGCTTATCTATGTATTAAGATTATTTCTGTTCTTATGGTAGCAGACCAAGGCAATTTTGGGTAAGGGGGAGAAAAGGTCTAGATGTAATTTAAGTGAAATTTCATTTAACACCTCCCCAAATATTTTGATAAGCCATTTACTCGGGTTTTTTTTTTCCGTTGAGAGAGATTAGCATTACGATTTACATTTTAATGGCTATATATGCTAATATTTTGTTGATAATCTGTGAGATTTAGTGTCTTTAAAATGTAAATTTCCTTTTAATTTAAAAAGATCCCACCTGTGTAATTTTACTTTGATATCATCTTAAGTGTAATTGATTTATAACCATTATCCTATAAGCACTTTTTAAGAAGTAAAGGTTGCTTAAAAGACACGTTCCTGTCTTAATTATGAGTGTCCTTACTGAGGTTTATGTGCCACCTTGAGGCCTTGGGCATGTCATCACCCTCTCTGGGCCTGTTTCCTTCTCTGTAACACAAGTTAATTAAAGGAGCTGATCTCTAATGACTTTTCCAGTTCCAGAGAATCTCAGATGCTATAATTGCCCTGCCAAAACAAACTTTGCAATTGAATCTTGATAACTTCGATTTCTTTCAAGAAGTTTTCCCTGCAGCATGGAGAAAAAGGTTGATGAGTGAATTTCTGTCTCTTGGTCCCTTTCTGTCTCTCTGTTTTGTTTTGTTTTGTTTTCTCTCTTTCTCTGCTCAGCATCAAAAACTCGGGACCTCAAGCATGCTATTCAAGGGCTCCAACCACTGAGAATTAGCACAGTGTTTATATTTAACCTATTATAAGCTAGCAGTTTACAAACACCTATTATAAGCTAGCATTTTACAAACACTATCTTTTTTAGTCCTTACAACCCTCTTGCAAAATAAGCATTATTAACTCCTTCATTTCATAGATGAAACTAAGATCCACAGGGCCAAGGCTCCTCTGTAGCAAATCTCCTGGTTAGCCTTTGGTAGAACCAAAGCTTGATATCAGATAGGAATTTTTCACCCCACCCAACATCCCCTCACAGAAAGATAATGTATGTCAGAAGAGTAAGCTACTTTATCAGTGATTTCCTGGGACAAATCCTCTACCTCAATTTCCTTAACCCACATAGGAATTGTATCTCCAGGAATCTAGCACCTACCTCATGAATAAAGGCAAAATTAGAAAAATAGTAAACTAAGGACAAACAATCTGCTTCCTCTGAGAAGCCAACAGAGATGAGCACAGACCCGCCCTCTCCGGAACACACTCGCTGGCCTTTGATGGTTGAACTAATAAGGTAGATAACATTTTCAACTATGGGAGTCTGCTCTAATGCCATTCCTATGGCTAAAAGAAATGTCTCGCAAAGATGGAAATTTCTCGAAAACATAATCAATATTCTCTTTGAGTCAAGATACAAATCTCCGAGAAAAATCATAGAAACTGTAAGAAATTGTAAAGTCTGCCCTGTAAATACACTTTTATCTCATGTAGAGTTAACACCTTAAAAGCAAACAGAAAACCAGCCTAATTTGAAGCCAACAAAGAAGTCTTTGGAACCACTGACAAACAGGGAGTAACTTCACAAAATGCTATTTCCTAATTTCAAACAGAAGTTGTTTTGTTTAAACAAGCAAACAAACCTTAAGGAACATATAGAGATATGAGGCATTATAAGATATAAAATTTTAAGATTGATTTGAAATTTAAAGATAAGTCTTCAGGATGGGGATGAATGGAGGGACTCTGTGATGAGCAGATTGGGGTGGGAAGCCTTTGAGGTATAAATAAATAAATAAACCAAAAAAAAAGTAAGTCTTATGGGCTGGTGGTTTTAGGGGCCCCCAAGAACCCCACCTCATCAAATCAGAGTGGCAGTTAGTGCTGCCTTGGGAACAAGTACTTCATTGAAGTAAAGTGCTTAACTGGTTTTTCTGAAGTATGTGGGGTGGGGGGAGGGTGCTTTGAGAAAGTGTTTAGGTTAAACCCAGCAAAGGAGAAGAAGGGGTAGACTGCTCCATGAAGTTCATTCATGATTTTCCCATAAAGGAGCTTTTTAGATTCATGTGCCAGAAAGCAAGAGCAAAGAGCATCCCAGAGGAAGCAAAGTGGGAGGTGCTGAGATTCGAGGGCGCTTCTCAAGGTCAATTGATGAGGGCCACGTTCAGAAATATGGGTGCTTTATGCGATCACTGTTGTTTTATAACTTTCCTAAATTTGTGCTTTTTTTTCCTTCTTTCTCTCTTTATTTTTATTTTATTTTATTATTATTATTATTATTATTATTATTATTATTATTATTATTTTGGTCATTCCCATTCCAACTTTTATTTAGTGATTTGCTGTCAAATCTTCCCAGCTTTATTCGGCAAAAGAAAAACAAAGTTACAGAAGGTGCTCTTCTCATTTCTCCTTTATGCCCCTGGAGAATACACAGAAACAAGCAATTCATCTGTCGTGTCTGATATTACCAAAAAGCCCAAGGTTAAAAATATCTTAGGTGTTGTACATAAAATGAATGCCCGGCTAGGAAAACATGGCTCTCTTTTCAATTATAAGGTTAACAGGAAGTGTTGAAACACAAGCTCGGTGGTGGTGGTGCAGGCCTTTAATCCCAGCAGGCAGAGGCAGGTGGATCTGGTCTACAGAGAGTTCCAGAACAACCAAGACTACTCAGAGAAACTTTGTCTCGAAAAACCAAATCAATCAATCAGTCAATCAATCAATCAATCAATCAATCAATCAAAGGACAAAAACAGTCAAAACAGCTGCTTCAGGGGAGAATGGTAAGTTCGCGTATCCCTGGTGCCAACAGTATATGGGTGAGAAGCATCAGGGTATTTTCATCTCCAGAATTCTCAAGGCTAAGAAATAATGGGTAAGAAGAGGGCATGAATCTCCACTCCATGCTGGTGGTGATTGACAGCGTTTGTTTCCTTTTCTTAAACAAAAACACCATCTAGGCTCCCTGGAGTAATTATGAGGAATATTTGAGGTGATCGATGCTGAGTCGGTGGTGTTAAGTTAGGGCAGGTTGTCTTGAAATTCCAAAAAGAGTTTCGTTGCTAAGTTACCTAAATGGACTTCTCTGTAAGGTAATTCACAAGATAATGAGAGTTCTGCCTGGAGGAGAGAGCACCTGGGGTAGGGGCGGTCCTGGAGGCTACTTTACTATGACAAACAGGGTCCATCAGTGCTTGGACTTTCTGTGTTTCCTGGTTAGATATTTTTGGTGGGTTTTGTTGTTGTTTGTTTGCTTGCTTTTTCTTTTACACTTGGTCACACTGTGTAGCCCAGGCTGGCCTAAAGCCTGATCTCAGAAGATTTCAATCTTTTGAAAATCTAACAAGGTCAAAAGACGAATTCTCTAGAGAATGCACATATTCATCGAATTTTGCATATGTTTTAGAAGACTCTTTGACCCCCCCTCCCCAAGGGAATTACTATATGGTAGGCTAAGACTTCTTCAGACTTTAAAGCTCTATTGATCTACAGCCATGGGGGAAAGACTTTCTGCTAAGGACAGTGCATCCCACATCTAGTAATAGTGATCTCCTAGACAATTCCTGATCTAAGGAACCTGCCAGCAGGACAGAGAGGCCCCTGTATGTTGCTCTAGAATTCCCTTTCTTGCCAAATGAAAACACAGCCCTGTGACCCCAGCACTTACAAGGCCAGACTGAACACACAGTAAGCACCCCCCCACCCCATCTCGAAGCTTTTCTTATTTTTCAACATCCTGCACTCTGAGACTTATTCCCACCTCCCTATTCCACCTCTTCTTCTGCGATGACCTTGTCACTCAGCTCTCTGAAAGAATCCATCTCATCAGATAACCATGATTCACTTTCCTTTTACCAGTACAAATGCACCTACCCTAGGCTCTATTATAGTCCTCTCCCTAAACCTCCCCGCCTTTTCCCTCCAGCCTACAGCCAACCCTGCCTTGTGTGGGTGGGATGGATTGGGGGATGGGGACCTTGCGCCCTCTCTCACTGGCTTGCCTGTAAGTTAGTCAAAATAATGTGAAATTCTAGAGGCATATGAGAAAAAATAACGGCTAATCTGATGTAAACTTTCAGTTCAGTGTTTCCTGATTGCTTTATTATGCAGGATTACATGAAAGGTCATTGTCATGCTAATATATAATGTACTTTTGATATACTCTCCGCATACCATTCAACGTGACCCCTCTCTGTCCCATTGAGCCCCGTCCTGGTCCCCAGAAAGTTTAGTTTCTATGGTCATGTTATCTGTACACATGATCTTATGTATCTGTATACTCTGAGACCCACAAGAGAGAGAGAGCATGTGACATTTGCCTTCTTGAAACCGATTTAATTTGGTAAATACAATTACTTCCAGTTACATCCATTTCCCTACAAATAATATAACTTCATTCTTCACAGCTTAAAACATCCGTTATCTGTGATTGGATACCGCATTTGGTTCTCAACTTAGCCATTGTGGTTAGGGCTGTAATCCACATTGACAGGCAAATATCTATACTGTGTGGTTTGAGTCCTTTGTGGAAACCTCCAGAAATGGTATAGCTGGGTTATATGGTAGTTTCTTTTCTTTCTTTTGTTCAGTGCTGGGTAGAGAATCCAGGGCCTGGCACATGCTAAGCAGTCATCCTATGCTGGACTATCCTCCCAGGCCTGTGTTCTAAGTGCTGTGCATAAATCTATGGCAAAAGAAAATGCTGGAAAACCAGACACTCAGAATTACCCTGTGTTCCAGAAAATGCTTGTCACCAGAAATAAGGTAGTGGGTACAAAGTGGCTCTCTCCTCAGGACCTCTTACTCAGCCTGTGTATTGTAGGTTTCTACCTATCTCGGGATACAACTAGGAGGTAACAGCCTGTATTCAAAAGACTTGTTCCTTTCTTTTCCTCCTTTTAAACTGTGAGCACTTTGCTTCACCTGGGTTTCCACCGTGAGGCTGGAAGGTAACAGCACTAATCTACCACCACTGAGATTGTAAATCAAAATAAAGCTTTCTTTTTTAACATATTGTTTTTCTTGTTTACTCTCGTGTGTTTTTGTCACAGTTTAGGGAAACCAATGAAGAATAGGATTAATAAGACTTTGAAAATTCACCCAAACTCTACACAGCACTCTGAACCAAGTAAAAAATGTAGGTAGATCAAACCACAGATTTCACACTCCATCCTGAGTAACACTACAACAGCATCCAATGGACAAAAGAGGTTCTTTGCTTGGATTTTGCTCCTTCATTTTATTCTGAAGCTGGGTCACCTTATGGAGTACAGGCTGGCCTTGAACTCTGAAATCTCAATCTTCCTGCTTCAGCCTCATAAATGTTAAGAATATAGGGCATGTCACCTTGCCAAGTTTTTTTTTTTTTTATCTGAGCAAACAATAAACTATTTTAAATGAATAGTAAATGAACTGTTATAAGTTATATGTAGTGTTATATGTTCTAGGTAGGGTTAAAGGAGATTCTAAATCTTACATTTGTTTTATTCTCCTTCATATATTTTCTTTTATTTAATTATTTATTATTTTCACAGTACAGAGGATTGAACCCAGGACATAATAAGTGCTAAACACGTGCTCTACCACTAAATTTTATGCCAAACCACCTTGCTTTACATATATTTTCTACCACATTTTTTTTATTAAAAATGCCGTTGATATGTTGCTTTAAATGCTATCAGTATGTAAACCAAGGGTAACAGACAGGAATGAAATATGCTGTACCAGGCTTTGAGTCCCAGTACTTGGTTGGGAAGCCTTCCTTTGTCTGGATCTCTGTATATCTATGGAGTCATCCAGGTAGGTATTCAGTACTGACCAGTACTTACTAACATGGCCTCTGTATCCCAACTTAGCCCCTTGTACTGAGCTACAGGACTGCTTGATAATCCAAGGGAAGTCCCAGCTAAACTACTGATCTGCCCTTTGAATTCTAGTTAGTCACCTCTTGAAGAAGTTGAGCCTGTCATTACATGTCCATGCTCCACCCCCACCCCCCACCCCACTCCCTACTCCCCACTCCCCCACCCCCCACCCTGCTTATCCCCTCCCTAGCATACCACTGCAGGCAGTCCTGGAGGGGGATGGTCTTCATTCTTGCTCAACCCTTAGTACCCAGTCAGTAGACATTTCACTGTTTGAGTGAGTGAATGAACGAAAAATGAGCCAATAGCAGAATAAGGCAATGGCAAATTCTGAGAAAGCACTGGTATTTCTAGCTCCTTGACCTCCACCTTCCAGCTCCCAGCTGATGGGAGCATGGCTGAAGGGTTTCTCTCTGCTGGAGAGCATTTTATTTTGCAATTCTCAAAAGAGCAAAAAAGACACTTTCAGATTTTTCTGCCTGAGCTTAGACTTTTAAACTCCTTCTGCCAAGCAGAGCACATGTCACAGGAAAGTTCAATGAGAAATGGATCTAACAATATGTCTGGATTAGTTAGCTTCACAAAGCCTCGGTTTTCCCCATCTTGACAATGTTACCATGAGGTTTATAGGACAGGTTTTTAGATTGGGCAATATAGAGAATTGATTTAAATGGGTCCAAATTGAGGCTCTCCAAGTTTTAAATTTAAAAATATTTTTTAAATCTCCATGTATTCTGTGGACCCAATTTGAGGACAGTTTGACCACATGACCAATCAGCAAAACAATAGTGATAGATTACTTCCTTGGGCCTATGTGATTTCTATCGATGGCCTCATGACCTAGTTTTCCATACTGGACAAGAGGTCTTTCCTCTGGAGCATGTCTCAAGCCCACTTAGACTGGCTTTTTGTAATGCAATTGGCCATATCTGTAAGTTATCAGTCATTATGTACATGAGACAGTTCAGATACATTCACTTCATCTTATGATGTGTGTTAAGCTTAAACTCTCAATAAAGAAGTGCATGCATTTAATTGCTGCCAAATCTGCCAATAAAAATATTCTGTCAAGTGATATTTTTCATTTAGATGATAAGATTAAAGATATGTTTTAGTTGGAAAGAAAACTGCTATTTCTATATAATCAAAGTGTCCTTAATAAAACAATTCTTCTGAAAATCCACCCATTTCTACATAAACTTGTGTGTGCATGAAGAAAACTCTGGAAGAAGCCACAATTGACTATTACCATTGTTTCTAGCAGAAAGGCTTGCTTGGTTAAGGAGAGCATACAGCAAGATACAAATGAGGACATGTTTAGTGATAGTGAAGATGGTACCCAGTGCCTTGTGCATTCTAGGTAAGCACTCATCCATGAAGCTATAGTCCAATCCTGAAAGAAGATTTTACTGTTTATGTATTCTTGAGTAGGTAAGATCCTGTCCTAAAAAAGAATAATTAACCAAAATTGTAGCTATAGTTTTATAGATAATTTAAATTACTTGTGATAAAATTAATATTACAATTAACATTATTTTTTTTTGAGACTGGGTTTAACTATGTGGCCCTGGTTGTTTTGGAACTTGCTATATAGATCAGGCTGACTTTGAACTCACAGAGCTACAGCTGTCTCCTGAATATTGGGATTAAAGGCATGCATTCACGATGCCTGATTTATAATTAATACTTTTAAAATAAAGATATGGATTGAGAGATGTTGGTAGAGTGCTTGTCTAGCATCCTGGAAGCCTTGGATATGATCACAAGCAGCACATACACTAGGTAGAGTGGTGGAATTTAGTAATCTCTGTCCTCAAGACATGGAAGTTACCGGGTTATCAGTTCAACTTGGAGGTGATGCTAGAGGACAGTATTAAGAATCCCAGTGTGTTCATGATCCAGTTTGAACAATTATACATTCCTGGGCAAGGTTTTATTCAAATGCTTTCACATGCTTAAACACTCACATGGGCTGGAGAGATGTCTCAGTGGTAGGGAGTTTACCTAACACAGGCTTGAGCACGTGTGCACATATATACATAAACAGAAACACCATATTCCCTGTGGCAGTTTGAATGAGAATGAGCCCCCCATAGCTCCATATGTTTGAATGTTGGGTCCCTAAATGATGGAACTGTATAGGAAGAAACAGTGGCCTTGTTGGAGAAGAGATGCCACTGGGGAGCCAGCTTTGAGGTTTCAAAAGTCCATGACATTACCCATTAGTTCTCTCTCTCTCTCTCTCTCTCTCTCTCTCTCTCTCTCTCTCTCTCTCTCTCTCTCTCTCTCTCTCCCTCTCTCCCTCTCTCTCTGCCTCATGGTTGTTGTCTCAATGTGTAAGCTCTCAGCTACTGCTCCGGTGCCATTTCTGCCTGCCTGATGTCATGCTCCCTGACATGATGGTCACATAATCTACTACCCTCTATAAACATGAGCCCCAAATCAAATGCTCTCTTTTTAAGTTGATTTGGTTACAGTGCTTTGTGACAGCAATAGAAAAGTAGCTAAGAAACCCTCTACACTATGTCCCAAGGCTTTTCAAAACCACAAAAGGAATTTTCTCAGTATGATACTGGCTGTCTTCTTCATGTGGAGACGATTCAAATCTAGTTCACTTAGCTAGTCACTAAAGAAATATAGCTAGATATGACAGAAGTGAAGAACAGAGGGTAATTAGAAAAATGAGTTCAAGGAGATGTAATTCTGCATCTACTACTTCCCAGTCTTCACAGTGTGGAAATACTCTATTTCTTCCAAGCTTGCTTTTCACAATAAGGTTGAAGAATTAAAGGAACAGGAAATAGTTTTTGCAACTTGACAGAATAACGGATGAATTATTCATAGAGTCACTGAACTGAAATCTACAACTTGTGGCTTCCCTAAGTTTCCACCTAGCAAGTGGCTAGGTCCCCAAGAGGCTCCACAACTGAAGCATCTTACTTCTTGCATCTATAAATTACACTGTCCATGTCATCAGGGATACGCACTTTAAGTGCCCAGCTCCAAGTTAGAGTGTCCTTCTTAGAAAACCAGGCCTTCCTCCTACCACCCACTCAAATACAGCTGTTTCAATATCAACTCTGACCAGAGCTGTTGACAATTAGAAGACAAGCTCCTCTCTCTCTCCCTCTCCCCTTCCCTCTCTCTCCTCCCCTTCCCACAATTGTTCCTCTTTGACGTAGGGTCTCTTCTAGTCCATGCTGTCTTTGAACTTGCTATGTATCTTCTGATAATTTGAACTTCTGATCCCCCTAACTCTCCCTCCTAAGGGGCGAGTACTTGAATTACAGGCCCATGCCACAACACCCAGTTTATGTGGTGTTTAGTAAGTAAATATTCTCAACAACTGAACTATGTCTGCAGTTGGAACAATTAGTGGGTCTCTTCAAAGCTCTCTCTCTCTCTCTAGTAATCCTTAGTCTAAGGATAAGTTCTTGGGTCACAACTTCTAACATCTTGTTCAAATATGGAAGTCTTTCAGGTCTAAAATTCCAAAGAATCTTTTAGGACTTTTTCTTAGATTTGTGAAGCTATTTGTGAAGTAGTTAATGTTGCTCTTATCCTTGATATGTCCAGAGGCAGTATTCACCAACTTAGAAATTACCACAAAGTTGGCCTATGTTAAACTAGAGACCTTTCATCTTAGGCACATAAAAATGTTTTTGTCAAAATCAGAATAAATATTGTTCTCCCCCTTTCACAGAATGGGGAAGACCACAGACACTGACTAGTCAGAGATCTCAGAGCTATAGAAGATAACAGCTCCGGGCCCATGGCTTCTGATTTTAGGTCTAATGTCCTCCATATGAAACCATAGACTGACAGTCTCCAGGCCAAATATACATGTACACACTTCCAACAACTAAAGATCAATTGACAGTAGACGTTAGAATTGTCAGTGAGATTTTATACATGGTAGCTGGTAGTCTTGCAAAGGCTCCATTCCCTGGCTGGGGTAAGGCCTTCCCAAAGATGGGACATCTGTCCTCATTGATTTGAGTCAGTCTCCACTCAGTCCACTTTTGTTTTCACTAATAACTCTGCTCTTGTCCCCACAGCCTCTGAACCTAGCTGAAAACTAAGCTTCTTGTCAACTTCATAGAATTTGACTTAGAAACATGGACTAAAAGTATAAATGATAGGGTTAGAGAGGTGGCTCAGCACTTAAGAGTACTGCTTGTACTTCCAGAGGACCTGGGTTAAAGTCCTAGTATAGTCGCAGTCATCTGCAACTCCAGTCATAGGGCCTCTGAGGGGCACACACATGGAGCACAGACATACCCTTAGACATAACACCCATAAACATAAAATAATGTAAAGTTTAAAATAACGAATGTGCTTACGCACGCACGCACACATGCACACACACACACACACACACACACACACTGCTCAATCTGCCTTCTTACATTCACAGCATTTGAGTAAAATAATCCCCAGATCGTATGGATGTGGGTTCATAGGCTGCAAGCTCATCCTAAATGCAGTATTACAGCACTGGCTTCCTAGATGAGTACACTGATTTTAGTGGTATGCACACTTAAAGAATCTTGATTTGTGCTCCTTAACTCCAGTAAGATGTATGGGGCCCTGAGTTCAATTCCCAGCACTGAAAAAAAAAAAAAAAACTTATATTCTACATTAAGGTTATGAACCACTGGCATAATGATTGATCACCTTGGAGCTTGCCTGAAATGCAGAATCTCAAATTGAACCCCCATCCTGTTGAATTGATATGTGAATTTTAACAAGATCCCCATATTTGACTATATACAACACAACAAATAAATACATCCAAGTGGGACAGAAAGGCAAATTCATGAAGAGAGAAAAGCATGATGGTGTACAGGCACAGTAGGCAGAATGCCAGATGGAAGAGACAGATTAATAGATGGCAAGAGTCATGTGCCCTTGAACCAGCCAGAAAGTTCAACTTAATGAGCATTAAGAGGAGGCAGAAGCCATAGGCATAAAAGTCCTGTGAGCAAGACTTTAGCATGCCCTAGATCTGAGTTATGGAAGTACACTCATGAATGCCACTTCAGCTGACAACTGCTTTTTCCCTCCTATCCCACAGTGGCACAGGAGCATCGTTATCCTCTATTGGAGTCACTCTAAGAAGCCTCAGTAGCACGTGTACTTCAAATCCCACTCGTTTCCTTAAGCACCTCATTCCCTGTATAAACCTTCTTTTGTTGAATCCATCTGGAGTGGCTTAGGTTTTGTTCCCTGACCTTTAGCTGATACAAATGCTTTGGAAGACTCATGTTCTAGCTACTAAGAGACCCAGAAAGAAAAGCCACATTTAGTCCTGAGGATTCTAAACAGCTTGTTCTATGGAAACCATGTCACTTGGTGAATGAGAAAGGCTGGCTAGGAAGGAGAGACAGAGTTTACTTTACTGAATTAAATTAGAGAAGGAATATGGAGGCTAAAGCCTGAGGTTACAAAAATGTATAGTTTGTGTAGAGATACATATCGGAAACTCCTAGAGAATTAGAAATATTTTATTTTGATTTTACAGTTTTGAATTTGTTTTTAGAATTATTTATTTATTTCATGTATATGAGTCCACTGCAACTGTCTTTCAGACACACAAGAAGAGGGCATCAGATCCCATTACAGATGGTTGTGAGCCACCATGTGGTTGCTGAGAATTGAACACAGGAACTCTGGAAGAGCAGTCAGTGCTCTTAACCCCCTCTCCATCCAGGTTTTGAATTTTTTGTTTGTTTGTTTGTACATCTATTTTTGAGACAAAGTCTTACATTGCCCAGGCTGGCCTTCAATTCACTATATAATCAAAGATGATCTTGAACTTCTGATCCTTCTACTTTTGCCCTCCATAGTGCTGGAAAATTGCAAGCATCAGACACCAAGCTGGTTTTTTCTTGAGAAGGTCTTAACATCTCTTGAATGATTGCTGTTTATCTTGGGCTCCACTATTGGGCTCAGCTGCTCATAGCACAGCAGGTGCTGGTTTTACCTGCTCTGGGGTTTCTCTCCTTGATAGCCCTGCATCAACAAACAACAAAAACATGCAGAGGCAATATCAAGCAAAGATTAGAAATTGGGTTCCTGAGAGAGTAAAGGCTCTGACCTGAGTCGTGAGGATAAAAACAGAAATGAAGGTCACTGAAAGTAAAGCCAAGAATGGCCTAGGAGCTAACTCATGAATAAACTGCTAGTTATACACACATGAAGACCTGAGTTCAAACCCTGGCACTGACAGAAAGAAAGGGCAAGAAAAAGAGAACCAAGACAAAGAATGAGAGAGGGAAAAGGAGGATGGAAGGAAGGAAGGAAGGAAGGAAGGAAGGAAGGAAGGAAGGAAGGAAGGAAAAAAATACAGGAGGAAAGGAAAGGGGAAAGAAGCAGAAGAAAAAAAAGGAAGAAAAAAGCTGGACATGGTAGCTGTCTTAGTTAGGGTTTTACTGCTGTGAACAGACATCATGACCATGGCAAGTCTTATTAAGGACAACATTTAATTGGAGCTGGCTTACAGGTTCAGAGGTTCAGTCCATTATCATCAAGGAACATGGCAGCACCCAGGCAAGCATGGTGCAGGAAGAGCTGAGAGTTCTACATCTTCATCTGAAGGCTGTTAACAGAATACTGGCTTCCAGGCAGCTAGGACAAGGTTATAAAGCCCACACCCACAAGGTCACATCTACTCCAATAACACCACATCTACTCCAACAGGGCTACACCTTCTAATCATGCCACTCCCTGGTCTACACAGTGAGTTCTGGGACAGCCAGGGCTACACAGAGAAATTCTATCTTGAAAAATCAAAAAGAAAGAAGAGAAAAGAAAGGAGAAAGGAAGGAAAACTAGGAAAGAAAGAAAAAAGGAAAGCACTGTAGTCAAGGGGGAAACTGGGAAAACCTAAAATATGGTTTTTCCATAGAATGAGCTGCAATATATAAGACACTTCCACATTCAACATATGTCTCATCATGGTAAATGCAAAATGTAAATTGTAAAAAAAAATCATAATATGATTTTATTTACATGTAAAGTACTAAAGACACTTAACTGTGGGAAAACATCCAAGAATGAGAATGTTGTCCCCAAAGGGCTACAGTCTCCAGACTATCTTTGTGCACCCTGAGAGCCAATAATGGCTTTTACAGAATTGAAGAGTTGTAAATTTTTTTCACAAAAATTTAAATGCAGAATATTCAACTGAGAGCTACAAAACCTACAATATTTGCTCTCAATAATTGTACAAAATATTTTGATGATTTCTGTGTTCTATGGAGATACATGCACCTATAGGAAATATATATCTATGCATATATACTATAAATGTGTGTGAGATACACTTGTGTAAGATGATTATATCTAGACAGGTGGAAAATGGGAAATATTCTATCTACTCTATCTTCTCAAAAAGAAATGGAAGCAAATAAGGCTTTGTCTCTACCTGTGGAGAAGTCTTTTATTTGTTTGTTTCTGAGTTTTCCTCATTTACAGTATTTCCACAATAATAATTGTTCTCTACTTACAAGAAGGTATACGTTCCAGATCAAGACAGTAACAAGAATGAATTAACTACAGAGCATGATGTGAGGCTGCAAGGATACCTTTTCTCTTGTTAAATTGATTTATTCTTGGGACTGGACTTGTGATGAGAGAAAACTAACACTATTAGAATGGAGGGACAGATTGGCTTGTGTCATTGACTTCCTGTCATTGACTTTGAGAAGCCTAGGTCTTTTAGGAGTAGAGTTTAACTAATTTCAAATTCTCTGTTCATGACATTCTAGCATTCAGTTTGAAGTTTGAGACAAAAGTACAGTCTTATGGAGCTCGGGAATGTTTACCCTAATTTTATTAAAATGACCATCTACTAGGTAAGACCCTACTTAAAAGATCCCGGAAGTTCTGCTATACCTTCACCAAGGGCATCTTGTGAGACCCCAAGCTCTGTTCTTCCTTCACACTAGCTGGGGTTGAGCTGAGGACCGCAGTACTGTGTTATCACCTGTCAGCCTCTTGACAATGGTAGCATTTTTCAGTTGGCAATTGAAAGTCAATGCTGTGTGAGGCAATCTTTCCAAATGAACTATGTCTTTGAGCAATGATCAGAATTTAGCAACCACCCTGAAAACAGCACACCCCTCAGCTCACTGCAGGAATCTGGTGTTCATGAGTCCTACATCCTGCGGGGCATGATTGCCTTAAGGAATATTTCACAACACTCTTCAGCACCTCACTCAGTGTTCAACACTTTCTTGTCTAAAAGTGTTTTTTAAGTGTACCAACTTGTTTGTATGTTTTCTTCTCTTCTGTTCTTGCAGTTCTATTCAACTGCTTTTGAATACATCATTAGTCCAAACTGAAAATACCTACTTAACATTTATTGCCCATGTTGAGGCTTACTTGGTTACTTATATTTACCCGTGGTTTCATCTTTATGCATATATATGTGTATATAAATATCTATCTATCTATACACACACACACAACACACACACACACACACACACACACACACACACACACACACACACACATATATATATATATATATATATATATATATATATATATGTAGAGAGAGAGAGAGAGAGAGAGAGAGAGAGAGAACCTAAGCACTACCTATATTGGTACAGTCTCTTATATTTTCCAAGTGCCATCCCTCAATCCTTTAGAGGTGGATGGAGCTCAGTTTAAGACTCTTTTGTTCAAAGAACAATCAAGTAAAAGGTTCATTAAAGACATTGTATACAGAATAACTCCTTCCATGTACTTTTGCCCTAAGCATTTTAAAATAATAGCTCCTAGAATTTTCGTGAGCTCCTTTGACCTCAGCATGCTGCGAAGGCATACTCTAAAATCCATTGTTGTCTTTGATTAACTTCACCTCAGGTTGGCATATTCTAGGTGCACGTAAAATGGACCTGGCAGTCAGCAGCTATCATTTGTTACCAAATTTCTATCACTATTATTTAAGTATTCCATCCTTGCCTGGCACTCAACTTTCTGTGGGAGACATTTAAGAAGTAGGTAGGAGCTGTATTCCTTTGACACACAGACTGTGTTGCAAGAAAGTACCCAAATTTGGAGTTGGGCTCTGTGTTGCACACCTTTAATACCAGTACTCCTGGGGCTGAGGCAGAGACCAGTGGATCTCCGTAAGTTCAGGGCCAACCTGAACTACTACATAGTGACAGCCAGTACTACATAAAGAGAGACAAAAAAAAAAAAAAAAAAAAAAAAAGGAAAGAAAGAGGGTTGGAGGGAGGGAGGACTGAGAGAGGCAAGAAGGAAGGGAAGAAAAGAAAGCAGATTTGGACATACTGGATATGATACTGCACATCTGTAATCCTAACACTTGGTGAGTAAATTGAAAGTTCTAAGACAACCTGGGTTGCCTCACAAGATCTATCAGACATGAAAATAAATAAGTAAATAAGAAAACTTAAGGCCAGATGTGGTGGTAATGTCAGTATTCAGAAGACTGAAGCAGAAAGATCTCAAATTCAAAGCCAACCTGGACTATAAAGGGAGTTCAAGTCCAGAGTGCCTTGACCCTTGCTCAAGACACCAAACAAAACAAACAACGCAGAAGTCCTAACCTTGAATTTTAGTCCTACCAATGATTTCATAGGCTGTACAACCTGAGGTAAATATTACTGTTATCAATCTCCATAACTATCAGTTCTCCCGTCTCTAGCAATGGAAACAGTGTTGGGAACACCATTCGGTTGCTGGGATTATTATTGCATCTTTTTGCACTTCTTGAGATGTTTCTAAGCCACAGGAAGGAGGACATTTCAATCTTGTCCAATTTTAGACACATTCAGAATCCAAGCAACTTCCCTAGCTTTATCTTCTGCTTTTTGGAGTAGCGCTTGAATATTTCCAGGAGTGAAAAGTACTCATGAAACATAAATAAGTGTTATTATTGAAAGAAAACAAAGTAGAAAACTAAAAAAATTTTGGGGGGACATCATTATTAATTTCAAAAAATAAAAGGGTATAAAATGATTGAAATCATACTTTGAATTAGAGTTTATCCTGTCAGAGGGTCTCGGTTCTCTTTGGGTTAAGAGCACTGACTGTTCTTCCAGAGGTCCTGAGTTCAAATCCCAGCAACCACATGGTGGCTCACAACCATTTCAAATGAGATCTGATGCCTACTACTTGTGTCTGAAGACAGCTACAGTGTACTTATATATAATAAATATATCTTTAAAAAATAAAAGAATGTTCATCATACTTAGCCATCTAGGAAATGCAGATCAAAATTGCTTTGAGATTCTATCTTACAATCTTACCCAATCAGAATGGCCAAGGTCAATCAATGAAATGACAGCTCATGCTGGTGAAGATGTAGAGTCTAAGGAACACTCCTCCATTTCTGGTGAAACTGAAAGCTTGTACAACCACTATGGAAATCGGTATGGTGGTTCCTCAGGAAGTGATCTCCCTCAAGATACATCTATATCACTCTTGGGTAAACCTAAAGAATACTTCATTCCACCACAATAATATTTGTTCAACCATAACCATTGCTGTAATATTTATAATAGCCATAAATTGGAAACAGATGGATGGATAAAGAAAATGTGGTACATTTACAAATATGGTATGCATTTGCTTATGTGTAGACACTAGCTGTTAAGTCTTTGGTAAGTAGAATACAATCTATAGAACTACAGAGGTTAGATATAAAATAAGGAATTATGGGGAAGGGAGGGAGCTTTTAAGGAAGGGGAAGTAAAACAGACAGTTATAGATAGACAGGGAGGGAAAGGGAGTGTGGGTGACTAGAGTAAAGCATCAAACAGGAAAATGGAGGGAAAAGGGGGTTAAGGGAGGGTATATAGGGGAGCAGCTATAACTAAGGACCATTTGAGGAGGCATATGGAATCCTAATGCAGAAATACAGTAGAAGTTTTGTGTGTGTGTGTGTGTGTGTGTGTGTGTGTATAAAATCTATTTTTTTCATTCATGCATATGGGTATTCTGTCTGCATGCATATATATGTATCACATACATACTTTGTGTCTGTAGAGGTCATGAGTGGGAATCAGATCACCTAGAGCTGGAGTTACAGGTGATTGTGAGCCACCATATGAGTGCTAGAAATTGAACCCAGGACCTCTAGAAGAGCAGCAAAGTGGGCTTAACTACTGAGCCATCTTTCCAATCCCTAATGAGAATAACCAAGAAGTTGAGGAGACAGTGCTTCAGCTAGACATCTTATGCTGCCAATGAAGCCTCCGGTGTTGGGAATGGCTTATATCCACAATCAAGTTGTTGGCTGAAGAGGCCCCGTGGACACTCCCAAACACCCCTATTTCCAGGATGATTTGTTGTTTGCCACAAACTGATTGAATATGGACAAGTCAAGCCTGTACCTTCCTAGAGCCTTCACCCCACTGACTGGTGTTTGTGGCACTGGAAAGTGTTCTATCATAGAAAAAAAGCTAAAAATGAACCCAGCTCCAAATCCTTCGGTCTACAGTGGTGACCCACCTGTAAGATATGCATGAGTCTATAAGAGTTATCAACCAATATCTGATTAAATTTAAGGCCCAGTCCCTGAGATGAAGCCATATCTAACACTGATAATGAGGCCAAGAACATAAAACTAGATACTACTGTTCTGTTAAAGAAACACAACAATAAACTGACTGCTAAGGACAATCTTCTATACTCATAGATCAGTGCCTTGCTCAGTCATCATTAGAGAAGCTTCCTCCTGCAGCAGATAGGAAGGAAAAACAGAGACCCACAATGGGACAATGTACAGATAGTGAGAGACCTTGGAACACTCAGTCTTCAATAATGTGTTTCCATCAAATCCCTTCCCTCAGAGCTCCCCTGTGAAAGAGAAGGCAGAATGATTCTAAGAGTCACTATGGATGGAGAACACCAAGGAAACAAGACCTTCCAAATACAGCAAAAGTGATGCACATATAAACTCACAGAGACTGGGGCAGCATGCACAGGGCCTGAAAACATCTGTGCCAGATGGGGTCCCAAAACAGAGGGGATGTGGATACAAGCCTCTCTACCTAACCCAGAAGCTAACTCCAACTGACAACTGCAAGTAAATGAAAAATTAGTTTTCACCAAAGAATCCAAGGAGTCTGACTAGGGAACCAAATCATTCCTGTTTTGTTTGTTTGGTTTATTGTTGCTGTTTGTTTGTTAGTAAGACAGGATTTCTCTTTGTAGTACTGGCTGTCCCAGAACTAGTTCTGTAGACTAGATTTCTTGAACTCAGAGATGTACCTCCACTTCCCAAGCGCTTGGATTAAAGGCATGCACAACCACTGCCAAGTTATACAAACCACACTTAAAGACAGACCCCCATGACTATAAAATAGGTAAATTTTGGCACTTCCTTGTCTCATAATTCTGTATCTTGGCATTATTTTTTTATTTAACCTTTTTCCTTGTAGGTCTTTTACATACATATGATGCTTTCTGATATTGTGTTTTTGTGAGATTTTTGCCTGTGTGGACGTGTGTCTTTGCATGTGTTTTTGTGTGTTTTCTTTGGCTTTTTTTCATTTGTCAGTTTGTTTGCCTCATCCTATTCAGGATTCTTTGTTTGTTTGTTTGTTTGTTTTTGAAGAGTGAGAGAGAAAGGATGTGGATTTGGACTGGAGGAGAGTTATGGAGGGGATGGGGAAGGGAAAAATATAATAGGAATATATTGTATAAAAAAAATCTATGACAGGGCTGGAGAGATGGCTCAGTGGTTAAGAGCACTGACTGCTCTTCCAGAGGTGCTGAGTTCAATTCCCAGCAACAACATGGTGGCTCACAACCATCTATAATGGGATCTGATGCCCTCTTCTGGTGTGTCTGAAGACTGCTATAGTATACTCATAAATACAATAAATAAATAAATCTTTTAAAACTATTACAATGGAAGAAAAGAATGGATTAATAAAGAAAGATATATTTACTTACTATGATGTCACCAAACCATCAATATAATTTTTTGAGCAGGTTCTCAAGTAGGCCATGTTGGCTGAGGCTGGCCTTGACTGGTTTTAATGATGCAGAAACATACTCACAACAAAGAAAACTCCTCAAAGGTAATAGAAAATGTTACTATAATTAATAAATTTAAATATTAAATATTAATATTTAAAATAAAATAAAATGTATTAAATATTTACTACTCAATAAAATATTTAATAGAAAACAGTGATATTTATTATTATTTAATAAATGCTAAATATTTAATATGTAGTAATTGGATGTAGGATTTTTTTTTCTCTTTCATTGAAATCCTCTTGAGGCTCAACAGTTAAGAGCCCTGGCTATGGTGCATGCCTTTAATCCTAAGACTCAGGAGGCAGAGGCAGGAGGCTCTCTGAGGTTGAAGCCAGCATGATCTACAGAGTGAGTTGCAGGACAGCCAACGCTATACAGAGAAACCTTGTCTGTAACTCACTCTGTAAAGTTGACTGTCCTTGAACTCAGATTCTCCCACCTCTGCCTCCCAAGTGCTGAGATTAAAAGTTTTGCTCTTATATTTTGTCATTCGAAAAAAATGTTAGGGCTAAAAAGCTTCAATGTGTAAAATAGAATAGATGTAGATAATTATAGTAAAACGTGTCTTGCCAATTGCTAGCAAAAAAGTTTGATTTCAAATGTTTTTATAATAAATAATATATGCCTGAAGAGATAGAGATGTGCTTAACCTGATTTGAACATTTCACAATATAGACATGTATCAAAATAAAGTCCATAAATATAAATATCACTGAAAAATCCACAGTGACAGACAACCCAGTATTAAATTGTGAAATACGTATATGATGATTTTATAAATTGATTTTATATAGAAATCGTGATTAGACACTAAACTTCCATTCCACCTTCCACAGAAAACAATATTCTCTCTTCTTTGAGTATGTGTGGACATGGATTCAGTATTTGTGGAGTATTCAGGTAACAAATGTTTTAACCATAAAGGAAGAGAATGAAGATGTGTGGGTTTTTTGTTGTTATTATTGTGGGTTTGCCGACTGTTCTGCCGCTGTTTCCCCTGTGGATTTCAAGAACTCTGAGCACTCTGTGTGGGAAGACAGGCAAGTGTGACTTCTTTGAAAAGACCTAAAATCAGTTTGGGATTTGTTCTCAATACTACCAGAAGTATGCTTTAATTGCAGTGGTTTGTAGTTCTATTTCATATTACCACCAGCTTGCCTCCTACCTTTGTAATCTTAGAAGAGCACAGAATTTTTTGGCTTTCATTTTTAATCCATTGGAGCTGCAAATAACTAGAGATGGCTGTCCTTTTAGTGCAAATTACTATTTGGAAAGAGTCACGTGGTAATATTTGTATTAACAGGGAAGAGAAGTGCCAACCCCACATTTTGCTGCCAGAAACCTCATTACCAAAGGTAGATATAAATACCCAAGATGAGAAAATGAATTTTGAATGTGACTTTCCTCCCTGTGGTATCCTTATAAGCCATTCACACTTCCTACCTCATCTCAATTTCTTCATAATGAGCAGGTGGCTCCCAGACGTGGTGTTACATGCTTTTAATCCCAACACTCAAAGCCAGAGGCAAGCCTGGTCTACATAGCCAATTCCAGGCCATCAAGGGCTACGCAGTGAGACCCTTTCTTTAAAAAAACAAAAACAAAAAAAAAAAAAAACAAAAAACAATCAATCAAACAAATAAATAAATAAAACCAGAAAATCAATGTCTTAAGAAGAAACACTTTCTCCACTATCACCCCTACTACTATTCTATCCTAATCATCCTTGGTTGGTATTTCCTCCAATGTGCCGCATGCCCAGGAAAGTGTATATAAAGATATGCTTCACTCATCCTCTTAGTCAACAAACCTTTGTTTTTCACTTTTGTTTTTGATTTTATGTGTATGAGTATTTTTTTACCTGCATGTAGATTCTGTACATCACATGCATGTGTGGTACCCATAGAAGCCAGAAGAGGGTGCTAGATCGCCTGGGACTTGAGTTACAGATGGTTGTGAGTTACAATGTAGGTGCTAGGAAATGGAACCCTGGTCCTCTGGGAAAACAGCTTGTGTTCTTAACAGTTAAGTTATCACTCCAGACTCTAACATCTTATTGGACACCCACCAAATACCTTCTTGCCAATCTTGAGTCAGATTTCCTGGGTCTTACTGTTAATGCAATTTTATAGGACTATCTTTTAAAAAAATCTATGAAGGTGCTAGAGAAATGGCTCAGTGTTTAAGACTACTGGATGCTCTTCCAGAGGTCCTGAGTTCTCCCAGCAACCGCAGCCATCTAGAATGGGATGTGATGCCTTCTTCTGGCATGCACAACATATACACAGAGAACACTAATATGTAAATAAATAAACATTTTTAAAAAGAAAAAAAAAACGATGGAATCTCAACAATATGGTTACTTGAACAAGACTTTTAAAATGACAATATCAATTGACATCCAAACATGAATACGGAAAATGTCACAAGGCCCCACCCCTTGATGAAGAGCTATGGATAATTAATGACTGTTGATTGAAGGAGACTCATTCTGCTCCAGGGTTAAGCTTCCCGATAGGCCATCCAATCTGAAAGCACCTTCCCTAAACATGTACACATATGAGCAACACAAAAGGAACTCAGCAGGTTATATTTATAAATGTATATGTACATATGAGCATGCAGAACACTGGAGGATATGATAATTAAAGAATATGTAGCTATGGATTCTAGAAAGGGAAGGGTGAACTAAGAAGGACTTGAAAGGAGGAGAAGAATGGAAAAATAATATAAATACAGTATTCATATTTGAAGTTCTTAAGAACTAAAATTTTGTAAAAAAGAAAAACAATATGAAAATCATTCACTTGGAATTTAGAAACCATAAAAAAGCAAAGACCAATTCTAGTCCTATACATGTCGCCTTTGCTTCTCTTCCATTATCCACATCCTGTGGACCTTATAAAGATGCAAGTGACATGGCAAGTAGTAGAATATTGCAGTAAACCCTCGCCCTACTCAGTGGATAATAACAGCAATAATACCTTCTTGTGACCATCAAAAGCATAAATATAGTCTGCTAAACCCAAGTGAATTGTATTCTCACCTCATCTTTCTTTCAGCCTGACCCTCAAAATACCTGTAGCCTCCTGAGCATTGTTCAGTAAGATAGGGATGGTGATAGAAAGGGAGTCAAAATGCAGACATCGATCTTAACCAGTGAAAAGTTTGCAGAAGCAAAAGCACATGATTTTGTCCTTTGCCAAGGTCCCCCCTCACTGAGGTCCAGAGTGACCTGTGGAAAATAAGCCCAAATAAATGGTGGACCCTAAATAGGACAGTTGATTTATAGTAAATCTGCTACTGCTTATTGTATAACTTTGAACAACTCCTTAATTTTCCCCCACACTAACAGCTTGCGTGTGTGTGTGTGTGTATATATATATATATATATATATATATATATATATATATATATATATACACACATACATATGTATATATATGGTTTAATGCTACCAAATCTTCCGTTAAGCAAATATACTTGTTAGCTACCACTAGGGATTAGTTTCAGGATCCATGCCAACAACAAAATCTGTGGATGTTCATGTCCCTTATACAGAGTGCTGAGTTATTCACATAAAAACTATGCACATCTTCTTGTGGAGTTTAAAACATCTCTGGCTTGGGTATGACATCTGATTCAATGTAAATGTTATATGGACAATTGTGATGTTATATTGTTTAGGGTGATTACAGGGAAAACATCTGTATATATTCAATATCTGTATTTTTGTTTTTAAGATAAGGTCTCATGTAGACTAGGTTAGTCCTGAGCTTGCTATATAGCCAAGAGCTGATCTAAAACTTTTTATCTTCCTGTTTCTTCCTCTGAAGTTCTGGAATTACAAGTGTACTGCATAATACCCAGCTAATTAAGAAAGATATTAAATATTTGGTCTACAGTTGAAGGGCCAATTGTATATGTACTAATTGTGTGTTCATCTCTGCTAAATATTAATTTCTGTATACTGTATACTACAGATGTACCTACAAACAATATTATTATACTGTTTCTATGAAAGATTTTAAAGTACTGGGTATCAGATAAGCACATTAACAGATATAATACATACAGCAAGCATCATGCTTGGAGGACTACACTTTACCATGACATGCTAGAAATGAATCATGTATAACCAGGCTTCAACTTGAACAACGGGATGAATTCTTGCATCAGTCTCTGAAATAGAAAAGACTAGATGGAGTGCTGTTTGCTGGCCAATACTATTAAGTTTAGAGAAGTGGTTCTCAGTCTTAATGCTGGGACCCTTTAATACAGTTCCTGTTGTGTTGACCCCCAACCATAAAATTATTTTCATTGCTACTTCATAACTATAACTGTGCTACTGTTATAAGTCATAATGTAAATATCTGATGTGCAGGATACCTGATACGTGACCCCCCTCAAAGGGGTCACAACCCACGGATTGAGAACTATTTGTTTAGAGCATCTTGACTTGATAACGCCATCTTGGTTAGTTTTATTATCAACTTGAAATAACCTAGGGTCACCTGGGAAGAGGGGACCTCAACTGAAATACTGGTTAATTGTCCTGTGAGCACATCTGCAGGGTATTGTGTTGACTGATGATTGGTATGGGAGGGTCTATTCCACTGTGGGTAGCACCCTAAGCAGACAGTCCTAGGTGGTATTAGAAAACAAGATAAACATGACCCAAAAAGCAAGCCAGTAAACAGCATGCCTCCCCCGTTTCTGCCTCAGTACCTGTCCTGACTTCATTGAGGGTGGAACTGGAACCTGTAAGCTAAAAGCTACCCTTTCTTACTGCGATTGTTTTTGTTCATGGGATTTATCATAGCAAGCAAGCGAAAGCAAACTAGAATCGATGCCTATGGACCACTCAGCAAAGCATAGAAGGCCGTGTAGCTGTTGACAAACTACCAGTGAGATTAGCTCTGTGTGTGAGGATCCATGATTCATTGAAGAATGACACCCCGGACTCAAATAGTATGTAAACACAATGTCTTATTCTGGGCTCTCATTAGCAAGATAGAGAGACAAACACGTAAGCTTGCAGGCCTGATTTAAAGTGTATTAAGGACTTCCATAGTAGGTGACCTCTATGTTAATCTGTAGAGTTCATCTTTATGGACATTCCACTACCTGGGTGTGCGAGCTAGGAACTTCCTGGGGAAGTCTGACAACTGTTGGCTGAGAAAGCACCTGAGGAAGTCATTGAGGAAATAGCTGAGGAAGTCTGGAAAGGCTGCTGACCTTGCCTCAGGCCAGGTGTCGGGATGCTCCTGAGTCATGGACTTGACCGGTTCTTGGAAACAGATTTAGGCCTAGTCTCCTGAACTGTCTATTTGAGCCTGTCATGGAATCAGCCTAGCCTTCTCATCTGTAGTGGACCATTTACCTGGTCTGTCACTCCAGTATCTTCAGCTAGAAAACAAAAGTAGCAATAACATTTATTACTCTAAAGAAAACCCAGTCCTCCTTGAGTTGTCAAGAAATTAGATAAAGTCATGAAAGTAGACAGTAAATTTGAATAGAATCTGTGGATTATAAGGAAATGTTGGACAAATGTCAGTTTCCTAGTTTTAACCTCAGTACAAAAGTAATACATGAGAATATTTTTGCCTTATAGAAAACACACAGAAAACCTCTGAAATGTGTATTTATCTAATAAGAATTATAAGAAAAGTATGAATAATTGAGAAATCTACATGAAAAATATATGAGAACTCTGTATTTTTTACTACTTTAATGTAAGTTTGAAATTATTTCAAAATAAGAAAATTTAAGAAGAAACAGTTGGAGGCACATGCTAAAATACTACATTAAAGAGTGAATTATCCACTTAATCAAACAAGTCTACTTTAAATATGACTACATTTAGCTCATTAACTACTTTGAGTGGTGAGAGAATAAGAAAAACCTATTTAAGAACATAAAGGATCTTAATATAATTGTAAGAGTCACTGTAAAACCATTGTTCTCCTCTTGACTAATTCTTTTCTAACCCCATCCCCCACCCCTACTCTACACTAAGGCCTTAGACGCAGAGTCTAACTATGAAGCCCAGGCAGGCCTGAAAGTCACTACATAGCTCATGATGGCTCCTGAAATTCTCTGTCTAGGCTGCTGTCTTTGAACTTACTATCCTCTTGCTTCAGCCTCCTGAGTACTGGGATTAGAAGCATGTGTCATGACATACAGCCTTTGATTAATTTCAAACTCTATAGAACGTTTCTAGGAACATTTTCAGAGGATAAAGTAAACTACACATGGTTCTACAGATCAGCTGTAGAATTATTACCCCTGAGCTGGCTTTCCTAAGGAATCAATTCTGCTACAAGACTAATTTTGAAGAAACTTCACAGTGGCTAAGGTAGGGCTTAAAACAAGGTCAGCTAACCTCAGTCCAATTTACAGCCTCCTTTCTCCTACACTCCTAGGATTTTTTTTTTTATAAAAAGAAATAACTTCTCAAAAATAAAATGTTCCCCCTAGAATGCTGTGGCAGCTACAGTGGGGAAAAAAAAAAAAAAAAAAAACCTCCCGAAGTCCCTCATAGAAGCTGTGGCTCACACTGAGAAGTAACAGTTAACTGTTTTGTTTGGAGAAGTGTTTGAGCCACTTCTTCCCCGCCTCCCTGAACCTGTCTACTCCTTGTAGTAAATCTCAAATAAAACAAAACTGATCAACCAGTCATGTCCAGAATTCACGTTGGAAGGACAAAAACATGAACACAAGAAAAGAAGAGAAAGCAAAATAAACAAAACCCACCAAAACAATAAACCGAGGAGCAGCATCACCAGAACCTCAGAGATGCTCTTCCAGCACACCATTCAAGCGAGCCATATTGCGAGGGAAACTCGAGTCTTTTTGTATAGGGGGAAAAAAATCTCTGTGAGAAATATGCACAGGAATCATTTCATTTCTTTGCATCTGCCCTCCTGGTGGGAGGTGTCAGGCCTGGGGTAGCCCATGAAGCTATAGGAAGCATATTACAGAGAGTTTAATTTATTCAAAGAAAATCAGAATCAACTAATCAGAAGGAAGGGGGAAACGCATTAATTAAACAGCTTTACTCATGCAGAAAAGCTGCCAGCGTGAGCATTTCAAATTACCTGGGCACACCTAATGCATTTGCATTTCCTCGGTAGAAATGTGCTCTGCCCTACAAAGCCATTTCATAATTCCATTTGAGCGCATAACAAAGGGCAATTGACAGCTAAGAACCACCTTCCACACTTGGGGGCTAGAGCCTTTTCCTAGGAATTTTTAGCTCTTGAAGAAATTCGCTTCTTGACTAGATGTAGAGAGAGGAAGTTTAAAGTCTTCTCTAAAGGAAAGGCTAAAAAAGAATCCCCCCCTCCTCCTTACCCCCCCCCCAACAAAGGAGGTGGGACCTTTACTGGCGGGAGGCTAACAGTGTTCTTTTGTTAGATATTAACATAAAATAAGGTCGTAGAAATGGGTGTCCATCAACAGAATTAGAAAGAGCTAAGTAAGTTTTAAGAACAAAGGGTTTACTTATTTAAATTACAGGAGTTGAGAAACAGCTGGGAATGCAATTTCTTTCCCAGAGTGGGGACAAAACAAAACAAAACAAAGCCCTTCAAAAACAGCTAAATGCAATTATGTTGCAATAAAACTTTATCATTTCAAAGTCGACGTATAATTCGAACTGAAACAACCCCACTGGCAATACTTAAGCACAGGTATTTACCTTCAGATTTTTCAATTCAGCTTATACATCAAGGAGCCCAGCATCTAATTTTGGCGTTTGTTGGGAAGAAAGTTTTCCACTGTGACATTTAAACACACCTTATTATCCAACGAGCACTGCCTGAAAATATTGTAAACACGCGTATGCTTTCTATTGCTGTCTTTTTTTTTTTTAAGGCACATTCTGAAATTGCATTTTCTACCAGAAAGTGTGCTACATTAAGTACTCTGAAATTTTGCGGGTGGAAAAACAAGGAGAAGAGAGGATCATTAGACAAGTTCAGAAGGAAAAGAACTCTGAAGACGGGAGATTTACCCAACTTTCTTCGGATTTGAAAACGCACGTTTGCTTACTCTCAAAGCAAGAAACAGTTTGTTAAACTACATTATCTGTCACATAGCAAAATCTAAATAAAATAGTCTCTACTTCGGCCTTCAAACGTCTTATCTGAGAAGTTGAGATTGAGCTTTTGAGCTGACTGGATATCCTTGACCTACTTGTAGAAAATGCAGCCTAAAAGTTTACTACACTAGACAAGGTTGCGATAAAAACAATCAAGGGTTAGCTGCTAACACCTCTGTAGGGCGTTTCCACTGGATGGAAGAGGCTAATACATAGAAGTAGGTGGGAAGTGAATGCACACTGAAAAAGCCTGACCCAACTCTTCACTCGCCTAGATTATAAGGGTTTTTGGAATCTCGGTGGCTGGCTTTCTCTCCACACTGTCTTTTATGCAGTTCTTCCGTTGTGTATTTGTTTTTTTTATGTTTTCCTGACTGCAGCGATCCTCTGCTGTGGAGTACCGTTCCCTGAATCCCTTCTTTGCTGTCATCCTTTGTGGTAGAACACTGGCAAGGATTGGCAGTTTCTGAAGCTAACTTCAGCCAGTACAAACACCTCCCAAACAGCTTAGCTGCACTGTTTATCAGCTCCACCAGGCTTCCATGCCTAAATGCTTTCCACAAGGAAGACACTAGAAATAAGATGATTGGGGAGATAGACATAGGAAATAGGAATGATGGTTTGAATATTCACTCTGAATTATCTTGATAAAAGTAACTGCAAAGGCCTGTCATTGACCTGATAGTTGCCTGCACATTCTGTAAAGCTATGCATGAAACATAATAATATTTCCATAGAGCAAAACAACAAAAGATGTAAACCGCCCTTTCGCCCTTTCAGTTGCAAATATAGTTCATTTATTTCATTGGGGTTTTTTTTTTTTTCTTTAAAAAAAAAAAGGTAAATTGTTTTGTTGACGTTGTTAACTGTCACCAAATATTTCTCATAAAACTTTTTAAAAATGAGACAAGGCTAAATAACATTAGGGGTAAAGTCATACTTCATTCCTTGAGGTTGAAAAAATCAGGAAAGGACTTTCACCAAGTCATCCTTGACTAGAACATGGCATTTAAATGAACTCAAGTGCTTGAGGTACTTTAACACCCCTACAGGAATATATAATGCAGTAAAAAATAACACTATGCATTTAAGAGTCTCAACAGGACTTTCTGGAAAGCCCTGAGACACAAATATATATCAAATGATAACCATATTTTTCTTTAATTTCACAATAAATATTTGATTTAACAAATGAGATGTTTTGCTTATTTCCAAAGGACAAAGTAGGTAAAGACACTCAGTAACTGGACTGAGTAAATGTTAATCACTAGTCCAGAAGTGATCTAAAGAACAGAGAGGACCACCAAGTTGGGGAAGAAGAGAAAGTAGAGAAAAGGCAGAGAAGAGGAGGAAGAGAAAAATTGGAACCACGTATTTGGTTATCTTACTCAACTCTTTTAGAAGAGTCAACTGAAAAAAAAAAAAACTTCTGAGTTAAGGAACATTATCTTTGTTGTTATTTTAGGCAGGGCCTCAATGTGTATCTTTCACTGGCCTGGAACTAACTCCTCTGGTTAAAGAAGTTGGCCTTGAACTTACAGAGATGTATCTGCCACCTTAGTGCTGGGATCAAAGGCATACAGCAACAACACTGACTAGATACAGTTATCTTTTTTTTTTTTTTTTTTTTTGGTTAGGTGCTTGGATTTATGAGATAGGGTTTCTCTGTGTAACCTTAGCTTCCTGGCTGTCCTAAACTCACTCTGTAGACCAAGCTGGCTTTGAACTCAAAGATTTGCCTGCCTCTGCATCCCAAGGGCTAGCACTAAAGGCATGTACCACCACTGCCCAGCTTGTCTTAGTTAAGGGTTTTACTGCTGTGAACAGATACCATGACTAAAGCAACTCTTATAAAGGACAATATTTAATTGGGTTTGGATTACAGATTCAGAGGTTCAGTCCAGTATCATCAAGGTTGGAACATGACAGCATCCAGGCAGGCATGGTGCAGGAGGAGCTGAGTGTTTTACATCTTCATCTGATGAAGGCTGCTAGCAGAGTACTGGCTCTAGGCAGCTAGGATGAGGGTATTTAATCCCATGCCCACTAGGACTAGGGTCTTATAGGGCACACCCACAGTGACACATCTACTCCAACAGGACAACAACTCTGTTTTGGGGGGAGCACAACTCTTAACAGTGCCATTCTCTGGGCCAAATATATATAAACCAACACAAAGCCCAAAGTGGGACCTCTGGATACAGTTTGTTATCATAAAAAGCAATCATTGTTCATAGACAGGTGGACAACAAAACTTACTAGGCACAAAACATGGTTCTGCTGTGCCTTTTTTGTTTTAAAATAATTTTTAACGTTTGAGATTACAAACATACAATATTAATTACATCATATTCCCCTCGCTTTTCTACCTCCAAAACTTCCCATTGTTTTTCTTTCAAATTCATAATTTTTTTCTTTGATTGTTGTTATAAACACAATGAGTGTATGTGCACGAGCACATGTGTGTGTGCTTTGTTCTCATAGAATAGGAGAACAACATCAGAAATGGAAGTACACAGATGCAAGATGAGAAATGAAAGGGTGCACAATGTTGCTGTAACTTCACAGATATTGTGTGTGTGTGTGTGTGTGTGTGTGTGTGTGTATTATGTATTCCTAAATACATAAATACAACCTGCTCAGTCTATATGTTACTTGTATATAATTTTTCAAGACTGATCATTTATTTGGTACTGAATAATCAACTGGTAAAAGCTTAACTGGGGAAGACTATGTTTTTTCCACTTTCAGCATATATATATATATATATATATATATATATATATATTGAAATACACACACATATATGGAGCTCTCATGGCTTTTCTTCCATCCACACTGGCATGTCTTTTATTGTTGTCTTTGTTTGGATCAGACTCAGACAGGCATGAATCTTAGAGCGAACCTACAGCAACCGCTTTACTAAACCGGCATAATCCTACATTCTAAACATTTATCCTTTTACCTACAGATAAATGTAGTCCTCACTTTTCACCAAAGAAATTTCTTTTAGCAACAGAGACCTCTTCAGAAACCCACAACTGATAAAAAATCAGCACTGTGGAGCCCTGTGCCAGTGAATACACCTCCTACAAAACACCTCCTACACTTCAGGCTCAGACATCACTGACAAAGACCAGTGGAAATATTGCCAAAAAAAAAAAAAAAAATTGCTGTGAGGTTTTGTCTCCTAGACATGCCAGAAGCAACATTCATGACGTCACAGCAACATGGCGTGCCTTTCATTTATCATGTTGGTATGTGCTCACTTCTGTCTCTGAAGTTGTTCTCTCAGCCTATGAGAACAGAACAGGTGAGGAGACTGTTGGTATAGGCAGCCTGGCACTTGGCTTTGGCAGCTGTAAGCCTTGATCTTGTCACCTAGCCAAGTTAGTCCAAAATCGTGTTCTCTCTTTATCTGGCCGTAGGTTTTTGAAGTAGGCAGCAGGATTCATGGAACATTCTGAGGCAGGACAGACTGCAGAACAGTGGCTCAGAAGGCAGCTCAAATGACATAGTGATCTGGGGACTGAGGTCCTGCAGAGAGACCAGAAGAGGCCTGGTAAAGGTGCAGAGTGTGTTGCAGTGAATATTCATGATGTTGGGACACTGGGTTAAGTACCAAGGACAAGGCCTACTGTGTGCTGAAGATAGCAGAGCCAGAGAAGTGGTACTGCCAAAAACCCTTTGGAAGTCACGTGACCTCCAGGGCTGGGAAGTGAATCCCCAAATGACAGGGTTAAAAGAGTTAATAGGAATGAAACAGGGTTGGAAAACTAAAAAGCCTATCCTGGTGAATTAAAAGCAAGATAATTAGGGGCCAGCAACCTGTAGTCATGTATGTTTTTAAATGAGAAAGAGGAACAAGAGAGGGACAGTTTTGGGTGTTTTCTTTTGGAGAGAAGAACTTCAAAAAGAAAAAACAAAATTGTGATCCATTGAAATGTCTATCTTGACTCTATTTGCTTCAAGGTCTAGGAATTGGCCTTGGGAATCTTGACATAAAGTCACTTGTGTTGGCTGCGGTGCTACCCACCTATGATCTTAACACTAAGAAAACTGAGGCATTAGATTTGAGTTTGAGGTCAGCATAGGCATACTACAAGAAAATTCCAAGACAGTGGATCTTGTCTCAGAAAACAAACATACAAAACAACAACAGAGACAGGGCCTTCCTGTTGCCCTGCGATAAAAGACAGTGGATCTATCTTAACATAGATTGAAACAATCCAAGAAGATATCTCTTAAGATTGGTGCAAGTTATCAGCACAACTCCCTAATATTCGTTCAGAGAGGCGATAATACATATTTTCATTTAGAAACATATAAACCTTGCTGTATACCTGAATCCTGATTGAAAGAGATAGTTAACCATATCCATTGATACAGGTAATGGTATATAATAATATGCTAGTTCCTGTATATAGCTAGTTATACTATCTAATGGTTTCCTTAATCAGTGCAGAAATGGGTTCAGAGATACCAGGAAATAAGGATCTAAAAACTGTTTCAAAGGGGTTGGATCATATCTGACAAGGACAGAGGTAAAGCTTCTGGCCATTTGACTCTTGGTTCTTCAAGTTCTTTTTATGTGTGTAGAGTTTTGTGCTCCACTTTTCCAGAACATAGGGACTGGCGTGGGATATAAAGCTTTAATGAGCACCCAAGAGACTCTATGATCAAGTGGTTTACTTCTGCCTTCTGCAGTAAAATTAATTCCTTGGCCTGACTCAGTCAATAAAGGAATGTCAAGCCAAGGAGTCATTTCAGTTACTAATCTTTTTTATTTTTATTATTTATTTATTTAGGTAACAGGACTCAGATCAAACCAAAGACCTCACACATTCCAGGCAAGAACTTAACCACTGAGCTGCTGACCTCAGCTATCAACATGTCTACTCAAGTATGTAATCAGCCTAGTCATTCAACATGAAGGCAGTAACTAGTGAATAAATTGCTTACAAGCCAAGTGAATGTATAATATTCATTTGAAGTCCTGCAAGGGGTAATATGGACAGGATGAACTTCCTGAGCTAGCAAAGACCCAATTGCCATTTAGTTGATATTTTCTCATTTATACATATATGTTCTATGTAGTGGGATGCAAGCCAAAGGCTCAGTAGAAATTGCACATCTGATCCAATGTACAATCCATCTGAAAATTTATTGGTGTTCTTTTGTATCTGCTTCTCCTGTTCAGATTCCTGGGCATTTGTCTAAATGTCAGTGCCATCAGTCAGAGAGAAAGGCAGCATTAGAAACTGGTGGAAATGAAGTGCAGTGATATATTTTCATATTTAACCCTTTTCTCAACACTAACATTCCTAGAGGTATAGTACCTGTCTCCTTGGTACACACCAGACAGTGGACAAGGACAATTTTATTGTAGGAATGTGAATAGCCCATAACGGGGTACCAATTATCTGCTCACTGGCAGAAAGAATACTAGAAGACGTTAAACTCTATGGGATTTTCAGATTGTACCAAATTATAGGAGGCTCCAAAGATATATTTGGAGTCAGTGTAAATAGTGGCTCTTTGGACGGACTTTACAGTGGGCAACTTGTTCCTCAGGTGTTTCATGTGGGTAAACTATGGCATAGTTAGTTATTAAGTTTTCTCGAACATTCCCTCATAGCCTCATAGGAGCTGCCAGAGAGTGGTGGGGAGAGGAAGGGAGGGAGGGAGGGAGGGAGGGAGGGAGGGAGGGAGGGAGGGAGGGAGGGAGGGAGGAGAGCAGGCAGAAGAATAGGAAGAAGAGGGGAAGGAGGAGAAGGAAAAGCAGTAAGTATGGGTGTCTCATGAGTATGAACCTGTTTCTTTCTGTTTTATTTTAGTAATTTTATTTTATTACTTATTAGTTTACTTACATTTTATAGACTAAGTCTTACTCTGTAGACAAGACTAGCCTAGTGTTCTCTGCATAGCTCAGGATAGCCTTGACTTTAGAGAAATCTTTCTGCCTAGATTTCCTAAGTCCTGGGATGATGGGCATGAGCCACCATGCTTAGGTATTGAAACCATTTCTACAGCTGCAAGATAATAGTCGAATGGATCTGTCTTCTGGTGGACAAAGAAGGGACTAGGTAGATTGTAAGTGTTGCAATGATTCATAATGATGGAAAGATTGATTTAAAAGCCCTGTTCAGATGTAGTCTATCTTTACAGCATCGTAGGGTGGTACTGTCTTGGGAATTTGTTAAATATACAGGATGGGAAACACCGAGGTAAGTAGGGGGACTTAATTCAAGAGTACTAGTATTCTCACAGTGGCAGCTGCATATACCTGTGCAATATTTGAGGCAACAGTGTCCAACTGACATGAACATATACTATGATCTGCATTTAAGAGGCAAAACATCCAGCATATGGGAGGAAGAGGCAGATAGATCTCTGTGGGCTCAAACCCAACCTGGTCTATATGGTGAGTTTCAGGTCACCCAGGAATACTAAGTGCAATATAGGTAGACCGAATTGAAAAACATTCCAAGTGTAAAATACATACCAGATATTGAAAGTATAGGATAAGAAATAAGGTAAATAAATTGTTTCACTATTCATTCCACCTATTTCCTTTTACTCTTAAAGAGAAAATTTGCATCACCTGCCTTTTGTTGCAACTAGACACACTTGGACTAGAAATCTCACCAAAGGACTTTATATCCTCAGTGCTCTTGAGAGGTTGCTTCTGATATTCATTTGTTGAGACTCTTTTTGCATTCTACCTGCCTCAGTGTTTGGAGATAGGGTACTCTTGTTTTAACAAGCAATAGGAGACTGACTTTGGGGGGAAGATATTTTGTCTGTAGACTGAAGAGGGATCTGGAGAAAGAGCTAGGGAAATTTGGAGCACATCACAGGACTCCAGGAAAAGTGAGATGCTTCCTGACTAAGGTTGTGGCTGTAGAGACGGAGAAGACAGACATCTCAATCTTATGGCTATTAGAAACAGTTAAGAAAACAGAGCATGCATGAGTATGTGAGTTTTTAACAATGGCAGAGTATGGTTATCCCTCTGAAACAAATGGGTAACAGCCAATTTATGGAGTAATAATGAATTACTGTTTTAGCATTTCATTTTGAACTAATTAGATTTGCATAAATACCACAAATTGTTCACTGAGTACAAAACACTCTTTACCAACTTTCCTTACATCTTAAAATATGGAATCAGCTTTATTTTCTTATCAGAAAACCATACACAGTGTTTATCACCTAATTACCTTTCTATGATAGCCCATTCAATTAGAACTTTTTACTAGCATATAAATTCCAAAGAAGCTGAAATTTTTCTGTTTTCTTGACTGCTACATTGTCAAGAAGCTGTCTAGCTTTTATGAAATAAGAGCAAATGATATATGGTAAATCCTAGTTTCATACTTATTTAATAGTATTGAATATGAATCTGAAGTAGGAATTTCTGGTTTCATTGGACTGTTATGTCATGTGATGTTTTTCTGGAAGCTGTCTCATGAGAAGATGTATTGTTGAAACAAACAAGTGAGAGGATGTTTTACTGAGAACAGATAAATGGTGATTTTCTGGAAGTTGTCTGGTGAAAGGGCATGAGATATTTTGCTGGAATGGATGTTTGAGAGGACATGTGGTGTTTAGAAAGAGTGTAAGTATCACCCAATAGACAGTGGATGATGCTCTAACCTCGGTTCACCTTGCTGGTATTTTGGGGCTTTGCTGACACTATTCTTCACTGATGATGCTCTGGCATTGGTTTGTCTTGCTGTTTTCACCAATCTTGTTGTGACTTCATAGAGAGAAACACACCAAAGACTCCTGCAGAGAAGCAAAGCCTGACAGTTTCTTTTGGACTGAGCCACTGCTGCTGATTCATGTTTGGTGTTTTGCTAGTGGATTTGACTGCTGATAATAAATATTGAAATTGCCCCCAAAGAGCTATTTCTAAACAGGTCTATGCCCCCTGCTCTTGTCCTCTTAGCCATCTTCCTCTTGTACCTTTGGTTGGTGGCTATAAGGGAGGTTAAAGTGATCAAGAACCATTATTAAAGTAAGTTTTTGAAAAATATAAACCTATATGTGACCATAAAGTAAATATTGCCAAAAAGTATTACCAAATTCTCCAAGTTAAGACTATGTACTGGAGACTTTCTCATGAGCTATAGACTCTGTACAGCAGCCATAGATCATTCAAAAATATTTTTCTAGAACTTTCTTAGTACTTTTATGATGGAAGGTCCAATCAGTGCAGAATCAGGTCTAGACTCTTTCCTTTCAGCTGACACACTTCTACATGCTTTATCTATCTCTTTGAGTAGTAAAATTAGTAAATAGAAGAAATGTCTAATACTATCTTTAATATAATACCTTATTATATACAGAGTAATGCTAAACATTCAGAAATAGAATGTGTAATAAAACATCAAGAACCCATAGAATGCAAACATTGTGTATATATAATGCTTTTTCCTTTCTTTTTTCTTTAAGATACCTGATGTGCTAAGTGTGGTCAGTCTCATATAGCCCTATTGTGATTAAGCTAGAAGCATCGATTAGAACAAAGGTAAGAATACTCAATAAGAATATGGTCCTTAGGACGAGAACTTGGAGATAGTGGAGGGGTGGGGGTTAGATAGATAGGAAAATCAATTTTTCAAGTGGTTCATAAACCGCGTTCTGCATCTCTCCTAACAACATGTAATAAAGGGAAAGTAACACACATTTTTATTGTTTAGAAATGAATGAAATTTTCAATCTGTTTCAAATGAGCAGCAATTTCTCCCCTTCCATTAGTACTCTGGAGACCACAAGGCCTTCTCTTTTGTCTCTTCTGGTTGCTTTGAATGGTGATCAGCAATGTATGATCAGCCAAGTGGCATTAGCTCTAATGCTGTCATCATATGCCAGCCAGAGGGAATGTGAAAGGGGAAATGGGATTTGTACCTACAAATGCCATCTCGATTAATAAATATCTGAGTCACACCAGGACAGAACAAAATCTGTCTTTCTCTTCCTGCGTGCACCATGCCTTTTCAGTGTTGATACCTATATAATAAACCCTCTCTTTGAGCCTGTTATGTTTCCAAGCATCTTACAGACAGATCAAACTTCCCCTAAAGGGTCATATTAATCACTGTTTCATATACCGATATAAGAAATGCATTCTAACATGCCTTTGCAAAGCTATAATTCAAATGATTACCTCATGTGCTTCAAAGGGGAGTCAGGTGGTGTCCTCTTTCCATAGCACTCAATTTCATGACACTTTGCAAAACTGCTCTGTATGATGTCTTCCCCCAAGAGTAGCAATATCATAGCCATACCGTTCTAAATTTGGGCCTGCAGCAATGACAGACATTGAATGAGTGCTTTCCTGTGCTATGGGGAAGAAGCAGGAGTTCAGCAAACCTTTCCAGCTTTAAGTGCTAAGTCCCTTGAAGCCCATTTGTTCCTTTTACCTGTGCAAATGGCTACCCTTTAGCTGCAACAGGAACTTCCCACCCTTGGCTGGGGTTTGAATATGTTTTACAATAATCATTTTCATCACTGGGGAGAAAAACGGATAGCATGTGTTTGGAGAACATACCCTTATGTGTGTACCTTTATGCGTTATTATTTTCCTTTGTACTATCTGTCTCAAGGAGGCAAGATGACAGTGGAGAGATGGGTATGCAAATCCAAGGTCCCCCAGAAGCTACCTTTGTGACTTTTGTCATGCGCCATTAAACACTCCACATGTAAGTGTATTGATCTGAAAGATATTTACTATCATATATTTGACAATTAGAATTTCTTGTTTGCTTGCTTGTTTTGAGACAGGGGTCTTCTGTGTAACCCTGGCTGTCCTGGAACTTGCTCTGTAGACCAGGCTGGCCTAGAACTGAAAACTGCACACCTGCCTCTGCCTCCTGAGCGCTGGGGGTAAAGGAGTGTGCCACCGTCGCCTGGTTTAGAATTTTTCATTTTGGTATGATGTTAAATGAATTACAACTTGTCATAGCAATCAGCTGATGATATTCCCCTGTGGAAAGTAGATATTTTTTGACTACAGTAAGAACTTCCTGCACTTAGTTAGCTCTTGTTTTTGTTTTGTGATCTATCATTCTTCTCAAAAGATATCTCAAGTATCTCAGGCAACGTAGCTGACAATGACACTGAACTTGCTGACCCTTCTGTCGTTGCCTCCAGAGCACTGGATTACATACAGTTGCATGCCACTATGCCCATTTTATGTAATGATGAAAATGGAGCCTAGGACTTCATTCATGCTAGACAAAAACATTCTATCAACTGTGTTTCCCCCAGACCCTCAACTAATTTATGTTGTCAAAACAAATATTATTGAAATTAGTTATTTCTTCTCAGAAAATTTAAAAAAAAAAATTACCTTAGTGGTAGAATATTTGATTGTCATGCACAAGGTCCTAAACACATACTCATGAGTATACATGTGTGTGTGTGTGTGTGTGTGTGTGTGTGTGTGTGTGTTTTGAAAAACATGTATGTGTGTGTGTGTGTGTGTTAACCTAAGCAGCAAAAATATTCTCAAGCATTTAAATAGAAGCAGTCACTAAAGTTACTCAGTGGACTATTTCAATAAAGCTTAGGAATCATAAATGTATACTGACCCCTTAACAAGCTAAATGGGAATGTATCTTGGCACATGGTTTATGGTTTAAGGAGAGACAGCCCACCCTGACACAGGAGGAATGGTGATATGTGGCTCTGTGACAACTCTTTGTATATGGTATCCATCAGAAAGTAGAAAGGTCAGGCTGCATCACAGCTTTCCTTCACCTCAACTCTATAACTATATGTACATATACATGGCATAGACATATGAATATACATGCTAGGGCCATTAGGACTATGACAAAATCATTCAACCTTCCAAAAGTGTGCCACCAGCCATGGACAAAATATTCAAACAAATGAGCTCGTGGTGCACATCCCATATTCAAACCGAGGAAAATAAATATCTATAAATATCCAGGAATATAATGCCACTACAAAAAGCAACACTAAATTTTAGACATCTTTAAAATATAATCTGGGTGCAGGTTTTGGACAGGCCAGTCTGAATCTAGTAGGCAACCTGACCTTCTTGCCCTCTTAAGTAGCTGGAAGTACGGGAGGATGTCACCACGTCCAGCCCACACTCAAGTTTTATTTTCAAGGACTGTATTTGGACATCTTCACTGATTCCTTGTGTTCAGAGGACATCCTTATGAAACAATGTGCAGACTAGCTTCAGAGACATTCATGTACTTAACCCACACTCTGAGGAACACTGATCTCACTGATCTGTATACAATATAAGAAGTCCTATATCCAGTATGTTTAGTCATAGAAACCAACTTAAAAACTTCGTTGGGAGCTTCAGAATACCTGATGATGAAATTCACCAGGTACACTAAATAAAAGCTAGGATCTTTGCCACCTTTCCCATTGTGTCAGCACCATCCACACTCATCCAAACTGTAAGCAAGCAAGCATATCTGTACTTTCCATATTTCCACAGAATACGTTCTACTTCTTTCCCTACCTGGCTTTCTACAAGGATGGTGAACGTGCCCTGTGTAGCTAGAGCCACTAAAACTGCTTGAACTTCAAATGTCCAAATCTGAAATACAGAGGGTAGGGATAGGGTAGTCTCTCCTGGTTTTCAACTTCTGGAAAAGCCACCTCTCTCAATAAGTTTCTGTGGTGGTTTGAAGAAAAATGGCTCCATAGACCCATAGGGAGTGGCACTATTAGGAGGTGTTGCCTTGTTGGAGGAAGTGTGTCACTGGGGGTGGGCTTTAAGGTTTCAAATGCTCAAGCCAGGTCCAATGTCACTTGCTATCTGAAGATCCATGTACAGAACTCCCAGTTCTTTCTACAGCACCATGTTGTCCTTTATAAGACATACTGTGGTTGTCTTGAATATTTCCCATCATTCACCGAGAACTGGCATCTGGACACTATCTGAATTCATAGAGCTTGAGTTGGCACAGTGACCCAGCATCTTACCAGCTGCACTCCTTGGATTGCTCAACTCTCACAGTCATGTTCTAGACAGCACTGTCTTCTAGAACACGCTTCACATTTAAATCATAACTTATTTAGACCATTTTTGGATAGCTTATTCTTTGCTGGGTCATTTTGAAGGATTTTGCGAATATATCTGTGTTCTAGAAATATCTTGAAAGCAGATGCGTTCCTCATCCTGCAAGTAAAATCACTGTCTAGCACATAAAAATATCCACGTCTAAATGGACATACACGTGAGAAATGGTGAGTATGAAGAGCCCTGTATTATGTATTTGAGGACCATGTAAAACTGAATGAAAATGGATTCTGACTCAAGGAAAGCAGACTAGTAAAAAGGCAAGAAAAATGAATTCCAAACTCAGTTTCAAAAAGGCAGGCCCCATGTGTGGGATAAGTATAGTTTGGTGAGTAGAGTATTTGTCTAGATGAATCCCTGGGTACTATCACCATCTTGATGGGGCATGCCTGTCATTGCAACACTGGAAGGAGGGTGCAAACAGGAAAAACAGATGTTCAAGTTCATCCTTGGCTACATAGCCAGTTTGAATTTTTGAGTAAAAATGTAAGTTTAATTAAAATATAACTTTAAAAAGAAAACATGAGTCTGACGACACCGCCCTGCTCTCCATTCCTGTAACGGCTGCTTTCGGTAAGGCTGTGTCACGAGTAACCTCTTAGCCTCAGCATCCGGAAGTTCCAAAGAGAATATTTCAAGTTGGATAGAATTTTACATATACCATTTTTTTTTTTTTTTTTTTTTTTTTTTTTTTTGGCAAGTTCAGCCCTCCAGATCCTAACATCATGAATTCACTTTCCACACAACTGATCTTAGTCCTCACTCCACTGCTTCTGATGCTGCCTGTTGTTGAAGCAGTCGAAGCTGGAGATGCGATTGCGCTCTTATTAGGTGTGGTGCTCAGCATCTTGGGCATCGGCGCCTGCCTGGGGATATACGCCAGAAAGCGCAATGGACAGATATGACTTGGAAGGACTCTTCTGAATAAAACTTCAGCCTGACCATTGTGCTGAAAATCCTTGTGCTGTTGAGGCCAAACCCAAGATTTGATCTTTCCTCATTGAGGGTTACAGTTGGCTGAGAGTTAACACAGTCAGTTAAGGGGATGCTTTCATGTCCTTACTTGTTTCTCCTAGGATGGGAGCAGATGGGGGTGGAGGGGGACTCTTAACAACCAAGAGTACACCAATAATATGGCCCATGCTTTGTATTTGCTGCTTGGGAAGAGGCCAAAGTGAGAGGGCTTAAGTCTGCATAAGTATTAGTTCACACTTTCAAACTGTCAAAGCACATGAAATCGGAAGAAGGATGTGTTTGCTCAGAAGCTAGTAAATCTACATTGTTATTATAATCACTGCCTCTTTCATTCTGGGTCTCTCTCTCTCTCTCTCTCTCTCTCTCTCTCTCTCTCTCTCTCTCTCTCTCTCTCTCTCTCTGTTGGTGGGTTGGGTTTGTTGTTGTTACTGTTTTTTTATTTTTAATGCTTCTGTTTTTATCTAGTCGATATTGTACTTAGATCTTAAGAGCCAAAAGTTGAAACTTTTATCTCTGAGAAAAAATTTAATAAAAATGTACTAAACATAAAAAAAAAAAGAAAACATGCAGGGCCTCAAACTTCTGCTTTGTCCATTAAATAACACAGTAAAATTCCTAAGGGATTGTGGGAATGGCTAGCCAGAGAAAGGCATAGTTTCTGTGAGTTATCGGAGTAGCTTTGCAGAGATTGTAAGCCCTGACCCCACCTAGAAGAAGGTGGAGATTTGGATGTAGGGATCAAGGAACAGGGACCATAAGGAAGACAGCACAAAGCTGAGTCTGCAGGGCTGGAATGACTGCTTTTGCAAGAGCTACAGAGACATAGAGAAAAAGCAAAATCAACTGGGTGAACTTGGTTTTCGAGCTACAGAACTATCTATTTGGATGTTATTTTTGTAGGGAGTAGACAAAGATACTGTTCCTTGGCATCTAATTTATCAATTACTCCTCAAGACACATTGCCTTTCTTCAAAAGAATATTTCAAGGACCAAACAATACTACTTTTGAAAAAAAACAAAGTCTTTTCATCACGATGATAGTTATTTATTATTTCTACCTAAGCTTACCTTTCCTTTTTTTTTTTTTTTTTTTTTTTTTTTTTTTTTTTTTTTTTTGGTATCAACATGGTCATTGTTTCCTATGACAAAGTGATAAACAGGTTTGTTTGTTTTTCAAAGGAAAGTAAGGCCAAACAACAAAGATGGGAATTGTTTTCAATTCTTTAAGTCCTTTAGATGATATTGTATTTCCATGAACATATTTTCCTGTTATTGTAAATTTATACTAAGTAAATAATGATGGCATTCTTCGTGTGCGTTTGATCGTCATTTTCAAAAAGCAACTGCCAGGACAATTTCCTACCAGACATCACTTAACTGAGAGGCTGCAGGTGTTAAAGGCAATTAAACCATCATTATTTAAGAAGCAAAATGAACATTACCCACTTTTTTGTTAATAAATGTACTGCATCCACAGAGCACACATTTCTTGAGATAACACTATATCGAATAGCATTTTATTTTTTAAGATTATAATCACATCATGTGCCTCTTTGATTTCCTTCCTGCACGCCCCCCCCAATACTCTACTTTGTTTTCTCTCAAATACACTAATTGGGTATCTTGGAACATATAGTGTGCTTGTGTGAGTGCACACACACACACACACACACACACACAGAGGACCATTTTAACCCCTGAATTGGGTGTTTATCCTCATATGTATTGACTCCAGTCTCATTAAAAACCCCTGGGCCAGAAATTTACTCCAGAATTGTAACTCTGTCATTTACTTTCTGTGTGACCTTGGGCAAGTTACTTAACTACTTTGAAGCTGTTTCTACAGCAACACAAAGTAGCTAATAGTATTTAGTTCATAGGATTGATATCAGAGTTAAATAGGCAAAATACAGTAAGAGCTTAGCATAATACCTAGAACATAAAACCTGCTCAATAACTGATAACTACATTTTTTATGGCAGTCAAAAATATGTTTTGTAGTAATTCCATTTTATGTTATAGATTTGTATTTACATGGGACACACATTTTTACATATAGTTGTATAGATATAGGTATGAAATTGAATGGTTTGACTGCAGTTGTAGCTCAGTCAGTAGGTGGTTTTTAACATACACAACACTCTGCTTGGGACTTTATCCCTACTACTGAGCAAACCAGACATAGTGCTACTTACCTTTCATCTCAATACCAGTGAGAAAGAGGAAAAATGACCAGAAGTTTAAGGTCATCCTTAGAATCATAGCAAGTTCAAGGGTTCAGGGCTCACCTGGAATCAACCAAACTGTGTTGTTAAAAATGATAATACATTGTTTAAAAGATGAAATGGAATTGTTAGTCTTTTGTTTATTTATCAAAACAGAGTTTCTCTGTGTAGCCCTTGGCTGTCCTGGAGTTTGCTCTGTAGACCAGGCTAGCTGGCCTTGAAGTCAAAGATCCACCTACCTCTTGTCCTGAGTGTGCCACCAGCACCTGGCTTCATTGCTACTCTTAAATTCCTGTATACTTCTGGTCACTTTCCATCACTATACAAGTAATCTGTTGCCAGATTTGGGACAATTGCTAGTTCTGGGATACTTGTAAGGCCAGCCTGAAGCTATCAGATGTTATTCTATTAATGGTGAATCAAGCTGGAACTTTTCCAACACATTCTTTTTTTTAATCTCCTGAAACAGGCTCATCTTCCCACCTCATTGCAATTCAGTGTCAAAACAAAGTGGCATTTACTAGCCCCTGATCTGATCCACATGCCAGACTGGACAGTCCCAACCTAAGTACACAGGCAAAACTGTGAGATCCTTGCAGCCATTGGCATAGTTCCCAATCCCCACTGAGGGTATACAATTCTCCCTCTCTCCTGAACAGAGAGCTGTATTAGCATGCTGGGGAGACTGGCAAAGCATGAATTATTGAGCCTCCCACCCCTGCCTTTGCTTTAAAGAACACCATACATATTTTTATGACCCAAATACATTACTCAATGAAGCAAAGGGGGACAAATGTTGGGAAGAATTAATGTTTTCCTTCCTGCCTCAGTCATTAGCCCTCAAAAGCCTATGACAGTTCCACTCTTCCCAACTCAAATATAAATCATGGGCACCACTTGGCCAAACTCTACCCCATAAAGAAAATCATGTAGACGTTTTGAGAAGCCCCGTACCACTGTAAAGGGGAAAAAAAATCACAAAATAGCTCTGGTTTTCAACACAGAGTTGAAGCTTGCTAAGCATTTGCTGACCATGGAGGCTGACACTATGCTTTGTAATGAGGGCAATATAAAACAAAGATGTGAGCAACCACTACCTTTAAAAAGCATGGCAAACAGATTTTTGGCCTAAACTGGAATGCATTGCTCTGTCTAGATTAGGTAACATTTGCTTGACTCCCAAATTCTCTGTATCATGGGATTTTAATGATGGAAGGAAAATGGAATTTAGACCACAAGAGAGAGGAAAAGCTGGGAAGAGAGCAAATCGACCTTAATTAATCAAATCATGGTAGACATGAGGTCGACCCAGGCAACATGACGATTAACAACAGAAGCTTGGGGTCGGGCATTTATATTACCAAAATGTATATGTTCATTATCATATACATATAATACCTTGAAAATATGATGACTACTGTGAGCCTGGTGCCTTTCTATAAAACGAGACTGTCATGAGGCTGAAATGAACTCACGCAGGCAAACTGCCATGCTTAGCACATAATAAGCACGTGAGAGTCTTAACTATTAATAGTATTATTAGAAACGCTGGAAGCCTTTCTAGAGAAATAGATATAGTGTTTCAAAGCTCCCTTCAAGAGGTACCCATGGTAGCATATACCTCTAATCCGAGCTCTCTGGAGGTGCTGTCAGGTACATAAAGAATTCTGGGTCAACTTTGGTTAAGTAAGGAGTATGAAACCAGCATGGGCTATATGAACCTTTGTCTGAAAGGAAGAAGGGGGGGCTTTAAAAAGCATGCAAGAAGTCCTAGTTAATAAAAGTTGCTTCTTTCTGAGGCATTCCAAGTGCAAGTAGCTAGTCTCCAAAATTAAGGTCAGGGTCAGAAAACACAAACAGAGAAGCACTGAACTTCCACACATAACAAAAAAAGGGTATACAGAGTTCTTGACCAGAATATGCATCCTAATCACAACCCAGTGATGTCTAAAAACCTTTAGTTAGTACTTTGTCCAGGCATTATCTCTAACTAACCTACTTATGGGTTTTGCTATCAGTAAACTGTATTTTCACCTGTGTTTCTAGGTTGAGGCTAGATGTGAGGCTATACCCATCCTTTTCCTTTCCTTTCTCTTGTCTCCCCGTTTCCCCTCTCTCCCCTCTCCTCTCACTTCATCCTTCATTGTGTCACGTATTTCATATTTAAACATCCAGTCCCAGTCCCAGATTCCTATACATCTTGGGAGACAGGACAGTAGCTTAGAAGAAGGCAGTATCCACACCATCCATTGGATGTTAATGAGTAGCACAGAAATCTGGTTCCCAGAGTTCCAGAGGAGACTGAGGTTGAAGCAGTTCCTGTATGTAAGGTCTCCAGATGTTACCCACTCATGCAGATCACAACCCAATGTCTTCACTATGCTTTACAAGTCCCTTGAGTTAGCTGCTCCTTCCCAGCTCCACAGCTTTATCTTCCAAGATTCTCTAGTCCAGCCACAAAAGTACCCTTCCTTTCTTTCCAACAGGCCAAGCATGCTATACCTAGGGCCCTTTGTAGTGGCTATTCTTTCTCTTTGGACACCCCTCCTCCAATCTTTGCATGGCTGACTCCTTGTCTCTGCTTAGGCTTCCATTCACTGTCTCCTCCTCACAGAGGCCTTTCCTGACCCCTTATTTAAAGAATCTGCCCCTGTGCACCTTCCTGTCACTTCCTATCACATCGCCTTCTGGTATTGTCTTCATAGATCACCATTCTTCAGCCAAAATGACCTCCGTCAGTTTTTCCTTCCAGCTTTTGGGCCTTTGCTTATGCTAATTGCTGTCTCTAGAATGTTTTCCCCTTCTCTTCAGGTCGCTCTTTCTCAATCATCCAGTCTCACCTGGGTCCAGCCCCTAAAAGGGACCTCCTTGATTACTAGACAGAATAGAAGCATGACAGCAGCAACTGCTCTGCCACTATCAGTCCTGTGACCATCTTGTCCTTCAGAACAGGTTGGCAATCTTCAACATTAATGGATGTCTTCTCGTTCTCTCCCCAGCATCTGCTGAAAGTACCTTGAGACCAGTCTTTTCGCTCCACACTGTTCAGCAACACCCCTTCCCCGAGGGTCCCCAGGATTGTTAAAAAAAATAATAACAACACAGAGTCCAGATAGTTCTTTCTGACATTTGAAGCCTTCTATAATCTAAACCCATCTTTATCTGGCCAACCCTCCTCCTCCTTTTACTCCTCCTTCTCTTCCCCCTCCTCCTCCTCTTCCTCTTTCTCCCACTCACTCACTCACTCACTCACTCACTCACTCACTCACTCGCCTTACCCCAGTCAGGGTAACATCAGATCTATGATTCCACACTCTTACCTGCAAGGTCTTCCATGTTCACTTAGCACAATCTTTCAACTACCACAATGTAGCTAACATCATGGCTATTCATTTAAGAAACGCGGATGTGGATGCTAACAGATGCTGAGCATGTTCCTCCACATAGCACAGCTGGAAGAAGCTTGAGCATTATTGCTCTCCAAGCCCATTTCTACTCTGCAACCCATAGTCCTAAGTACTACATGGTAACAGCAACATAGCAGAAAAGTCAACAGGTACGAGGCTAGACTGGCATAGAAAGGAGAGCTTAAGAAGCCATTGACTAATTTGAGTTTGTCTCTCTCCAAAATCCATGTCTCTAGTCTCAGTAGGGGATACTATATAGGCAGATTGGTTTTGGGAATCTCGGTTTCCTAGTCTAATTATCAGCCATGTACCACTTCACTTACAATTAGTATAGTTCAAATACAGCAAACTTTGATCAAAGAAGTAAGAAACTATTAACCAACCGTGGTGGGACAACTGTCATCTCAGCACTCGGAGGCAGGAAGATTAACAGTAAACTAAAAAACAAACAAACAAAATCGGGGCAGGTAACAAGGCTTATTAGGTCAAGACTCTTGCCTGGAAGCCTAAGGACTATAATTAACTTTGATCCCTGGGTCTCACATGGTGGAAGGGAAGGGGAAAACAGATCTCTACAAGTTGTCCTCTGTGATCTCCAAGGAAACACCGTGGTGGCCGTGCACATTCAGACACAATAAATAAATAATTGCAATAAATGTTTACAAAGAGAAGAAAACAACACAGTGCCTGGAGGAATTTAAAGAACAATGATAACATTTGTAGCCATTGAGGGCAAAAAAGAAAAGATTGGGAAAAGCATTAAGGATGAGGAAAGAACAAGACAGTACAACAGGTAAAGCCTGGGGGGGGCCTTCGCTCAATACTCAGAACCCACGCACATATGCACACAGTCATAGATAAAATAAAATACATTTAAAGTGTATTACAAAACAAAAACCTTTAAGAAACAGATGAATGCTGTTTCAAAAAATGACATAGAAAATCATTTCTGACCTGCATGTGGTGGTAGGCACACATAACCTTGGCTCTCAGGAAGCTGAGGAAGTAGGGTCACCTTGGTTTCAAGGTCATCCTGGATTATATAGTGAATTCAGGGGATGGGCTGAGGAGGGAGACTGTGTCTCAAAAAAAAAAAAAAAAAAAAAAAAAAAAAAAGACAAAGGAGAGAGGGTTTAGGAGGGAGGAGGGGGGAGGGGAGAAGTAGACCTGCACTTCTGCCTGAAGTAGTTTGAGCCCTTCTTGTCTGTCTTTTTCTCAAAGTTAATGCAGATAATAGTTGACATTACAATTCCTGCCATAGTGTAAATAGAAAATTGTCAGGCTGGGGAGATGGCTCAGTGGTTAACAGCACTGGCTGCTCTCCCAGAGGCCCTGAGTTCAAATCCCAGCACCTATGTGGTGGTTCACAACCATCTGTAATGAGATCTTCCTTATTATGTAAAGCCATCCAGGTCCCCAGGCTAGAATGTAACATTTTGCAGAAAACTTTATATGTCCATTTAAGGCATGTTTTGATCTAGTAGATTTTGGACATGCAAGCTAGCTGTGGTAGCCCACATCCATGATCTTAGCACTTTGGGAATGAAAGTGGGGAAATCCTGATATACAGGCCAAATGGGCTACCAAGCAATAGTCTCTCTCTCTCTCTTATCTGTTGTTTCTGTCTGTCTGTCTGTCTGTCTGTCTGTCTCTCTCTCTCTCTCTCTCTCTCTCTCTCATACACATATAAACTCTCACACACAAATGAGACATATAAACATTTTTAGATACAAAGCACAATGTGTTTTAATAAAAATCAGATTGGTAGTTAATCTTATCAGATTTTACAATTATTTAGAAACTGTAGAGGCTGGAGTTGTGACTCTGTTGGGCTGGTAGAATGCCTAGTGTGCATAAAGCTCTGGGTTCCTCTCCAGCACTGCTTACAAATGGGCATGATGGTCCATGCCTGTCTTCCTGGCACATGGGAAATAGAGGTAGGAGAATAATGCATTCAAAGTCAATTTTCGATAAACAGCATGTTCCAAGCTATTCTGATCTACAGGAGACTTTCAGACAATCAGTCAATACATAGAAACTTTGCCAGGCTAAAGGTGGTGGCCTAAACTTTACTCAGAAGGAAGAACAAAAATGAACAGAAGGCTGTTTGAAGTATTGGTCTGGCTTGCTGCTAGCTGCACACCTGACCTGCTTTGGAAGCACCAAGAGCAGTGTCTTCCTGCAAGAGACAAGGAGCCAGACATAGAACGTAACAAGGACAAAAGGCACCAGTGGAGAGTTTTGGCCTGATCAATCTTTTTTAGATCCAACATTTTTGAGTGAGAAAATAAATAAAGCTATAGGCTATCTCAGACCAAAAGGAGGGAACTTCCAGAGCCATGATGATATATTAAATTCCATCCCAGGCTCAATAAACTATGACTTATAAGGCTTGTAAAAATCTTTACAGGGCTCCTGACAGCTCCACATGTGCCGATGGCCAGAAGAATGGAACCTTTTGCAAAACATCTGTTAAATCATGCATCTTGGCTTGAACTGCTCTGCGTGCCCATGACAACAAAAGCCAGGGCAAAGAGGGTACCTTGAGGCCTGGGGGATGGAATAGGTGCAGGGATCAGCATAGTGTAGGGGCTGCTTATTTAAAGTGGCATCTTGTCAGGGCTTCCATCTTTAACATGCGCTTCTTACAATCATCTGTATTGGATGAAAGCAGCCTAATTTTAACCACGCCTGAGCAGTATGACTCACAGCTCTGTTCGCCACATATTGAATGATGCTGCAGGCCTACTAGACAACGTGAACTTTGTAACTTCTGACGTGAATGTGAATAGATTTCACCGGCCAGGCTCAAAGGTTCTTAAAACTTTTTAATGGGGCTTGTGAACAAATGAAATAAAAAAATGAAGTTTCGTGGACAAGAGAATGGTTCTCCATTGTCTGAGACAGTCGCAGGATAGAGCATCATTGGGATTTTTTTTTTTAAGAAATATACTGAGCTTGTTTTAGAAATCAAGTGTTTGTTGGATATAAATAGCATCAAAAAGAAGGTTGGTAAAAGGAACTTTCCTATTCTCTCTCTCTTTCTCTCCTCTTACCCCGTACTCTCGACAGTGTTTCATTTGTCCCAGGCTGGCATCTGATTCGCAGTGTAGCCAAGGACAACCTTAGGTGCCTCCACTTGGGGTTGGATGCAGAGATGGGGAAGGTAAGTCAGGGCTCCCTGCACTAGGCAGCCTCATGGCTGAGTGAGCTCCATCACTCGCCCTTGCTGCCACCTTCGCAGTGCTATGTCTCTATGGTTGCAAGGATGGAAGTTGAGTAAGGAAATACAAGGAATAACTGACGTTCTTTGTTGGCACTCTGCTCCCAGATTTTACTTGTCAGTTTACTTTCTAGCATCAAAGGGCTATAGGGAAGCACATAGGGAAAAGAAACATGTGCAGTTGTGGGCCCTGGAACCAAAGTCAAAACCTTCCATTCCATTAATTTGTAGCCAAACCCTCATAGTTGTGATAGCCAAGAAACAATGGCACTGCCTTGCCAACTGTTCACTGAATTCGACTACCTTCTAAAAAATACTGAGGCAGGACAAAATTATTTTTGCTATGTGTGATGGCAGCTGCAGGCCAGGAGTTGCACCAGTCCCCTATCCCAGACGACTTGAGACAAATGGGAAATAACCAAATCTTTGTGTTCTCTTGAGCGCCACACATCACGGCCCGCATAAGCTGGGAGTCTCAGGGCCAAGTGCATGTTCTTGCAGAGTTTAGTAGAGCACATAGACAGCAGCCAGTCAAGGGAAGAGATAAAAGCTATAGTGGCAAGTGCAAAGGGGAAGCAGATAGGGTCTGTGCTTAGGGCTTAGTGGGAGAAAAGCACCAGCAAGCCAACATAGACTGAGAGAGTCCATAGGAGGAAAATAATATGGTTCTGAAACAAAGAATTTCACACAATTCTTCACCTGGGGAAGGTGGGAAAGGTGCCCTTTAAGCATGATTTGTTGGACTCTGTGACTGGGGAAATAGTAGATATCCCAAGAGTCTAATATACCTGCAGTAATAATCACCTTCAAGTGACCAAGATCATGTGTATGTGTGTGTGTGTGTGTGTGTGTTTTGACATTTGCATCTTTGTGTGGAGGAGGACATGTATGTATGGGTATGCATGTACACATATACATACACGTCTGTATTAGACCCCGGTCAACTTCAGGGGTTGATGTCAGGTGTCATCCACCTTTTTTCTGGGGGGGGGGTCAATGTTCTGGTTGCTGAGTCTCTTGACTGCTTGGAACTTGCCAAATAGGCTAGGCTGGATGACTGTGAACCCGTTATTCCCAGGCTCCTTCCTCAGCATTAGACTACAAGTGTGCGGCACCATGCCCTGATCTTTTGCTCTTTTTCTTTTTCTACTTCACCGTTACTAAAGATTGAACCTACCTCCCCCAGCTTGCCAGGCAAGTACTTCACTGATTAAGCCGTCTCCCTATTTGCTGCAGTCAGTGGTCACACTGTGAGCAGTAAAGGGTTAAACCTCATTTCTGTCGGTCCTTTTAAGGTTCTTAAAGTCCCAGGGGAGGAAGGACTCTAATCCTGCATCATAGCAGTGGTAGGAATGCTTTAAAGGGAGGAAACTAGGAAACATCAAAGACAGGGTGTGTTTCTGGGTGAGTGGAAAAAGGCGTGAGTTGGAGATCCAGCTTCACCACTAACTCATTATATAACTATATAATTAAGTCTGTGGTTATCAGGATTGTTGAATTTTCACTCAGACTCAGTTTCATGATCTGTAAAATGGTAATCTTGTCTGCCTCACAGTGTGTTTTTAAAGGATTGATTGGAATGACCCAGGATGGGGTTTTTGTAGTCTCTGAAGCCCCCAGATACAAGTGGCAGCTATTGTTTCGTGGAAAGGGAGGGCTGGCAGGAGGTCAGGGGAGCAATCAGGGTTTATTCTTTGTGTCCTTTGCTGAGAAGGCAGTCCTTTTCCTGATGAAACACGTGCCCCCTCCTGCCCCATCCCCCCTCCCCCGAGCACAGCCTTTTCCACGGTCCACACAGAGAGTAAAGGTGAAGCGGTTGCTCTGTGGTCAGGCAGTCAGGATGTGAGTGCCTATGGATGGTGAGTTCTGATCTCTTGGTCTGGTACACGGTACACAGGAAAACACATCCGGACTTGGAAACACTAAAAGCCCAGGAAGAGTAATTGTCAAAGGAAGATGTAGAGCCTGGGAGAGCGGCACGAGACTGGTGTAGAGCAGGCTGTAAAGAGTCTGTGAAGAGCAGAAAGGGGAGCACAGTGCTACCAGAGGGGAGAGGCAGCGCCTCGAACCTCCAGGCATATCACACACTCTTCCAAGTGACAAAGTGTGAGTTAGTTATCAATGAACCATTCCTCACTGCACCCCGGAACACGGCTTCTTTTCCTGCCTCATTCCTTTTGAACTTGAAAGTGTCATACCTGCTTAGGCCGATAGGATGTAAGTGCATGACACATATGTACTTCATACAAACACAAGTGAGTTTTACAGGCCTGAATATTTTGGTCCTATTCCCTCTTAAATTCATATGTTGAAATCTGGAGATGATCGCCTTGGGAGGTAGATTCTGTGAGAGCTGGTGAGGTCATGAAGATGAACCCTCATCAGTGCGATTTGGGACAGAGGCCAGAGCAAGGTCATTCATTTGATGTAAGGACACTGAAATGCACCCTTCATGAGCCAGAGGCAGCCTTCCCCAGATATGGCATATGCCACTATTGGGATATTAGATTTCCCAGCTTCTCAATATGAGGAACATTTTTTGTTTGTTTGTTTTTATAAGTCCAAGAGACTCTTGCTCTAGGAAAACAGTTGAACTTGGATATTTGGTTTCTGCCTATCTTATTCTTTCTTGTGGAAACAGCACACCCCATACTGCCGCTACTCTCTTTGGAGATGAGTTCCAGAATCTTGGGTACAAGCCCAGCTAAGCTCAATAGAGCCCAACAGATTCAGAACCGAACTTCTGCCTTCATGTAACCCAGACAGAAGATTAGTAGGTGTTTTTGGTGAGTGTGTCCGTGAAAGAAACTGAGCTTAAACCTTCTATGTGCCAAGGACATTATCTGCCAGTGAGGCCTTCCTTCTATGAGCCCCTATGGCCATTTATGAATAATATTAATATGGCCACCACCATGTTTGTATGGCCTGTGCACTCTTTCGTATTTTTAAAATGATCAGAAACACATCAAAAGAAAAATATTCTATCGTGGCCCACAATAGCTATATGAGATGTATATTTTCATGTCTAGCAATGAATTTTATTGAAACATTGACAGGTGCTTTCTTTGTTATTGTTAATTTTGGGTACAGGGCCATATTATGTGTCTCAGGCTGGCTTTGAATTTGCCATCTTCCTGCCCCACCCTCTCAAATCTGAGAATTACAGCTATATGCCACCACACCCAAGCTTGCGGTCAAGTATGTATGTGTACATGATGTATTTGATGAAGACAGAGTCATGTAGCTGTGACAAAGCTTGTGTATGATACAAAATTGAAAAATAATCTAGAGTCCTTTAAAGGAAACAATTGCCAGACAGTTTTAAGACCGAAAATATTAGGGTTGTTTGGTATCTCAGCAAAAGGTGGCTGATATTGCCAGGTGCTTAAATTCTCAAGCCTCTGTTTCCAGGTCTGCTAAATAGGTAGGACAATTAGAAAGAGCCTCATTAGGGTTTTAGGAAGTTAAATCTTAGCACATGAAAAGAATTTCTGATATGACCCAGCACATAGGAAGCATTTGTGATAATGGTTAAGAATTGACAGCTTCATTCAGCAAACACAGAAAGAAGGCAGACAAACTGAGGAAATGAAAACAAGATAAAGCCAAGGCAGACAACAACAGAATGGAGATACTGTCCCTAATCCCCTCCAGCTAGACAATGACCTGGATAAGGTACTTACACAAAGGTAGCTCCGCCACAACATGATGGGAAGGGTGAAGATGATTTTAACTGCTTGATAAATTTGTTCCTAAACCATCCATGAGAGTTAGTTTGACAATCAGACCTCAATATCCACCCCCCTTCTTTGGCTCAAGTCACAGAAAGGGACATTGTCATTAGAACCCCTAAAGACACATTGTCAGAGGCAAAAATGACCATCTATCTGGACCATCTACACTACTAGTCAGGTGGTAATCCATCTGGGCCTCTAAGTGGGCAAGATGGCTAGTACAACTGGAAGGAAAAAATACTCTGTGGCTCTTTAAGGGAAAAATTGCCCGCCAAGCCTTCATCCCCATTGACTGAAGATTGGTAGTGCACCTGAAGCTAAGTGCCTACAATTCTGTCTATAAGCAATTCCATTTCAGCGCTGTGCCTTAATCTCATGCCCATATGCTTCCACACGGAGCTGTTAGAACAAACTACCCGTGCCCTTAGCTTGTTCTCTCCAGTCCTCACGCCTGCAATGCCCAGAGGAAGGGAGCGACACAGAGGTTTAGATGGCAATAGAGAATGCCTTCAGAGCCCTTTGGATGCTGGAGAGAGGAAAAGGAAGGAAATTTGTTCAGAAAATAATAAAAGCGCTGCTCTACTTCTGAAGCCCTAAGAGGCCTTCCCAAAAATTAAATTAATTCTCTGTCTGCTTCTGTCTGCCTCTCTTTCTCTCTCCTCTCCCTCCCTCTCCCATCTCTTCCCTTACCACCCTCTCCCTCCCTTCCCTCTCTCTCCTCTTCTTCCTTCCCTCCCTCCCTCCCTCCCTCCCACCCTCTCCTCTCCTCTTCTCCTCCTTCTCTCTCTCCTTCTCTCTCTCCTTTTCTCTCTTCCCTCATCCCTCTTTCCCGCCTCTCCCGCTCCTGCCTCCAGCTCCAGTGGCAAGCACGTGTAGTCAAACCACCTGACTCAACTTCACATTTTCCCCGGCGTAATCTATACTAGGAAGAATATTGAAAAGTATTCCCAAAGTAGTCGAGTTTGAGTTAATTACTTACTTTATTCAACTTACACGGTTCTAAAACCTAAGTGTCTCATAGGTGATCTGTCGAAAGCTAGATAATGTGGAAATACTTTAGTCACTGGTCAAATATTTTGTTCTTTGCTGCCTTGCCATATGTGAAAGCCATTAGTTGCTAGGGCTGCTGCTGTGTTGCTGTAAAGTGGGAAGTACAGCGCTCTTCTCAGAAATATTAGATACTCCAGAGTTTCTTTGGAAGCTCACCATTCAGAGCATCTGTAACACAAGGCTGGAAACTCAGAGGTACCTCTCCCTTGACACTCGCTGCGAGGAATTTATCAGGCTCTTCTAAATCTGCTAAATCATCTTGACGGCCCTCTGCAGCCTTTTCAAAAGCACGTGCACCATTTTGTCATGGAGATCACCTTCTTTCACTTTTGTAAAGAGTCTAAACAAGCCAAAAAAAAAAAAAAAAAAAAAAAAAAAAAAAAAGGCTTCCAAGCAATTTGGAACTAAGGAGAAACACATTTTAAACAAGTCTCCCTTCCCACTCCATGGACATTCTAGGACTGGCTCCCTGGGGCTAGGCAGGCAGCAGGTTCCCCATGCACTAGGTGCAGGCCTCCTCCCTCCACTCCTCCTCAGAAGCTTCATTTCCAACACAGGTTTTCTGATCATCCATTTCCTTCTCCATCAGCAATAGCTTGGGTAGAAGAACCCTCAGCAGTTTACTATTTCTTTTCTACTTCTTTCTGGATAAACCATTTCAAAATGTAACACGGGTCCTGCTTTGTGTTTTGTTTTTTGTCCGGGATGGGGCTGGGGGGCATGGGGGGGTGCGCTTTTGAAACAGGGTTTCTCTGTGTAACACTGGCTGTCCTGGAACTCCCTCTCTAGACCAGGCTGCCCTGGAACTCACAGAGATCCACCTGCCTCTGCCTCCTGAGTGTGCCACCACCGGGCTCCTCCATCCTTACCAGCTCCCTCTTCATCTGGCTAGTGGCAAGGCAGAGTTCTCGCTCTCACTGGCTGCATCAATGGCCGCCTCACAGGAGTGTTCAAAGCCTTGTTCCCACCAGAGATCGGAGCTCCCCCTTTGTTACTGATGTTGTCACCTTTTATTCCTGTCTCAGTCCGATAGGAGTCCCTTAAGAACAGAGACGACCCCCCCCCCACTCACACTCCTCTCTGTGGCCCCAGGACATCAGATTGCCTGGCGCGTGGCAGATGTCATGTACATATCTGAGAAATGATAGAATGAATTCAGGTATGTACAAAGTATACTGAAACTCCTCTGTCAGCTCTCTAGAACCCCCGAGAGAAATGGGTGGCTCAATGTCAACCAAAGCTGTGCTTTCCTGGGAGTCTCAAAACGCCCTTTTGTGAAATTCCTGATTCGATGTGATGACCTAGGCAAGAAGGATTGTGAAGCAGTGAGTGGGGTTGTTGGTACAGAAACTACTATATCACTTACTTGGGAATTGCAGTTCTCTCTCTCTCTCTCTCTCTCTCTCTCTCACACACACACACACACACACACACACACACACACTAGTGTCTTCCTGCATTCTGTATCTGGAGACATAGGAAATGTATTCATATCACTGCTGGGCCCTGAACATGTGACTCAACTGCTTATGTCACTAGCAGTAGTGGTCACATCATTTCCTTAATCTTCTTTTCAGGCCTTTGTGTCAGAACAAGAGCTGATGATCCTAGCAGTGCTGGAGATGGTAGTACTTGGGTGGCGTCAAAGTGGAAGCTCTCGGTGCTCTCAACTGATTATCCTGGTGGGAATTTAACATTCTCAGTTTCTACCCAACTCTTAGAAAACTGAACTACAATAAAGCTACCCTTCTCTTTGTTGGAGAAAATCTTCCTTATAGTCTCATTCCTACCTATGCCTTACATTGGGATCTTACACAATGTAGCCACTTCTACATGTGTAGTATTCAAACAATTGATAACCATACAAGGTTTGAAATGGCTGGGTTTCAGGCTGTTCTCCTAACCTACCCACCCTCAAACAACAACAACAACAACAACAACAACAACAACAACACACACACACACACACACACACACACACGCACACACCTCTTACCTGTTTTCTCTTAATTGGTGTGACCTTAAGCAATGCAAACTAATTTTATCATTAACTTAAGGGGGGAAAAACCTAATTGGATGTCAATCCTATTGCCCAAAACTTGTACAACCCAATCAAACATTTGGCTGGGACTTGTTTTGCTTATATATGAGGTGGTGAAAACAAAATGAGGGTGTGAGGCACTTTGGGAGTTGTTCGAAATGTCTGAGGCCAATAAGGTACCACTGTGTAAATTACTCCTGCAGTATGCTACCCGGAGTCCTGGAAACCTTAATGAAGAATTTTTTTTTTCTGAGACTGCCAGTTTACTCAGAGGAATAACTTCCCCAGGTTAACAACAATTAGCATGCAATCACTTTTACAGAGAGGGAATATTTTATCCTATATTATGTCTATTGTTTAATTGCCTGGATACTACTGTGAAGCCACTGAAATGAAATACATTTGCAATTCATATTAACTATATAGAGTAAGAACTTAGGATCAATATAGGAGATGAGATTTGATGTTTGAGAAGGACCGTTTCTTTATTTAGAGAACAGGACGCCTTTAAGTGAGCCACCAGAGTGGATAATATGAACTCATTCCAGATTCAAATTAATGATTTGAGCACACCCACCAGATCAACTGGGAAAGTATTTACTCACAGTGCAATAATATTCAAATGAATCACCTCCTTGTGTATGATTCTCATCTGTCTGTCAAATCTCATTTTAAATGTGATCATAAAGGAACAAACAGAGGGGACAAAAGCTAAGTTCCAGGAGAGGGAACTTTTCTGAAAAGGGGTCAGTATTGCCAGGAAATGGAGAACAAGCTAAAAGGCAGGAGCAAATGTGTCTGGGGTGATATCTGGGGCTATATTTTTCTTGTTAGAATATTGAAAAATAATTTAGAGGCAAGAGATCTCACTTTCTCAAAGAACATCCCTGCTCCACTTTGGAGCCCAGATTAGAAAGGATGAGAATGTAAACATGGAATTTAGAGTGTAACCCAGTGGGAAAGTGTGTTTAGCATATGCGAGACTCTGGAATCCACTGCCAATAACAACAAAAACCCAGGAAGAAACAAGCTTATCAGTTGTCTAAGTGACAGATTATGGAGCTTAGGCTAGTGATAATGAAGCGGAGATGATAAAAAAAGTAAATGGATCATTAAAGGTCTGAGATGAAGTATCATTGCAAAGTGGAATGCAAAGAGTAAAGTCTGAGAACAAATTATGAAGGCTGCTTCTAAGAAACTGGATTAGAAGCTAATCCGTTGCTCATTGTATTGAGCCAGGGAACCCTAGAGATCTAACACAGCATTCGGGGGGTAGTTTTCAAATGGAAAAATGTTTCTGCTAAATCTTATCTCGATACCAAAGCATCTACAGTGAATTTCAAGAATGTGGTTCACTGTTCTTGATCAAGGTTTAACCAGGAAATCCATTAAAGGTCCACTACATGACTGGTAGAAAGAAAGGGAAGGGGATCAGACCCAGGTCTGGACAAGTTACCTGAAATTTTACTCTAAAGGGCAGCTTCATAACTTGCACTTTATTGGTGGTACACAAGTTGGAAGAAAACCCCATCCTACAGTTACAAAATAACATTTGTATGTTAAGAAACACAGTTCTTGGTGGTGGTGCATGCCTTTAATCCTAGCACTGGGGAAGCTGAACCAGTAGGATCTTTGACTTTAAGACCAGTCTGATCTACAGAGTGGGCTCCAAGACAGCCAGGGTTACACAAAGAAATCCTGTCTTGAACAAACAAACAAACAAACAAACAAACAACCATAACAAACAGTTCTTGATAAGAAAGAAATCAAGTAAATTGGATAAAATAGTGTGATAGAAGTCAGAGTAAGTTGGGTCAAGAATTGGCTGTCATGAGTCAGGAAAATGATAAAACAACATGATATGTGAGATAAATGAGCTGTAGCCAGATATAAGTTCATGTCTGTAATCTCCAGGCTTGGAAACCAATTCAAAGGATCGGCGTGAATTTGTGGCCTGCCTGAGTAATAGTGAGTTCGAGGCCATCTTGGAATACAGAGTGAGAACCTGTCTCAAAAATTAAAAACAAAACAAAACAGAAACATTAAACTATAAATGGATTATCTTATGTTTCAAGTTTAAAACTTCAGGGATTCCCCCCCCCCCCCGCTTACTCACTATATATATATATATATATATATATATATATATATATATATATATATATATATATATATCAGGCAAGTGGGCTGCTTTTTTCTAGGTCATGGTTCTCCTCTTTGCACAGGAAGAAGTTTGATTTACTGATATCAACAATTTTGTGCAACTCCAACATGTTCTGGGTATATAGATAAGATAAAGTTCAACTGGTAATCAAGGGTAGGCACACACTTAGGTTACAACAACAGTCTTGCCCCGAAACAATAAGATGCATCATAAAATTCTTACTTTAAATCACAAATTATATAAGTCAGAGACAAAATATCCTTAACATTTACTTAATTTTTTTTTTTTTGTGCATTGGTATCTTGACTGCATATACCTTTTTTTGAGGATGCTAGACCCCCTGGAACTGGAGTTCCAGGTGGTTGTGAACTGCCATGTGGGTGCTGGGAATGAAACCTAGGTCCTTTGCAAGAGCAGCCAGGGCTCTTAACCACTAAACCATCTTTCCATCTCCATGACAAAAGAAATTTAAAATGATAGTATCTATATGTAATCCAGAGGGGAAGTAATCTATAAGAGTCAGAATTTCTCAGTATTTCTTCAATGTAGGCAGAAGAGAGTCTAGATAGCGAAGCACCAAAGTAAAAAATGGAGGATCTTTAGGACCCAGAGTTTGATGAAAATATTCTAGAAATCCAATTTCCCTTCCTCTTTACTGTGATTCTCTGCTCATGAAGCTTCCAAGTAGTGGATTACATTACCAAGTGGGGTGCCTATCAGACAGCTGGTCTCATTTATTAGCCCAAGGGCCACTCTTATTGTAAACTAATTAACCAACTTTCTGATTTACATCTAATCTCTTGTGGCCTTTATAAGAATGAACTCTTTTGCTGGAACGAGAATATCCCTTGATGACAAGAATAAAATGTGTTTCTGTACCCACAAGGATGACAACCGACCTGGAAGCCAAAATAGTCTCAAAGGCATTGAAGCCATCTAGGCCCCAAGAAATAAATATACCATGTGAGTCAGAGTTCTTTTATATTTTGGTTAAGATGCAGCATGTCATAGTTGTGGTTGTCATTTCACTATGTACTGACAGGCTTTGGCTTACATAGCTTTTCATGCCCAGAAAACCAATGCCAACCCACTGCTCAGTACTGTAGTCTGTGCATTCCTATGGCACCAAGATTATAGTACCAGTCAACCTGTGAGAATAGCACCCTGTAATAGTAACAGTAAAAATAGTAAAAATCAACAATTTTGTCCTCAACATGGAAAAGAACTTGACAGACATTTATTCGTCCTCACCACATTCCTATGAGCTAAGGCTCATCCCCACTGTCTCAGTGATAAGCCAACTTGTCCTATGAAGTAGGTGAGTGAGTCCAGGGACTTGAACTCAATGATCTCCCTCTTTTTTTTTTTTTTTTTTTAATTTAAATCCCATGTTTTCTGTTGTGAAAGCAAAAGAATTATCCCAAGCTGTCGTGCCACTTCCATGTACAAAGTGTCAAACAAGCATCGATCACTAAGCAATGGAAGCCAGAGCATTTGATCCAGATCCCTGGAAGTTAGAATTCAACAGGGCGCGTAGAGTATCTGTGAGACTCACACCGTGCCATCCGAAAACTGAAAGGATGAGGGAAGGTTCTCTGGATCAAAGCGTGTCTTCTTGGGTGAGTCACAATTACTTCTTCACGAAATGTTTTCCTCTCACCAGCCAAAGCACTTGGTTCAGTTACAGCAAAAAGTGACAAAAAGAAAAGCCAGTTAAATAACGGGGTGGGGGGAGCTTCTAAAAACATATTATTTAGACTGTACAGTAAGCATGTGGTTTCTAATTCTCTTGCTTATTGGGTTTCCTCTGGAAGAGTGAGAACCTGTTCCCCCAGTTCCTGTAGTTTTCCCAGTTCCCTGATGCTATGCATGATTTTTGTTCCATTTCTGGACTTGACTGTAACCTGGATTTCTTTTTTCTGTACAGAAAGATAAAAATAAAATGCCAGAAAGAGCAAATTTTGGGGGGTTTGGCTTGTCATTCTTTCTGTCCGTCTTTATGTCTGTATTCCTTCCCTCCTTCCTTCCTTCCTTGCTTGCTTTCTTAATTTGAACGTAGAAAAATATACAGAAAGGAAAAATAAGCGGATAATTTGATGTCTGGGCTCTGGGTTAGTGAGTCTGAAAGTACACAGGCTAATGAAATGTGTGGCCAAGCCCAGAGAAAATCACCCCAGAAGTTGAGCCCTGGGGAGTAATTAAAATGGGAAAGGACCAAAACTAACATCCCTTAGCAAGAAATGAGAACACAAAAGCATAATGTTGCTCCAAACAGACTGTTCACTTACCACAAAGACAGAAGGCTTTCCAGGAACATCCACTCTACACTTTTTCATACAATTTTCTCAGCTAGTTTTTTAGAGAAAAAGTTCAAAGTCTCCGTTCTCCTGCTTGTCAGGCAGGCTTCTCACACCTTGAAGGGGTGGGGGTTGAACTTGGTTTTTGAAGTGTCCACTTTCCTCTGTTCCCTTTAACAATTAGCTACTTATTTATGAGTGGATAGGGAAAGGAGAACAGGTCCCACCCAGCACCCAGAAAATAACATTGTGTTTCCAATTTTGAAGCTTTTAAACTACAAGGTTTCAACTTCAATAAGCTCATCAAAAGACCTATTTGAAAGAACAGATTTTCTCTGCCTTAGGCCAAATCCATTTACAAAAAAATACAATTGATCCATCTTCAGGAATTGTTCTAAACCCTTCAGTAAAGAAAGCCAATGCGACTTTAACAATGAAGTACACTCTGAGTGAGAAGTATACAGTATGGAGATATGTTTCATATGCTCAAATTATATCATTTAGAACCCATCCACAACTGACCTGTCCCTGTTCCAGTTGCAGGATTTCATAAAAGTTTTTAGACTTGATTCTATCACAATGAATTTCCAGATAATGGTTGAGAAAGAGAGAGACAGACAGACAGAGAGAGGGGGGAGGGGAGGTAGGGAAGGAGGGAGGGATGGTGGAAGGGAGGGAGGGAAGGAGGGAGGGAGAGAGAGAAAGAGAAAGAGAAAGGGAGATAGAAAAAGAGAGAGAGGGAGGGAGGGAGGGCGGGAGAGAAAGAGAGAGAGAGAGAGAGAGAGAGAGAGAGAGAGAGAGTGAATGGAGCAGAACAGTTACAGATGTAGTCATTAACTACAGAAGTTTAGTACATTGTGGTCAAGTATAGAACCAGTGGCTCTCCATGTAGGCTTCTCCTTTGCTCCTGCTTTCCCACTTCCTCATCTAAAGCTAACTAAAGCTGTGAGATCTGCCCCTCTGAATGTCCTACATCATATGAATGCTTGTTCAGAAGTACACTGAAGGGAGAATAGATTCTCACATACTAAGAAATAGAGAGGGAAAATGAAATTAAGAGTTCAGGAATGCACACACACACACACACACACACACACACACACACACACACTTCTGTCTGAATTAAAAGAAAACAAAACACAAAAAACCAAAAAAAAAAAACAAAACTACATTCTCATTAAAGCCAGAGTCACTTCAATTCCATTCCTAGAAGGAAGAATTTTAACATTTAAATTTATGATAATTTCAAATATTTCCCTTTTATTTTCCAGAATCTACTCTTAGGGGGAAAATAAAATATCCAAATCCTTTTTGCTAATAATGACAAAGTTACTAATTTAATTAAAAGCTGAGTAATGGAGCTTAGTTATGAGCAGTACAAAGAAAGAAAGCAATATGAATGGAACATGAAACATCATATTAAGTAAAAGAAGCTAATCTCAAATGACTCTACAATTTGTCATTATTATTAGGTTTTGTTTTTGAGAAAAGGTTTCTCTGGGTAACAACCTTGGCTGCCCTGGAACTCACTCTGTAGACCAGGCTGACCTCAAGCTCCAAGATCCACCTGCCCCTGCCTCCTGAGTGTTCAGATTAAAGGGGTCTGCCAGCCCACCACACATGAGTCTTTATTTTAAGACTCAGTCTATATCAATACCTGAAATGGTTAACAGTGGCTGGTGGAGGGGTAGTCATAGGCTACCTAAAGAAACTGGATAATTCTGGGACATCATAGAAATTCATTGTCACTTGATTCAAGTGATAGCCAATTGTCAAATCTCATAGAACAACACTAGCAAAGAATCAGATATCCTCAGCTACGCTGAGGGCTGAGGCAGGAGTTCCTTCAAGACAGGAGTCGGAGTCCGTTGCAGGTAGCATAATATTAAAAATTCTCTTTCAGAAACAGACGATTCAAAAACGCCCTACATAATAGAGCCAATATGCACAAGGCTTGCGCAGGTCTGCGTGTATTGGTTACAGCTTCCGGTTTAGAGCTTATGGGATACAAACAAGTGTGGCTCTGACTCTTGTGCATGTCTTGGGCTCTTTTTCTTCTGTTGGTTTGTCCTGCCCAACTTCAATGTATTGGTTTTTGTTTTGTCCTATTATATTTTATTCTATTATGTTTTACTATCTCTTAGAAACCTGTCTCTTCTAGCCAGAGTCAGAAAGGGAATGGATGTGGATGGGAGTGAAGGTGGGGGGGACTGCAAGAGTAGAGGGGAAACGCTAATAGGATGTGTTTTGTCAGAATAGAAGCTATTTTCAACATATAATTATATTTTCTACTATGATGAGATATAAAATGTATGCAACAAAAGTATATCTTCTGAGCTTAAAGCTTATGTAATTTTATTGGCTGTTTATCTAAGAAATGAAAATCAGCATTTAGTTTTAGAAATTAATATTGTATTCTTACTGCAAGGTGTGTCAGACAAATGGAAAATGTGTGAATGGGAAGAGTAAAGCAGGGAGAAGAAAATCTATTTTTAATAAAAGAAAAAGTATGTAATAAAAGAGTACATTTTACCTTGAATAAATTACAACAAAATTTGGAAAATGGAGGCATAAATATCAGAAGTTCAAGGTCAGCTCAACTACATAGCAAATTTTAGATCAGCATAAATAAATAAGTAAATAGAAGATAGATAGATGATAGATAGGCAATAGATAGATAGATAGATAGATAGATAGATAGATAGATAGATAGATAGATAGATAGATGGATGGGTGGGTGGGTGGGTGGGTGGGTGGGTGGGTGGGTGGGTGGATGGATGGATGGATGGATGCATGGATGCATGGATGCATGGATGCATGGATGCATGGATAGATAGATAAAAATTTAACTTGTTATTCCCATCTGAAACCGTAGACACAAAAATGAGACCACCACTACTACCACACTGCTGGAAAATTCTGCTTAGTGGACACATTTACATTTTCATACAGCAAATCATACTGATAATTACTAAGAATGCATATGTTGACATTATCCTAATACTCTGGAAAAAACCTCAATATATTAATCTTTGTAATCATAGTTCTCACCAAAAAGTGCTTGAAAGTCTCAGTGTAGGTAAGATATTTCTAAAAGTCCCACTTGTATGTTTTAAGGAAAAAGCGATTGAATATTGTTTCAAAGTGAACTACACACAATGAGGTTGTTTATAAAATAATTGAGCTCATATACATATATGTGAAAGCTGTGTAAACATAGATATTATATATACATATATATATAATTTCTAACTCTAGATTAAAACGTCCTATTTATTGAGTTATAAACCATCATAAGGTGACAGGTAGTGGTTGTGCATACCTTTAATCCAAGTAATAGCGAGGCAAGAGGATCAAGAGTAAGAGTCAAGGCCATCCTTATCTACATAAAAAGTTCAAGACCAGGCTGGGTCACAGAGGCCATGTCTCAAACAAAACAGTACAAAACCCAAAAGCCCACAAGGTAATAACTAGTAAAATCACACTAAGTCATAAAGTTACTATGCATGAGAGAAACTTTAAGGGACATCTACCATGTTTCAGGCACTGTGCTACCTCTTTGTTATTGAATTTCATTTTTAAAACAGCCTTGTGAAGTACCTCAACTATCTTCACTTAATAGCTAAGGAAAGAGAGGCTTCAGGAGATTAAATACCTTGTCCCAATTCACTCATCCAGTTTATGGTGTCATCTGAATTGAAATTCAGGTCTAGCAAGTACTTCGAAGTGACTGAGCAAGGAGTGGGTGTGTGGAATCTGGGCTGGGTGATAAAACAGAACGAGGACTGTTAAGGGATTACACAAGGGAATGTGTGTGTGTGTGTGTGTGTGTGTGTGTGTGAGAGAGAGAGAGAGAGAGAGAGAGAGGGAGAGGGAGAGAGAGAGAGAGAGTAAAGCATTGTGTAGAGAGTCACACAGGAGGGGAATGGAGGTGTGATGAGACTCCCTGGAATTCAAGTTACATGCAGTTGTGAACTGCCCAGCATAGCTGGACCCAAACTGCTCCTCTGCAAAAGCAGCATGCACTGTCCTGTTGAACCAGGTCCCTGGCCCCTTATACCATTCATTCCCTAACTTCACTCATTTCTCTGCTCCACCCTAACCCCCCTCCCCGTCATCTCTAATTGATTCCTTGCATTTCACACAGTTTTAGCCAAGATCTTTAGTCTTTCGAGCCTACAGAGCCAATCAAACATTACCATTGCTCAGTGTTACATTCAGTGAAAAGACGTCACGGAATGGTGAGAAGACTGCTTCTATGCAAAGTTCCTACACACAACTGACATGAGATAGCGTGAAGCATCTCAAGGTGATGCTTTCTTTGCTTCCCCTCAAGTGAGAAAAGACACTGACTAATAACATCTCAAATGTAAATACAGAGTCTCTAATAAAAATAAAAAAAAAAAAGAAAAGACATTGACTAATAAGGCAGCTTCTTTCTTGCTTTTTAAGCTCTTCATCAATCTTTCCCTTTTAAATATTTGAGAATTGCTGGGGCTTGGAAGTCATGGCCTCCTGAAAGAGAGAGCCAAGTACTCCAGCACTGAGAAATTCCGCCAGCCCTATCCAGTGGTCATAAGCCATGGAATCCTGCCATGTTTCCAGGTCAAAGAATTTTCATAGAAAATTTGCATATTTCTGGAACTTACAGGTATTTTTCCTCTGTATTAAGAAAATCTGTTAACGTTTCAAATATCAGCTCAAAGGGCTGGTGAGATGGCTCAGCTCAGTTGGAGATGGGAGCGCTTGGCAAGCAAGCGAGCCTGGTCACCTGTGTTGACCCCCAGGACCAGGACCCATGATCAATGACAGACATGCTTACAATGGGATGAACATACTTCCACTGCCCCCTCATTCTCCCTCCCTCTCTCTGTCTCCCTCCCCCTTTCTCTCTTTCATCCCTCCCCCTCCCTCCTTCCTTATCTCTCTCTCTCTCTCTCTCTCTCACACACACACACACACACACACACACACATACACACACACACACACACACATGAAGGAGGAGGAGAAGAAAAAAAATGCTTTAATCAGGCTTAAGTCAAATTTCCAAATTTTGCAGTTAAAAGAGTGACTATTTGCCCAAATTCAAGCATATCACTGTAGACAGTTGCCTGGTGTTTGGACATAGACCTTCATATTTTTCTTCCATACTACAAGCCTCAAAGTCACTGGATAAACATTTATGTAAGATTAATTAGGATTGATTACTAATTATTCTTTCCTTGGAGAAATTATAACATAAAATTTAATGAAAAAAATCCAATCTCAATTTCTCTGACGCTAACCAAGGATTACGAATATATTTACTCGGGCTTTCAAGTTTTGAATGCCAGGGTCGATAGGAGCAGCATCTTGCTTTGTAAACACATTCGGTACATAGACCACTTCAGGCAATCACACTTCAGCTGTGCAACCTTTTCAGTCCCCACCATTTACACAGCAGTTTGCAAATCATTTCTTACACTGCTGCTAAAACCTCTGAGATATGAGAATAGCCACCTTCTCACGCCATCTTAAAACATCCTGAATTGTATGTGCTTCAGATGTTCCTTTAACACATTTTAAGTGGTTTTTATTTCGTTCACCCAAATCCGTTAGCTTTTCTTTCCAATTTGAAAAGGAAAAAGAGAAGGTCAGTTGGCTGTGATGTCCATTTAAACTAACAGACAAATGTTTCCCAGGCTGCCCATCGCTTTCTACTGTTCAGATAAGAAGCACCCCCTGGGAGAGGGAGGATCCAAGTCTATTTGTGTGAGTACTTCTGAGTGTGTGTGTGTGTCTGTGTGTGTATGTCTGTGTGTGTGCTCCAGCATTACTAGTGTGTATTTAAGTGAAGAAACAACCACTTCCTTCTTATACCCAACCAACCTAGAGTACAAGCAATGCTCTTAGATTGATTCCATGTTAAATTACTATTGTGGCTCTTTTCAGCACGTATATTTTAAAGGATTTAATGTTAATGTTCATTTCCTTTAGAATATTTTTGTACACTCTAACTTGTTCTGGCAGCCAGATGTCATATTCTGCTCTTCCTAAAATCTCATTAGGTGGCCTTCTCCTCCTCTCCAGTGCTCTGACTTCATTGGATATTTAAGGGAGTACCATATGCTGAGCAAAGATCCAAGAGATGAGGTAAGAAGATTGATTTCTTATCAAACATTGTTGAACAGTTTGTTGACCATAAACAAACTGTGGCCTAAAAATGTGCACATTGAACAGGTGTGGCCATGAAATTCTGTTGTGACAGCACTTGGGAGGCTAAGGCAAGGGAATCATGAGTTAAGCACACACACACACACATACACACACACACACACACACACACTGGCACACATAAATGCACACACATGCACAGGCATACAAGATTATCTTAAACAATAAGAGTAGATATCTCCAAGCCCCACGCCTGGCTCTGGAGCTGTTGGCAGTTGATGGCTGCTGAGAAAGAAAGAGTCAGTCTTCTGCAAGGATGTGGGGGATAGTGGTGGGGATAATGAAGGGACTGTAAGAGAGGGATGGAGGTATAGTAGGTTTGTTCAAAACATGCTATGTGTGTGCATAAACATCTTAAACAAAAATAAAATAAATATCAAATGTTTAAGTAAAAGGTTGTCCAAGGATTGGGAAGATGAAAGTTGTTTTTTTATTTTTTTCTCTCCAACTTTTCTAATTTTCCTGGATGAATATGTGTTTTCCTTAAGTAGAAAACAACTCTCTAAAAAGACAACACTCTTTTCCAACTCTCTGTATGTCATACGGATAATAGCTGTGTACTGAGAGGCCAAGTCACTTTCTAATAATTGCTGGAAGTGCCTATATAGAACTCTCTTTTCATTGACAGGTGCTTTGATTTGTTACTTTGTTTTTTTAAATATTGTGACCCTGTTCATTTTGTAACTATAGTTCATTGCTTACAACAATCTCAAGCCTATACACATCACTGTTAGTAGAAAAGAATAATAGTTTCCATTACTGACAACACATTTTCACAGGAGGCCTTTAAAGGAGATATAAGTTTCTATGAAATTATTGTTTACTAAGATTGTTTGGCATGTAGGATTATTAGTGAATTACATTTGACTATTTTGATGTATTGCCCCCACCTTCAACTGAGTATTAAATTCCCAAAAAAACAGCAATGTTCGGTCTCCAAAACTTCCCATGATAGTGCCATTGAAATGAAATTAATTCTACAAGTTCATGTATGGAAGCCTTAGTCCCTGTTTAAGGATTTTATTGGAGAATGGAAGAAACATCAGGAAGTAAGTCCTAGTTGGATGAAGTTAAGTTACAAGGGGGGGGGTGCTTTAAATCAGAAACATGGTTCTCTTTGTACGCATGTTCATGGATAGGAGAAGATGAACAGTTTTACTCCAACACATCTTTCTCTTTTTCTTAAACTTGATTTATTTCCTTTATATCCCAGTCTTATGTTCGGCTCCCTCCTCTCTTCCCAGTCTCTCCTTTCACTTGACCTCCCAGCCATCTTTCTCCCTCCCTTTTTCTTCAGAAAGGTCTCAGAAAAGGGGAGATTTCCCATGAATATTGACTCTCCTTGGCATATCAAGTTGCAGCATATCTTCTCCTATTTGTCTAGGCAAGGCAGCCCAGTTATTATATTGCACAGGAATCTAAAGGTGGGCAACAGAGTCAGATACAACTTCTGCTCTATTAGGGGTCCCACATGAAGACTGAGCTGCAGAACACACATGTGTAGGGGGCCAAAAACTGTCCCTCATATGCTACCTGATTGGTGGCTCAGTCTCTGTGGGCCCCTATGGGCCCAATAGTTGATTCTGTATGTTTTCTTGACCCACATTTTTCTGTTATACCATCTTGCTTCACAAAAAACCCCAAAGCAACTGGGAAGTGACCATGGGCCTTTTAGGTTACCGTAAGCATTTTGTCACAGTGACAGAAACCTAACAAAGTGAACTTGATTCAACTCTTAGATTTGAAAAAGGCAAAACTTTTATTTGGGTATATGGCAAAGTGAACATCAGAGCCCATGGGCTCCATTAACAAAGGGATTGATTGTGTGGGAATGGCTGCCCCACAGCAGTAGAAATGATGTACTTAGTGTGGTCTTAAAGATTTGAATATTGAAAGATGACTGTTGAAACGTGAAAATCTAGAGTAGAAAGAAAAAAAAAAGAGCAACAATAACAGGAAAGAAGCCATCTACCATAATTTCCAGCCCTATATGTGGAAAACATAAAATCCATAAATATATATCTATATCCATAGTGGATACTAGCAAGCCAGGTACAGGAAAACACACTTGTAATTCAAGCTACTTCAGAGATAGGAGGATCTCTTTGAGCTCAGGAATTAGAGGCAAGGCTGGCAACTGAGCATAACTTTCTCTCAAAAAGAAAAATGAAAATCAAGACATACTAAGAATATATTCAGTTATGTACACTGTATGAATCTATTTGTGCTGTGCTATTATAAAATGCCTATCAGAAATGTATGTGCTTATGTCAGCTACTTCATTTTTCATATGGAGACGATGCAAGCAAGAGAACAATAAAGAAGATTGTTGTTTAAATTTTACAATTATGATTCGACAAAACCAAGACTATAAATTTATTCGTTTTACAAACTAAATTGACATGTTGCAGTACAATATAGTCTATTTTAAAATGTAGATTGGGTTTTATTTTGATTGTTTTCCTTAGGGTGAGTATGTGTGGTCTTTGATGGGGAGGTGTCTTTGTTTTATTCCCTCGATGAATTTTAATTTTGTGAGACAAGGTTTTATGTAACTAAGACTGACCTTGAATTCAAGATCCTTTTGCCCCACCTCCCAAGTTTTAGGATTACAGGTGTGTTGTTTTACCAGATTCCAATATTGGTCCTTATACATTATAAATTCTGAATAAATATCTCAGAAATGAATACATGAGCAAATGAATTGTTGAAAGAAGGAAATGCATTTGTAAGGAGGGCCATTTCACAGGACAGAGAAAAGCAATTGCAAATGTACATGCAGCAGTGTGAATTCTCAGAGTTAAAAATGATAAAACATTTTTTGGGGGGAAAGCACAGGTTTCCCTGAAATTGACACTAAACAGATTCAAAATGTCTGATAACAATGTATAAATTAAACAAACAAACAAAGAAAAACACACTGTCATTCTCAAAGTAGCATCAAGTAAAATTGTGGTACTGTGTTCAGTGTGAACAATGGCAGTAGATAGAAAATGACTGGAAAGTAACAATACAGATTCCCTTAAGTCACATTTATATATGCTTTTTGAGAATTTTGATCTTGGTCTGTCCAATAAACTCTTAACAGAATTAATTGTCTGGTGTCTACAAGTTAGCAAAGAAAAGATGATAGGTAGGTATGTTATCAATTGGCCATGGAATCAATTCATTTGACAACCCCAGAAAGCTTTACCTATGTATAAATGAGAAAGAAGAAACATCTCAATATGGTAAAAATGATAAATGAAATAATATCAATGAAATGTTTAAAGCCTAAAAATGAATGAATGAATGAATGAATGAATGAATGAATTCTAGAAATGAAGGGAAGGTAAAAGAATACAGCAGTGAAGAAGCAGGATTCCATGGGCACACTGCCAAAGTTCAAATTCAAATGTATCGCCGATATTCACAACATATTTTTCTTTAAGCCCCGAGACCCAATGTGTTCATCTTTCATTGCTACAATGAAACAAACAAAGCCCTCAATGTAGAATAGTCATTTTACAAAGAAGTAGGTAAGCTAACTACAGATATTTACTTCTCTCTGCCAAATTCAATCCCCCAGTCTCAAACCCAGATAAGTAGCAGACTACCTGCTGTGATGCTTTTGCCCCATCTCCAGCACCTAACACAGGTCTTCCTCTCCATTCTTCCTCCTAGCTCATCTTATTAACCAAGAACCCAATTCTAGGAGGCATTCACTGGGAACCTGCTAGTCAAGCCTACCAGAGAATCAAGTAGGCCAGCAATGCAGATGGGCAAGCTTCCTCATTCTCCTTTTTCTCCTCCAAATCTAATCCCCTATTCTCATCCCCAGCTCTTTAGTAGACTACCTGTTGTGTTCTATTCTTACTCTCTGTGCCAATTCCTAGGGGATTAAGCAGATCTGGGTGGAACATCCTGTTTTCTTCCATTCTATGGAACTTCTTGGCTCCCCCACCCCGTAACTCACTTCCATTTTTAAATGTCAGCTCCCAACTCATATGATCAATTACATTTTACCATAATCTCCCTATGTGGTCATACCTAGCAGAATCCAGAATTAATTTCTTAGAAGGCAACACACAGCTACAATACCCTCCTAAGAACTAGAGAAAGGAACAAAAACCAAGAAAGAAAACACCTACCCAACAAAGACTACATATCAGCACCTAGAATTGCAATCTTCCCAAACCCAGCATACAATCAGAAGCAAAAAGGAGGACATAATAGGCACTGAGGAAATTCCGAAAATCATTAGGACATACTTTAAAAACTTGTATCTACCCATTAAAAAAATTCAAAGAAATGGATAAACCTTCTTGATACATACCACTTATCAAAGTTAAATCAAGATCAGATAAACAATTTAAGTAGACCTACAACCCCTAGTGAAATAGAAACAGTCATTAGAAGTCTCTTGCATAGGCACTGAGATGGAGAGGCTGATCGGGAGAGGAAGGGGGGGGATGGGAGCAGGGGGTGGAGAGAGGATAACATTTGAAATGTAAATACAGAGAATATCCAGTAAAATATTTTTTAAAAAGGTTTCTGGCCCACCAAAAGAAGAAGATGGATGAGGACGAGGAAGAGGAGGAGGAGGGGAAGTGGAAGAAAAGGAGTAAAGAAAAGAAAAAGGCCAGGGATAAATGGTTTTAATGCGAAATTCTACCAGACTTTCAAAGAGTTAACACCAATACTCCTCAAATTAATCCACAAAGAAGAAACAAAAGGAGCATTGCCTAATTCATTTTATGAGGCCACGGTGACCCTGATACCCAAACCACAGAAAGACTCAACAACAAAAGAACGTTACAGATCAATATCTCTTATAACATACATGAAAGATTCTCAATAAAAAATTGCCAGCCAAACCCAAAAACATACCAAAACAGCAATCTGCAGGTTCAATACAATCCCCATCAAAACTACAACAAAAGTCTTCAAGTATCTTGAAAGAATAACTTTTGGCTGTTGCCAAGGCTATGGGTTGCTCTTCACAAACTAATAGCAAGGCCCTATTGCTGAAGGAAACACCTATACAACACTAGTTACAAACCTTTGAGATAAAAGGGTGATTTATTTACAAGATATGCTAGTGTAATGGTGGCATAAAACTTGTGAAAGCAACCAGCTGGTATCAGATTTGGCTTTGGATCCATACCATGAGCTAGAATCCATATCAGACACTTGCTTGGGTAATCAAGGACCTAGACTAGATACCCCAGGGACCTAAAGTAAAACCAAATACTACTATTCTACTAAAAGGATGTAGCAATGATAGGACATTCTGCTATAGTCACAAGATCAGTCTTAGTTAGGGTTAATATTGCTGTGATGAAACACCCTGGCCAAAAGCAACTTAGGGAGGAAAGGATTTATTCCACACTCACAGTATATTCCATACAACCAACAGTCCATCATCAGAAGCAGTGAAGACAGGAATTTGCTCTCTCTCTCTCTCTCTCTCTCTCTCTCTCTCTCTCTCTCTCTCTCTCTCTCTCTCTCTCCTCTTCCTTTGTTTCGTTCTTTCAACACTCAATGGGTTTTCTGACCAAAAGTCCTGAAGTTCTTCCACAGTCCTCAAAGCAACAAAGTCAGCTCTATCACAGCAGTACTCTACTATCCTGCTACCAACTTGTCTTAGTTATGGTTTCTACTGCTATGATAAAACACCAGGACCAAAAGCCACTTGGAAAGGAATGGGTTTATTCCACTTAGGTTACCAGAGCACAGTTCATCATTAAATGTATTCTAAACATCATTAAATGTATTCTGAACTCAAGATAGACTGGAACATGGAGGCAGAATCTGATGCAGAAACCATAGAGAGGTGCTGCTTACTGGCTTGCTTCTCATCACTCGTTTAGCCTGCTTTCTTATAGAACCCAGGAGCATGTGCCCAGAGATGCCACCACCCACAATGGGCTGGGTCCTCCCCTATTAAATACTAATTAAGAAAATGTCAAATAGGCTTACCTACAGCCTGATCATATGAAAGTATTTTCTTATCTTAAGATTCTACCTCTCTGATGACTTAAGCATGTGTCAAGTTGACATAAAGGTAGGCAGAACACTCAGCCATCATAGAAATGCTTCCTTCTACAGCAAATGGGAACAGAGACCCACAGCCAGACAATATGCAGAGAGTGAGTGGCCTTGGGACATTCAACTGTAAAAGGGGTGTCTCCAACAAATCCATCCCATCAGGGCTCAGTGGACCCCGTGCAAGAGGAAGCTGAAAAGGTGTAGGAGCCAGAGGGGATGGAGGACAGCAAGGAAGCAAGGTCCTCCAAATCGACAGGATCTATTCACATATAAATGCACATATATATGCACAGAGATTGAGGCAGCATGTACTGGGCCAGCATGGACCCTTTGGGTATATATCATGACTTTCAATTTGACTGTTTTAGTGGGATTCCTGAGTGTGTGAAAAGTGGGTCTCTCTGTCTATATTTGCTTCTTATGCCTTTTCCCGGACTCTTTTTTTTTTTCTGTTTTGTGCTTTTCTGATATGTTAGATTTTATATTGTTTAATTTTATTATTAATCCTTAGGAGCCTATTTTCTAATGAGAGACAGGAAGGGGATGGATGCGGATGGGAAGGGAGGTGGGAAGGAACTGGGAGGACTAGAAGGAGGGAAAACCATAATCAGGATATATTATATGAGGGGGCAAATCTATTTTCAGTAAAAGAGAAAAAATAAGAATAATCATTTTAAAAGTGTGAGAATGGGCTGGAAAACACCTCACTCATTAAAATGCTTCTTACACAACTGTGAGGACCTAAGTTAGATTCCAAATATTCATGTAAACATGCCAAGCATGGTATTAACTACCAGGAGTCCCAGTGCTGAGGAGGCAGAAGTAGGTCCCTGGGGCTCCCTGGTGAGCCTATAATCTTGATAAAAGATCTAGGCTCAAAAAGCAATAGGAATGGTTCCTAATGAAACTGCTGAATGGTACCTTATGTCAACCTCTGGTCTCCACATGCACACACACAGATGCACACCTTCACACACAAAACCATGGAAGTATCCGTACCCAGGATGAAAAAGAAAAAAAAAAAAAAAAAAAAAAAAAAAAAAAAAAAAAAAAAACTGCAATTGGAGAACTAAGTTTCTTCTTTCATAGTAGTAACGCCATGTCCTGAAACTCAACACAGTTTCCTCTGCTGTGTTAAGTCCTATTGTGCAAATCATTCCTATACAAGCTCTTCTTATTCCTAATTTTCCCCATACTGCTCAGCATTGTCATTTTTCTGCTTTGGCTTGTCAATCAAAATGGTCTATTGAAATAGATCTGCAGTCAGCAGCTCTTTCCTTCTATTCTGTGGCTCAATGCCAAGTTAACCTCTGGATTCTTCCTTACAATCATTCTTCATACACTCTTACAACACGCAGGTCATCTACTAAGCCCCAGAGAGACAGAAAGTGAAGGTTCCCAATTTCAAAGTATGCCCCAAGGCAATTTGAGGAAAATTTTTGTCAGAGTCTCAGAATCATAAGAAAAGTATTTGATACAAAACATCAAAGTAAAGGAGCATCTTAAACATTAACTGTAATGTGCATAAACAAATGAGCGGTGGCTAAGATGTGAGGTATGGAAGAAATGATGCTGAAGTTCAAAAAAAGTTGCAATGCTGAAAATTTCCTGTGAGACCCATCAAAGTTTAGAATCTGATGGAAACATTTTTTAAAACTGCTTAGATCTCTCTCTCTCTCTCTTCTCTCTCTCTCTCTCTCTCTCTCTCTCTCTCTCTCTCTCTCTATATATATATATATATATATATATATATATATATCTCCCTCTCTCTTCAAATGATACTATATTTATTTTATTTGTCTGCATGTGTGTCTGCATGTGTGTCTCTGTGTCTATGTGCGTGCCTGGTACCCACAGAAGAGAGTTTCAAATCCCCTGGAACTGGAGACAGAGATGGTTGAGCTGGAGATAGATAACTAGGGATAGATGTGGGTGCTAGGAATTGAACCTGGATTGCCTGGAAAACTAAGCAATGTTCTCAACAGCATCTCTCCAGCTTCCTAGATACCATCACACTTAGAGAGAGATGACAGTGGATACTGAGGTCCTTCTAGGTGAACATTTCCTTCCCAGGCAGTAATCCAATAATGTGCCTGACCTGCTTTCCATTGTACGTACTTCATTTCACTTTTCTTTTATGATCACGTGCTTATGTGTTCTAAAGACATACGCTTAAATCCAAATCCTAATAAGAGTGGAGCTTATGTTCTTCCTAAAACATCCCCAGAACCTCATTATACAGCCAGCTCCAACTTGATCGTCAAGCCCTGTACAATGTGGACGCATGAAGGAAATGAGAACAGTTGATCCCTGGCAATGAAAGGAGAATTTTGAGAATGGGATGTGAAAACCCTGTGGCAGAAGAGAATAAGCCAAGTGTGTTAACTAGACGAGATTTTTGTGACATCGAATATTTCTAGAAATAAAGGGATCACTCACTGGCTGAGTTATAGACATTTTAAACATGTCTCATTAAATGAAAAGACTTTCACAGGAGAAACGTTTTTATAAAAGAATTTAATGCCAAGACTAAAATAGGTACATGCCCAATCAAACACTAAAAGTTGACAGATTTCTTACCATTTTTCTTCCTTGAGTCACTCGATTAGATAAGAAAATCTTTGTTTCCATATGCCTGAAATATGTTAGAATTTTGTAGCTTAAGAAAACTGCAAATGCATAGCAGCTGCCCCGAGTTAATTATAGTGGTGTTTCTTAAGCCCAGAGAAGACGCCTATACAGCTTCTTTTTCAGAGTTAAGATTTGGATGTACACAGTTGTTACACTCAGAAACTTTTCACATGAAATCCCAGCTTCAGGACACTTTTGTCTATATGTATGGTAATTTTTAAAAGAAATTGCTCTGTGTAATTTTAGACTATAGCTCCCTAAAAGTTCAAATTCTTTTTTTAATGGCTCAAATGCAGAAGAGTGGAGCGCAGAATTTATACTATACTAGTGAAGTACTATATGTTCATAATCTTATGGTCAGTCAGGTTCCAGTCCTATTTGTTAAGCTTTCTTTTGACCTTATTTTTTATGTGAAACAGTCTTACTAGGTAGCCCAGACTAGCCTGGCCATGTAGCTCAGAATGGCCCCAAACCTATGGCTTTCTGCTTCAGCCTCTTTCAAGCTGGAATGACAGCTATGAGGTATTATACCTGTGACAAATGTATTTTCATTCACCGTGAAAATATAATACAAAACTGAAGGGTTTTCCCAGAAACAATCATAATCATTGGACTTTTCTGTGGGCAGAAATAGAATGATATTGAGTTTAAGACCAGCCTGGGACTTTGAACAAGTTCTAAGTCAACCTGTGTTATATATGTGCCTGAAAATACAGACAAGATACAAGAATAATAAATAATAGAAAACATTTTGGATAGATTTCTGTTTATACAACATCCTGGGATGATAAAGAACTGGGTTATTGTAAAATCTCACTATGTAAATATCATTCAGTCATTCACAATACAACCCATGGTATTTCCCAAAGAAATACAGTAAGTAAAATGGTCACTGGTTCTAACTTTGTAACTCAAAATTTCTTCAAAAAGCATTTCTTGGGTATCTGTTTCTTTTTCAGTAACCACATGTAACACTGACACTTGGCTTTCCAGGTTATGACATGATGGATGAATTGCATAGGTTGCAGCCTCTTTCTTTGGAATTCTACCCTGAAACTGGTTCAGATGCTATATCTGTATATAACTATATATTAAGAAAGTCCTGAGATTCCAGAATCCAAAATGAGTATTATGAGGAATCCTAAGGATCAGAAAAGGTAGGTGGATCCCCAAATTGAGAGTCGATATGCAGTTGAATCTAGAGCCAGCTAAGCTAAAAGAAGAAGAGCTAGAAGTAAGAGACCTAGTCATACTTTTCATTCTCACCAACATTTTGCCAGGACTATGTTTTGTGCTCCTGCCATAACAGTAGGATAAGGAACTGTAAGAGTAGTACTAGTCAGAGGATGTGGGTTAACACCCTGACAGTGCTCAAATTCAATGGTCAAAGGAAAGCTGTATCTATAGGCAAACAGGCGTCCCTTTGCACCTAAGTCTCGTGGTGAATCACTAGCAACTCAAGGAAAAGATCAATCCCCAGTGTAAGATGTCTAGGGAGGTTTCCTGAAGGTCATTATTGCTGAGAGGAAAGGCAGAACAGACATGAAAAGATCAGATTACAAGCCCAGAGACTCTTTATTTTAAAATAAATGCCTCAGAATGACTTCTGAGGGAGACAGAATAGAATTTGCCTCCTTGTACCCTGGTAAGGAATACTGAAGAGTCAGTATGAGAAAGAATAGATTTTATACATCCTAGGCAAGCATTCTACCATTGAAGTATCTCTCTGTCTCCTCTCCCCACTTCTTACACACACTGATAATCTTTAATTATTTTTATTTATTTTGTGTTTTTGAGACAGAGACTCACTATGTAGCTCTGACTGTCTTAGAACTTGATATATAGACTAGTCCACAGTTTCCTCACTTTTCTTGGTAAAGGAAAGAACACAAAGAAATTTCAAACAAAGTTGTCTGTGGTGTCCTCTTAATATCTATATCAAACGAACACTCATCACTTTACTATAAGTTCTATTAGTTGACTTCTAAAATTTCTTCCTACCAACATGGGGCCATTCTTAAGTGATTCATTGTGGTTAGGAATGCAAAACATAGGGCTCATCTTTGAATTTGAGCTCACAGAGGATGGTTCAAACAGGACCTTATACATACATAGTTGAGAATGACTTCAAACTCCTGATCCTCTTACCTCCATGTTTCAAGTGCTAGGATATCAGTCTATAACACCCTGACTTACCTGAACCTGATTTTATTTGAATCCATACTAATTTGAAGACCTTTGGCAGATTTTTCAAGTTACCTGAAGTGACCTTTCATCATAATCTACCCCCTGAAGCTAGTGTGCATTTAAAAAATCTTGTCATGTGAATAATAGAATATGTTAATTATATCTAATAATGGGAGGTTTTGTTGTAACATTTTAAAACATATACAATGTATTTCAATTACATTTACATCTTCCTTACCACATCTTGTCCCCACTTCATTCCCTTTGGTTCCCTTCCTCTTTTCCACTAGCTCCCCTTTTCCTTCTATGTCCTTGTAGTTAGTGGGGTATGTGTGTGTGAGAGACCTAGTAGCTATCAGATAGGCTGCTAATAAGCTATATTTATGCCCAGAGATTATTGAAGCATTTTGGAAGCAGATTTTTGTTAGACTTAGAGGAGCATGGTGAGGTCTATTGACAGGAGCATGGGTACTTCACTAGTTGTTATGCTCCTTAAAAAAGTGTCTCTGTCTAACCCATCAATAGTGAACTGTCTAGACTTGCACAGAGAGAGGTGAGGCTCCTTGAGTACCTCCCAGATGCAGGATGTTGACAGACTCAGTCTTGTACAGATGTAGGGTAGATAATCATAACAGCCATGAGATCAAGAACTTGACTTTAGTTAGTTTGGTTTCTTTTTTTGGGGGGGAGGGGTATTGAGGCTGACTTTTTTTTTCTGTGTATTCTTGGCTGTCCTAGAACTTGCTTTACACACCAGGCTGACCTCAACCTCACATAGATCTGCCTGCCTCTGTGTCCTAAGAACTGGAATTAAAGGCCTGCATCACCAAGTCCAGTGGTTACCCAGTCCCTCTGTATTCAACAGTTGTTTATCCTCATCACATCTATGGTCACCATTTATTCCCCAAAATGCTTCAGTGGACAAAGCTGATGGCAACATTCATCTCTGAGCATATGTATATCTATTTAGCAGGCAATCTGATAGCTATATCATGTCAACTTAGCAAAGCAACAGCAGCGCCATGCTAACCATAGGTACCAAAAGGGAATTTCCTCCTTAGCAAACCTTAAATCTAATTAGAAAGCAGTTGACTATTACCATAACCGAATTGTCACTATTACATCAATGAACATATTTTTCCTGGCCAGACAATAGTGTTGTACCTAGGGTTCACAACTGAGCATGACAGTCAATAACGATTCTTCTGAACCAGACTGTAAAGTACCTTCCGGCACTATGAGGACTAGCCAGCAGGGAAGAAGATTGCAGCTAAGTGAAATACTGCGTTGTTGGGGATTGAACCCAGGGTTTCACCAACCAAGAGGCAAACTTGACCAAGTAAGCTAGATTCCCAGCCCCCAAAAATTATCTTGTTATGCATTACATTAACTATAAAATAAAAGAAACAGTTTATTTAAATGTAGAGATCATTTGAATATATCATGTAATTTTTTTTAGTTAAATATATATTTGTTGGATTAATGATAGGCTAATGTTTATTTATTAATTCATTTATTTATTTATTTATTTATTGTTTTATTTGTTTGTTTGTTGACACAGAGTCTCTTGTGCATATCCCAAACTTGCCTGAACCTCACAGTTTCCCAGGTCAACCTTTTCAGTGATATTACTACAGGTGTACATCCATCCACACTCTTGATTAGTTTCTTCATCATTATTCTTCTTTTAAAAGATGGATTGAAAGAAAGCAGTAATGTTGAATTTAAATTTTGCTGAACTTTGATTTATATTGCAGTGAAAGAAAAAATAATATATATTTCTCATTCAACCCAAGATTCCTAGCTGGCATATCTATATAAAAAGATGGATTAACGTGGGGGAAAATATAACAGATTTATTTCAATTTCCTAAACACCCACTAGGGAGAAAAAGTCCTTCATTTGACATGTAACATGTGTCTGGGGAATGTCACGAGTTACATCACACTATAATAACCATACAAGTACAAGTGCCATTTGGCAGTTGGCAGAGAGAAATTGGGTAACCACCGTGAAGTGGTTATTTCCAATCAGCCATGCATCTATGGATGGTTTCTGAACCATGGTTAATTTAATATCCACACATGCTTATTAGAAGTATTCAGCCTCTTGCTATAATCAACTTGTTTATATATTTACAAGTAATGACTTTCTGCTTATTTTAATTAAGAAACCCTTCATTCATTAGAATCTGCTGACTAATATAACCCTTTCTAATGGTGCAAACTGGTATTTATTGTGGTCTTAGGAAGAGCAGGTTGACAAATTGCCATAGACTTTCAGGATGAGGTCTTGATGAATTTTTTTCTAGAAGAATCAAATTAGATAAACATTTTTTTAAAATTTTGGAGAAAAAAATTTACAATATATGTCAAATTGTGCTAAACTACATATCTTTTGACCTAGCAATTTCCTTTTTAGGAATTTGATCTTACAATAGTTGCCTAAGTATGTTACTTGAAACATAGGTTATGACAAGATATATTTGAGAACAACATAATAAGTATGAGTTCGAGGCCAGCTTGGTCCAAGACAACAAGGACTACATAGAAAGACCCTGGAGAGAGAGAGAGAGAGAGAGAGAGAGAGAGAGAGAGAGAGAGAGAGAGAGAGAAATCTGTATTATATTGTTTCAGGTAAATTATGAACATATGTAGATCATAACTTCATTTGTGTTAAAAACAAAACCATCAACATGCTTATAAAAAAATTACAGAAATTTATCCTGGAGCAGAGATGACCTCTTGCAAAAGAAGATGCTGCTGGGGAAGGGAGAGTCCCTTTCCTCTGGGAGTTGGCCACTGGTACATTGTCCATGCCTCGGTGGTTAGCTTCACACCTATGTGCATACATGCAGTTCTGACTGGACTCAGTGGATTACATCAAAGAAAGAAAGAAAGAGGAAGGGAAGAAGAAAGGAAGGAAGGAAGGAAGGAAGGAAGGAAGGAAGGAAGGAAGGAAGGAAAAGAGGTGAAGTTGAGGAGATGTGTTGGGAAATCCCAGGAAGAATTTAGAGGGTGTTGTGGTTCATATAATCAAGATATATTGTAATACCAATGCCCAGCTCATACTTTGCTATTTTGACAACCAAATGTATAATCAATCTTATAAGTATCATTTCAGCAACAAAGAGTTCCTTGGTGATGCTCAAAAGTCTCTATTATCCTCTGACTCACCAGATACTCCAGAAGCTGTCAGCCTGGCTGTCATTTTTACTTCTCTACTGTCCTTGGTCATGCCATCCTCTTTCCCTTTCCACTTTTCCCCCCAGTTCTAGGAATCGAACCTAGGACACTGTGCACAGAAGACTAGTACTCTATGTGTGAGCTGTGACTGAGCAGGCACACTTGACTTTCTTTACCTGCTTTCACCTTCCTACCCTCCAATCACCTCCTACTAAATCTCCAATCCTTCCATTTCTTTTCCTGGCCCATGCCTTTCCTCTGTCCTGGGCTCCCACCAGCAAGGTTTTCCTTCATCCTTAGCAGTCTGTTTACCAAATGCCTTCGGTACTTTCAATAGTCCACACGCCAACTCTTTAGAAACAGGCTTGTCAGACAGACAGGCACTTTTCTTCTCATGGTCTGCACTAGTCTACAAGTACACATATAACTTCCAGGCTCCCACATAGTGCTTTTTTTTTTTTGCCATAAGAATCCCCATCTGTGGCACTAAAAGAACCCACTAACTTCAGCTCTCACTAACCTTCCTCACCAAACTTCTCCAATTCCTTACTTGTCACTTTCTTCAAGTTCTTTTACCGTCAAGTGTGCAAGTTCCTTGGGATGTGTAAAAGTCCCCCCAACAATAGCCGTCATGCTTCTTCCACTGATAAATTACAGAATGTCGATTGCCTTCGTCAGCCTCAGAGTCCACCCAGGTAACATAGCCCTTCTCTCTGACTTCTGTCCTCATCCGATTCTGGGGGATCATGGTGCTGTACAAAGTACTCCTCAAGTATTTCTGGGAGGCACCAAGTAGCACCTCGACAGCGCTGATGCTCTAGCCCCCAATCCACGGTCCAGGTCTGCTACCATACACCATTTCTTTCCTCATTTCCTGTTCTCGCCCCCTGCCAGGGACCAATGCACCCCACTGGGCACCACTGCTGCTTCCATTGGATACCAGCGTGTTCACTAGGCTCTAGCCTCCTGCAGATACCACTACAATTATATTTCTCTGTACTTGCCACACTGCTGGGAACCTAACAGTCTCTCCCAGACATTAGCTGTTGAATGAAGGATGCTATTCACTAGGCCATGCTTTGATTTTCTGTTTCAGTGCTGGAGATGGGTCGCAGCGACTTATCCTCACGCTCTCGCCAGTCATCTTTGAGACTGATGCAGACATCTGTGAGGTGGTTTTTTTTTTTTTTTTTTTCGGGGCTCAGGGTCCACCGTCTAGAGCTGTTGAGGAAAGGTAATCCTAGCAGCCTTAGTTGCCAGCCCAAATCAGTGAGTCCTGCTCTGATGGGTTTTGATCCTTTTATGGAGACTTCCTACCTCTGGGTCTTCAAAGTTCAAATCCAAGTAGGAGTGGCTCTCAAATTTCAGGAAAGTTCAAGTCACACCTCAAACAGAGTTGCTTTGTGCCCATCTGCTAAGCCAGAGAGCCTTCCAGAATGCTGTTCTCAGAAGAAGAGAACTGAGGACATAAAACCATCAGGGAACTGCTTTCCCAGTGAAGAGTGGCAGGGACAGGCAGCTAGGAATGAATGGGCAGATGAGCTGAGAGTGAAGGTGGAGAAAGGATGATCAGAGGGCACTTTACAAGTGTTTGTTTCCTAGTTGGCACTTACTATTACCATTCAAATGCTTCCCAAAGGCTTTGAAGTTAACAGCTCCTGGGAAAGAGCAGTATTCACACTTGGGGTTCCAAGCCACCAGGCCCAAGGTCAAGTAAACCTGGTGGTGACAAAGCCTTGCAACCCGGGCTCAAATGGTATCCCGGGCTCCTTTTAATGTATCTGAAAGAATATAATAAGGGCAAAGAAAGTCATCCTGCACATTATTTGATATTCTTAATAAAATGAACACTTCAGATCACACAAATTAAGTTAGAAACTCATTGTGACATCTACACATTGATGAACTATGACATATGTAACAGAAAAAAAAAAAAAAAAAAAAAAAAAAACCTTGATAGGTTAAAATACCAGACACTTCAGTGGCACACATAAATTTCTAAACTATAATAGGTGTCAAATTTCCTCAACCTCTACTTGGATATAAACACTCTTCTAAAGACATAATTTATCATGCGTCTTACTAAAGAAACCACCATGAGTAGCTCTGTATTCCTACAAAGAAAAAATGTGGAGTAATTATTTATCTAATACTTTCATTCACCACAGAACAAAAAGCACACGAAATTCAAATTAGATAAAAGAGTTTCCTAGCAGTTTTTATTTACTTATTTACTGCAGGGTTGGCAATCAAACCAAGGACTGGCACATATGTGCAGGGAAATGCTGCTCATGGTGGAGCTGTTCCACCAGCTCATCCTAATGCTGCTTCTCTTTCTTTTTCAAAATGTTTCCTACAAAAGAAATCCCTTTGTTGATTACATGTCAACAACTCTAGGGTTGGTGGGAGACAAGTCTTAATGTGCCGAAATTAGACTCACACATTTGGACGGTGAGAGGAAACGTTGTATAACCACACACTCTGAATGGCTCAGTTCTAAGGCCAGGTATGCTTTAATCCCAGCACCCCAGTGCCTTCACATGGGTTCGGGGATCGAACTCAGGTCATCAAGCTCATGCAGCAAGGACCTTCACCCACTAAACCATCGTGTCAGCGTTATTTTTATTTGTTTAAACCCTTCTTTGGAACCTTGGAAATCTATAAAATGCATGGCTGCTTATCTTCTTGATTCCCCTTTGCTTATAAAAACAGTGCTTGCCAGGTATAGTGGCATATGCCTTTCATCAGAGCACTTGGGAGACAGAGGCAGGTCTGTGAGTTTGAAGGCGGCCTGGTCTACAGAGCGAGTTCCAGGACAGCCAGGGCTACACAGAGAAAGCCTGTCTCAAAACAAAGGGTGTGAGGGCAGTTGATTTTAGTTCCTATGTCTCCATTTTTGAAGGCTCCTTGTCATACAGTACTTTGATTAAATAACTTCATTTAGGCAAGTATGGGGAAACATGGTGTCTCACAACTATAATTTCAACACTAAGAAAGTTGAGGCAGGAGAATCACCAAGAGTTTAAGTCAGAATGAGCTATGGAGCAAACTACTTGCTAGTAGGTCACAAAGTGACATTCTGTCTCAAGGGCAGGTAAGAATAATTTTTTTTCTTGTAACTCATTGTAAGATACTCATCTATGTATGATTCTTATGATGAAGAAAAGATATTGCTCTTTCCCTGTGACAAAAACTTTTGAAAAGGAAGCTTACTTCTGATACCACTCCTATTTCCTCTTAATGAAAACATTCTGCCCCGGATGCTTTCAGTTTAGGGCAAACTTGTGCAGTCCTGAGAATGGTACTTAGGGACTTTTATATGGTAAGCAAGTACTCTACCACTGAGCTACCCAGCCTAGGATTACACCTCAAGTACATAGTTTTGAAGGTAATCTACAAAATGCTCAGAGGGTGCTCTGACAAGGGAGGTAGTAGCTTAGAAGTACACATTCATAATTTGCAATTCACAACTTCTTGGTGCTATGCTCATAGTATTAGCTCAAAAACCACTTAACAGGAATCTACAGGAATCCTCACACCTGAGATTGTGGATACAGTTCCCTGTGGCGTTGGAAAAAAAAAAAAAAGAAGGTCCTCCCTTCCTGCTCATCAAAGAACAGTCTGCTTGCTTCCCATCTGAAAGATTGCCACTGTGATTCTCTACTTCCTTCTGAGGGAAGCCCCTTTCTCATCTCCAAATAACTCAGACAAACACAGAATCAGATCACAAGAGTCCACAATCTCTTTCCCAAAGGCGGACTTATTTATTCTTCCATGATTAAAGCAAGACTGCCTTTCATGTAGTCTAGCCAGCACTAAGCCAGATTCAACTCCGTGTCTTGTCAGTCCTTTCACCTTAAGACCCACCTCCTTTTCCTCCCAACAAGAAGTCTATTGGGAAAAAAATTCATGCACCAAAAGTCACCATCATCTCCCAGATCCCAACATAGGCCATCCATAATAAAAGTAGGTATTGTGTGTAACCCATTTGATATCACTAAACAAATTGACTAGCTGCTAGCTCCAAGGAATTTCATTCCAAAAGAAACTCACTGAGGGAGATTCCCCCACCCCCACCCCAAGAAGGATCTGCTTCTCTGAATCCTGTCCCTTCCAGATCCCTCTCATACATCATGTTGTCTCAAACCTATCCAGCTCATTTGGGCATAGTGCAATAGTCCTATGATCAATCCCAGTACTTGAGAGGTTGAGTCAGGATCATGAGTTCAAGGCCTTTTCTGCTACAGAGTGAGTTCAAGCCATGAGACTGTGTGCTGAAAACAAACAACAAACATTGCCTACTTGAAATCCCTCTTCCTAGAAGCTCTGGCCCACCATCCTAGACCACCAGACATCTCCTTCCCATGACACACAACAGATGTTCTCTACACTGCTAAGCACCATTGCTCAGACAGGGACAGCCTGGAAACCGCTTTTGTATAAGTGCCGTGAACTTTGATGAGCTTCTCTTGGGGCCCCTTCAGAACTAGTTCCCACTGTGCTTGTCACCCAACAAGTAACCAATGAGTGATTGATAGAAATAATCTAAAATACCCCGCTGCTCCCAACAATTGTGAATTTTCTATCATTTGTCCTGTCTTCAAAACATCCCAGTAGGTGTTAGCATTATCTCCTTTACATGGACGAGGAAACTGTGACTCAGAAAGATAAATGGCTTCAGAGACTGGGGCAGAACAAAACAACACAATGAGTCCCACGGGACTATTATTTCGAGCCACTTCCGAAGGTGTTTTGGGGGGGGCAGGGGACGGTTACTGGAATGTTAAATGTGTGGAAAGGTATATAGCCTAAAAATATGGTGGAGCCTATATGAAAAAGACCTTACATGGGAAGCTCTAAAAGATATCTGTAATTTGGTAAGCACAAAAGAATTTCTGGCGGGTGGTGAGCACAAAAATGACACTGGCAGTGTTGAGTGTTAGGAAGATGCATCTGACCCTGGGACAGAAAGCAAGAGTGGAAAGAATCCACCTGAAGGGGTGAGCCCATGGGGAAGCGAAGATAATAATGATCCTTGCGGAAAAGGTGGTTAGAACTTGACAGAATGAGATGCAGATGCAGGAAAGAGAGGAGACCATTGCAAAAACACAGAGAAAGGATGCACGCAATGTGCTCCTAATGTGACTTCTAGAGCCAAAGCACAGAAGGCAGTGCCCTCTCCGTCTCACAGGAAATGACCATCCTTTGCTCTTTCTCCACTCATCCCAGTATTGAACAGTTAGACAGGGGGTTGTTCCACCTTGGAGCAGAATCACAATATTGCATGTTTCTTCCTGTTTCAGGCTTCAGCTTAGGTAACGCCTCTGACAATTCATTGAACTTTAAAGGCAGGATTTACCCTAGGATGGAGTGCTTGCATGCCCTGTGCAAGGCTTTGGGTTTCATCATCCCTAGTGCAAAGCAAAACTAAAGTTGAACATACACTCACCAAAGTAGGAATCCTGTCCCACTTTCTGTGTGGTTCTGAGGAGTGAACCAGGATCCACTGGACCAAGTAAGCACTTACTGTAGCGGGAAGCTACCACCCCGAGCCCCGGAAACATTTCTTAATTCAGCAACTTAGAGAACTGTCAGAAAAATTTAACCTAGAATTTCAAATGAAAAAAAAAAAAACATAATTACATTTTTTTTTTGAGACAAGATATCACTGTGTAGCTCTGGACAGGCTGAAACTTGCTCTGCTCTGTAGAACAGATTGGTCTTAATTTAATAGAGACCCAACTATCTCTGCCTCCCAAGTGCTAGGATTGAAGGCATCTTTTTTCTTATGTCTTCATCATTAATTTAAGACTGTCTACACACCCAAACTCTTTTCTCAGACCTGCTTTTTGTTGTCTCCTGTGTATGCCCTCTGCAGTGTCCTCCAGCTGGATTGTTCTAGAAATCTATTCTTTTATTTTTATATCTACAGAAGTATAGTTAGATAATACTCATACAAATTTTATCCTGTGACTCCCCGCCCAGTAACAAAGACTCACATCAAATGTTTCGCAATAGCTTCAAATATTTGGTCCCTTGAGATAATATTCCAATAAGACGTTAAACACATTGTGGGCGTATGGAAACCACAAGAAAGGGATATGACTTTATTAATACAGGGTTGAGTATGTGCTTTTCCACTGAGGAAAGGAAACGCAGAGCATTTAAAAGTGCATGTGTTCTATTCGCATCTCTCATACTCAGACATCCAAGGAAGCCTCTTCATTCATAACCAATACAGGTCTGACAACAACCTGCCCCGCCAACCGTCTTTATGATCTTTCTTATTTCAGCAGTAGAAACATTAAGACCCAAAACCTTTAAATTGCATAATTCTCCCAGTTTTGATGCGTTCTGGAAGGCCTACTGTACTGCGCCTGTACTTGGTGTGCATATTATAATCAAAGCCATGTGTGAAGATTTGTATTTCAAACATGTTGGGCTCCAATATGTTCTGAGTTACAGCCTTTGAAAATATGGTATAGCTTCAACACAAAGCTAACGGAAAGGCTAATCTCGCGATTGTTACACATTAATTAGGGAAGCCTGTCACTGAAACTTTTTTTTTTTTTTTTTTTGTCATAGAGAGTATCAGGTCTTTCATCTCACATTTAAGCACCATTCTGAAAACAGCAGAGAAGGAGCGGAAAAGACTACAAGGGAATTTCAATAAAGAGAGTCTTTAAAAATGTAAGGACGTTCACAAACAACCAATGAAAGCTGTGGGTAGGGAGGCAACTCCACTACAGGGGTCCCTTTACAGTATTGGTAATCACCTGCCTTCTTCATATCCTCCAGAATCCAAGGAACAAGAGTTCTCTGCACACAAGGAGGCAGAGGCAGGAGGATGATGAACTTGAAGCCAACCAGGGCTACATACGAAGCTCCGACCCAACTGGTTCTGTGCAGCCAGCGGTCTCAACAACAGCAATAAAATAAAATAAAAAACAAGTTAAAAAAAAAACAGTTTTGAGAGATGGAGAGATGGCTTCTTGGTTAAGAGCAGTGGCTCCTCTTCCAGAGGATACAGGTTCGATTCCCAGCAACCACACAACTGTCATAATTCCAGTTTCAGAGGCTCTGACACCCTCACACAGACATACATGCAGGCCAAACACCAATGCACATGAAATAAAATAAATATGTAAGTAAAAATAGTTTTGAAATCTTTAGTTAACAAAACTTAAAAATTGGTACCAAACAAGGAGCCCTTGAAAGATGTATAGAATTAGATTAAAATGCAGAAAATATGCTGGATCTACCAAACGTGCTATTTAAATAAATAATATATTCAAAGAGTTCCAGAAATGTCAACTTTGTCATAAGTTAAAAATGCCAAAGTCGCAGTCTAAAGTGGGACTTTTCTGATTTTGTGCACAGTATTTGTATAAGCATCATTGTGCTTTGTCCTCTAGATAGAAGAAGCTCAATGGGAATTAACCCATTTGGATGAGGTCCCCCAGTTTTGAGAGCAGAAGGCAAAAAAAAAAATGCAAACACAAAGTCAGGAATAGAATTTTTATTTGGGGAAGTGGAAATGATTACTTACTGCTAAAACAAAACAAAATGGAAACCAAGGCTACAGTTCTGGTTTGCTGCTAAAATGTTTTTCCTTGCCCTTTCATTAGACTCCAAGGCGGGTAGGTTTGGTGTGTTTGCAGGTTTACTTTTCATCAGCTTAGGAAACCAAAGCTTTAAACTAAGATAAGAGAAAACTTTATTTCCCAGCACCAGGAGAGTGGTGTGTGTTAGGAGGAAGACACGTCATAAAGCAAAGTAAATGAAGAAAACAGGGTCATGGTTTTGAATGGAGATGATACTGTCTCACAGAGACTGTGTCCTGTGTTGGAATCCCTGAGCCTCTCACCTGCACGCTCTGCCATGATATTGCACCAACCACAAAAGCACAGCTCCACACATTAGTCAGGCCATCCATGCTTTTCCTCCACCCATACTTACAAAGGACACCAGAAACCCATCACCAAGCCCAGTCTGCAGTAACTGAACCGACAGAGCTTTAAATAATTGTTTTTACCATTTTTTTTCTATACACAGATATACTATGCATTCACCCACCCCTGTTGTTCCCTACTTTCTCTTTTTTCCTCCCTTTTCCACATCCGGTTTATTTTGCTTTGATATTGGCAGTTAAATTCAGGGCCTTATGTGTATGCTAAGGGCATGTTCTAGCACTGTGCCCCACAGCCAACCCCTCCCCCCACCGCCACACAAACACTCTAATTTAAAATTCTCCTTCGTCCCACCTAATCCATGGAGATGTGCAAAGAGATCCATCCGCTTTTACCATATCCGTTTGTGTCCTGGCAGCTGAGGGAGGAGCGAGCCGAGAAGTGTGTGCCTTTGGCATGTACAGTTGAATTATCTAACACTACAATTATTATGATATCATCATCTGATTACACCACAAGTTAACAGTAAAAGAAAAGAAAAGCACACTTCCTGAATAGTTAATCTGGAAGCCCTAACCATTGCTGTTTCTGTGGAGAAATAAATGGTAGGTTTAAAAGAAGCTAAAACTGTAAAAGGAAATTTTGGAACCTAACTGCTTATTAGACAGAACGGGCTGTATTGGAAAGAGTTGGTGGAACACTCTTTATTTCTCAGCAAATGTACATTAGCTAAGGATGTCTTCTTGCTGGGTTCAAACAGTTTATCTCTTTAATATAATGGGAAATTGAACCTTTAGGACCCATAATACTAAAAGTTATGTTGAGAATTAGTTTTTCTTTCCAGTTAACACTGCTGTAACGTCTGTTTAGTGGAACTATAGAGAAAGTGAAAGAATTATTTTTCTTATTCTTTATAGGAAAAGCAATGTCATTTTTTTCTGAAGTGTTAGCAAATTTGTCTGGCAGCACAGGATTTAAAATGTAACCATTTTAATATGCCATGATCATTGGCACAGAAAACTACAGAAACCTTGGGGGAAAACGTTGGGCATAAGGAATGGGAAATGATCAGAAATACAAATAGGCTTGGGGTTTGCCTTTAAGTTAAATGTTAAATCAAACAAACAGATGATGAAGAATTTAAAATCAACTTCCTGTTTGTAGTTATTAATTTTTCCTTGCATCTACATCTATATGCCTCCAAGTTGTTGGCCAATCTCATCTGCAAAATTAAGAGAATTAAGGAGACAGTTATACACACTGGGAAAAAAATCAACCTCCAAGATAAATCCAAAATTTTCTTGATTGGCTATGCCATTTTGATAAACTGAATATTTTTCCTCCCGTTGCTGTAAATGGAACCCAGAACCTTGTATGAGTTAAGCAAATGCCCGAACACAGAGCTCTGTCTCCAAGCTGAGATATAGAGTCCTCCAGCATTACTGATACAAAAGTAGACAGTTGGACATTAAACAGAATCACGAGTTTTGGCGATTGTCTTTTTTTCCTATGAAGTAGTAGGTTTTTGTTTTGTTTTTTTAGATTTTATTATTTATTTTATTTGTATGAGTACACTGTAACTGATTTCAGACACATTATAAGAGGGCATCAGATCCTATTACAGATGGTTGTGAGCCACCATGTGATTGCTGGGAATTGAACTCAGGACCTCTGGAGAAGCAGTCAGTGCTCTTAACCACTGAGCCATCTCTCCAGCCCCTGAAGTAGTAGTTTTTTAAAAGTACATATATAATAGATTTATAACCAACTAAATGGAAGGACCTTAGGCCTTGTCACTGAGACCTTTAAATTCATTTACTTACGCTTACAATACTTACTGAGACAATGTGATACAATGTGTTGCTTACTAAGACAACGTGATACAGATGAGAAGACCCCACCAGAATCAGGCTAAGTCAGAGCTGTAGTTCTGTGGAGATACCTAAATAATCAAAAATAAGTACAATATATAGCACAGAAACAAACATACCAGTTATTCACACATATTGGAGGGCACCATGCCAAGACAATCTCACAGCCGTGCAAACTTTAAATTGTCTTTAGCATCCAACTGTTTCTATCATTCCTCTGTCTCTTACTCCATCTTGCCCATTAAAATACAGTTATCTCTTAATACAACATCACAACATCCAGTTAATTTAATGTGCATGACGGACATTTCAGCTTTGATTAAATATAATTGTCCTGTGGGTTTGAACTGTCTGACCAACTAAAGAAGTGTAGTGAAAGACTTCCTTGAGAATTTTCCTCAAAGCATAAAGAAGTTCCCGAGACAGTCCTTAGATTGTGCCTTGGATGTACAAGAGGAAAAGCCTGTGGCACAAACAAAGGAAATTGGGCTTCCACACTACATTAAACTTGAGACCAAAGCTCAAATGGAGACTCAATGAGGAGGCTGAGTTCTTGCATTTTAGACAATGCATTTCTAAATCAACCATAATTGGGTGCAGTAGTAGGCTCCTAGCCATCAATATACTAAAGAGGTGAAAGACACTCACCCAGGATTTCAAGACCAAGTCTGAGCAATACAGCAGGGAAACCACAGAAGTCAGATGTTGACATTTGAATCCCCAACATACCTGTACCCCAGCAGCTCAATTCCCTGGCACTAAGGAGGTATGCTTTACCATTTGCCTTAGTTAAGAAATCTCCTTTCCTGATTCTACCACGACTCAGTTTTGAACACTAGACTACTTGGGACACATTCTTTAAACCTAAATCAATGTTCCTGGGTACATCCTGTATTTGTTCAGATGTATTTTCTAATTTAAAGATGTTTCCAGACTATTTTTTCAAAGGTAGAAGTTGGTAGTTGTCCGTAATTCTCATACTGAAGTAATAATAGCTTCCAACTTCTTCCTTATACAAAGTAATTACATTGATAATACTGGCATCGGAGTTTCAATTCAATATTCTAATAGCAGTACTATGCAATTGCTAAATATACAGTTAAAGGGAATTACATACATGGGATCCAGATATATGAAAATCAGAGATTAAGACCAACAAATTCAGCTTTTGTTAAATTAATGTAAGGAAATGATTCAGTTAAACAGGCTCACTGAAGAATGAGTTGCACCCATATTTATGAAACATGAGACTTTTCAGTTCACCAGTTCAGAGACTAAAGCTTCAGGTCTGAACCTTTATATCACTGTAAATGTAGTGCAATGTTTCAAGAACCGGTAGGAAAGGCAAGAACAAAAAAGGTGTCTTTAACTTGTTTCTTAATCTAGCGCTACTGGATATTAGCTCCACCCCTACACATACAATTAATTTCTCTCACATCACTGTTTTATCAGAAAATCTTATGAGAGTTTTTCTGTAAGATTAAATTTAGTGCCTTGAGCATAAAGCTCATCTTTTGGTGTTGGACAACTTAACAGTCAACGGAAAATAATTCATTTCCTATCCTTGAGATAGCATCAAATTAAGCTAATGAATCATGGGGGCTTAGGATGAACAGATGCTGTATCAGAAGAAAAGACCAATGCTCAAGTGCATACTGGTTTTGAAAAGATTGCTTTATCAAATGTGTCGCTTGTTCCAAGGACCTGCATTGTTGGCATCCATTGTGGAATATGTGTTTGTTAGGAACGTGAAATAGGACAGCAACTATCTCCTGAGAGTTGATGGGTCCATCGAAACCACTAAAGTTGTTCAACTCATAGCCTTTTGCATGTCAGATCTCATTGTGACTAAACAGCTTTTCTTTTCTTTTCTCTTCTTTTTTTGGGGGGGGCAAACTATATTGAAACCTCCAAAGAAACAGGGTCTCTTGGCCATTCTCTCTTGGTAATCAGCTACAGAGATATGTGTACAGGGCACGTTTGGATAACACTTGTGGCAGTTTGCTGACAAATTGTATGCCTGGAGTTGATATCAAGGTGTCATGATGCACTTATGTATGGTTTTGGCACAAAGGGCCATTAGTTCTTTTTGTCTCAAACATTTATAGACCAGACATAACCATCACCAACATCTCATCATTTCATCAGGGAAGTTTCTATGGACCTGACTTGTAAGAAAGGCTTTAACTATTTTTTTCCCTTAGAAAAGTACAAAGGACAAGAGGAATCAAAACGCTTTTCGGGGTTTAAGAGCATGTTCTTCTGTCCTTTCTTCTTGGGGGAAAGTGGCACTGACTAACCTGCATTAGGATTAGTCCAGGTCTTCTCCCCAATCCAGCCACTGGAGACACTACAGCACTGAAGGAAATACACATATTTTGAAACTGGGCGTTGGTGTTTTTGTTTAGTTTCATGGCATGAAAAGATCCAACTGAAAAATATTAATCCTACTGTAGCATAGCATTTTTATACTTTTTAAAGTTAAGGCTTTCTTGTTTTGATTGCTTTGTGGCAGGGCAGCCAAAGGCTGCCTCTCAAATAGATCATTTTTCTGCCTCAGACTCCTGAATGCTAGAATTGTAGACCTGAGTCACCTTGTCACACATGGGACCATGAGTCACTTTTCCCTATGGAGCTGGAGATGACCCCCTACATACACACACATACACATAGACACACACACACACACACACATACACACACACCATAAGGGAAGGTATTACAACATAATTAAACAAGAAGAATGACTATAAAATAATAAGGCCAGAAGCTATTATTTGTTTTGTTTTGACTTCTTTTTAACTCAAATTAAATAACAGTCACCTCAGGAGTCTGTAAACTTATTTTAACAATACAGACATTAGTCAAAGCATTTTAGGACATCTACTTGGGAATTGCTTTCAAGGTTAGTTTCTAGACTCCACAGAAAAAAAATAGTCTCATTATTCAATAGTCACACTGTCATAATGCTAACATAAATTTAGTAGAGGAAAATGGAATAATTTAAGATATACAATTTAATGTTTTCTTTACACGTGAGTATAGACTATCATTGAATTTTAATGTCAGTGATGAAAGTAAAAATTTAATCCAATTTAAGTACTATGTTTACAAGTGCTAAGTACTCAACTCTAGTTTTTAGTCAAACAATAAGTGTATTATTTATTGGAACACAATGAATAATAGAAATTTAATAACCAAATTTTGTGTTTAAATATTCATGGCTGTGTTTATAAGCCTACATGCATGATCTAGTGATTATATTTATGAAGTTTGGTATTTCTTAGATGTCTCCAGTCTCCATCTGTTATCTAAAATATGTACTGATTTGTTCCCTATTATAAACTGTGATTCACTTGTAATAAAATATTCCATATTATTAAAAATTGAAAACTGCCCCAAAGCAACAAAACAATAAGTACCTGCAAATGGAAAAGAAAGGTGCTAACATTTGCTAAGAGGATAGTCAGCGACAAGATCTTTATGGACATTTTGCTGTTGGTTAGTCCTTAGGAAAAAACCCTGGGATGAATTATTATCACAGTGTCTACCTGGCTCATACACACCTTGTAGCTTAACTTCCCCAAGTGTTCTTTTTTTTTTTTTTTGAACATTCCAATGGCATCATTATTATTCTCTACTAATTTCAAAACCTAGATCATTTAAAAACAAATACAGAACAAAATTCTAAGCATAGTGCTATAAACTTTATCATGTAAACTTTATAATATAAAAGATAAAGAACAAAAATTAAACTTTTTCGACTGGTTTCTTTTTATGATGTTTTGTTTTCTCAAGACAGTGTTTCACCATGTAGCCCTTGCTATTTTAGAACTCACTTTGTAGACCATGCAGGCCTCAAACTCAGAAAACTCAAGAGATCTGCCAGCTTCTGCCTCCTGAGTGTTGGGATTAAAGTTGTGGGCCGTGGACACCGACTCTTTTCTTTTCCTTTCTTTTCATGTCAGGGTCTCGTCTCTCCCAGGTTGGCCTCCAACTCTATGTAGCTGAGAATAACCTTGTAAGTTTGAAGTTCTGATTCTTCTGCCTCTACATCTTCAGAGTTGTAATTACAAGCATGCCACACCAAGCCCCGTTTAGGTGGTGTTTGGGATTAGATACAAAGTTGCCGTCCTACTAGGCAAGCACCCTACCAAATGAGCCATAACCCCTCCTCTTTCTTCTAGTCTTTACATTTTTGTTTGTTTTGTAAGGGTCCATGAGTCCCTAAAGAATGACACCCCTGACTCAGATAGTATGTAAACACAAAGAGTGCTTTATTTTGCGGAAGTCCATGCTGGGGTCTCCCATTACCAAGATAGAGAGACAACCAAGTGAGCTCACCTGCACATTGGAATTCTGGGGGTGGATGAGCTTTGTCTTACTTATCTCTAGGCATTCCGGAACCATTATCGGGGTGTGAAGACTGGAAACTGTTGCTGAGGAATTCTGGGGTTTACTCTATCTCTAGGCATTCAGGAACCATTATCAGGGTGTGAAGGCTGGAAACTGTTGCTGAGGAATTCTGGGGTTTACTCTAATCTCTAGGCATTCAGGAACCATTATCAGGGTGTGAAGGCTGGATCCCGGGTTTTTTTTTGTTTTGTTTTGTTTTTGTTTTAAGTAGTAGTTGACTTGCCTGGACTTGTCCAGTTCTTAAGCCTAGTCTCCTTAACTGCCAATTTGAAGTCTGTCATGGCCTAGAGTTCTCAGTTTGTTTTGTGAAACAGCGTTTCTCTATGGAAAGGTCTTGGTTGTATTGGCACTGAGTGTGTAATTCCACCTGTCCAGGAACTCAGAGAACCACCTACCTTTGTCTCAGTTGTGCTGGGACTAAAGTGGATCGCCAAGCCCCATGCCAATTTTTCTACTCAATGCAAATAAGCAACAGGAATGAGAAAGAGATGAGCTATTACTTAGAAATTACAATGATACTGGTTTTAGTGAAACTGGTCTGAAGTTCCAACAGCAACTTGTTGTTCCAATATACTCAGGTCGGAATTGCACATACTATTGTAGCATAATTATGACAAATATAAACAGTAATGGCATTCACAGATTACAGATGGAAAATTGAAAATAATGAATCAAGTTTGTGGTGTTTAGGGGATCCTTCAAGAGTCTTCATCTTCCTACCAATTATTTAACCATAACTTACAATGAGTTAACAATAAGCCTGATTTTAATAACACTTGTGTCCCATGATTCTGTAACTGTTCTAATCAGTGATTGCCAAATTATTCCAAAGATTAGGATAAAGGCTTTAAGAAACTACACGGTACGGTACTGTTGCAAAATGTCTCCTCTGGATTGTCACATACCCTCCTTTTACCTTTACCTGTCATCTCCAGCTATGTCTCCTGTGCTTTCTTACTCAATCGTGTTATGTAAATGATCTTCATTCCTCCAAACTCTGGATCTGTCTTCCTTCTCTTGACCACCATTAATCCTTGCTTGTGAATTCGACCCCCCAGCAATTGACCTTAAGCCATGGGGTAGAGGGAACTGAGACCTCAAAACAGTTGCTTTGAGTTTGTTCTTCCCGTTTTCTCAGGTTGGCTGGTTACTGAAAAGCCACCCATCAAGTGAAAATATGAATAGAAAATAAATTGCCCCCATCCTACAGGTTAGTCAAAGTTATTTAGGGATTATGGTTGTTACTGTAATAAAACAATAATCACAAAAATAATTTAAATGGTTTTATTAAGTCAAACAACAAATCTCAAGATCCTGGATATTGCTCTTTTAATACAAGCATAGTGAAAAAAATAACAAAGCAAACACTCCACTTTCTAGTTTTAAGCATCAGCTCAGATATTAGAGATTTGCAATAGTGTATAAGAACAGGGCCTACTGGCTTCTGAACAAGGTCCCTCTTCACCAGCATCTTCCCATTTATAAATCCTAAATTGGTGGGGAAGCCTTTTTGCTTTTTTCATTTCAGAAATGATTGCTCAACACAAAATGCAATACACCAAAAGAGGAAAATAGTCTTTTTTTTTTTTTTTTTTTTAGACCTAAGGAAGATGCTACTACTCTTAAAATGATCACTTCAAGGTAACAGACATCCAAATTGATGTGGTTTTCTTTGAAACCTCATCAGTAAATCATTTCTTGCACAGTAGGCTCGGCATTAACCCTGCATTTAGGATAGGTAGTGCTATAGAGGACTGGTTGCTGCATACCAACGTCAGTATCAAGTTCTTCATCAGGAATTAGAGTCTGTCCCAGATACCAAGCAGGACAACACTGGCAAGAAAACAAAAAATGAACTGCAGATAGGTCAAATTTTCTTACAAGAAAAAGTCATAAAATATTACGTGGCTATGTTTTTTAAACTGCTAGTTTATAGCAAAACAAGAAGTAATTTCTTATTTATATCATCTTATTTCCAAATGGTCTCTATATAGATTGCGTTTTCAATTAGACAGTGCACGTAGCCTACTAGAGAGCAAATATTATAAACTTGCCATTTGTTGAAATGTGTTTTATAGTTGCTATAAAGCTTCTGTTTCTCCAGTCAGCAGATTAGCAAACAGGATAAAGTGGTATCACATCAGAAATACGCAAAACTGCTCAGTCCCTTGGCTGCTTTTTAACATGTGTTTTGAAAGAAAAGTTGCTCTAACTTTCAAAGACCTTCTGCACCTGTGTTACATTCCCATTAGTCCAAGTGGTGTGAACAGTTATCTCTTCAAATGCTTTCTGCAAACGAAGATTTTTTTTTTTTTTTTTTTTTTTTTGTTTGTTTGTTTCAGAGCTGAGGACAGAACCCAAAGCTTCGAGCTTGCTAGGCAAGCTCTCTACTACACTGAGCTAAATACCCAACCTCCAACTTAAGACTTTTTAAGCTGTACATTTCAATAGTTAGTTATAAGAGAAACAAAAATCTCAGTGAGAAAAGAGGTGTCTTTTGGAGTCAACAAATATAACTTGCTCTGTCTTCTAGAAATTCCATTCACTTGATTTCTATTTTTTAAAAAAGCCATCCAGTTTATCCATGAACTGAATCAAAGACAGCCCAGGGATCCCAAGGAAACCATTCACCAAAGCATCTTAACTTGATTTTAAAGTCAACTGAAGAGAATCCAAGCTCAACCATCTAACCCATGGCTAACACTTTTCCAATTGAAATATTTTTTTTTTTTCCTTTTCCAAACTTGAAGGAAAAAAAAAAAAAGCCAACATTTCAGGGGTCAGATGGGAAAGCAAAGTATGAAACAAACACGGTTTATTTTATTTGATCTCCCAAAGATGTCAGTAGATCATACCACCGTGGTCAAGTAGGGTGGCCAAACCTGGGAGGGAAACTTCACCCACAGGAAAGGGGGGCTGATTAACTTGGTAGCAATTTCAAAATAGTTTTCAAACTGCAGAAGAGTCTCCAGCTCCTTTGACATGCAGAAATCACACATAATAAAAGCACAGAAAATACTTGGGAGCATGCTAATTTTAATTGCCCAGAGGTTTTCAATGCAAAACATTGCAACTTAAATGCATAGTCCAAATTCTTGCTCCAAAGCCTCTGTCTTTGTGCATTGAAAAGAAGGAAAGACAACCCCACCAATTGTTCTCTGCAGATAAAGGCACTGTTTTGCAGATTTCCCCCCGACCAGTGCCAGACTTGCTAATGACCTGCCCACCCACCTGGGGCCCTCCCCAAGGTGGCCATCAGAAACTGCCCCACATCTTCAGAAGCTGCAATGCTTGATAGAGGACAAGCCCAAGAAGGCTGTCCTTTCGCTTGGACGCTGGTCTTTAGGAACACCTAGAAGAATTCGTGCACCTTATTTGCTTAGAGAAGAGGGAAGTCAACAAAGTACACCTTTTTAAAATGTCATTTTCCTTACTAACGACACGTAAGAGTTTCACACTCTGCCATGAAAGCAGTTTAGCCAAAAACTGAATTAAAGTTTTGGGTATTTCGAGCCCCCTTTCCCCTTTAACCTAAGACTACCAGCAGTTGGTACACACACAAAAGCGTTAACGGTGCTGATGGGGGGGGGGGGGCAGGATTTGTTTAAATGAGTTAGGCAGAAAACGAGTCCTGGAGACAGGGTGGAATACAATCTCTCAAAGGTACAACTGGGTCGGCAAGCCTTCGTTTCCCTCCAAACCTGCTTGACCATTGTCCTGAGAAGAGAACACATTGTCTACTGTTATTCGTTTTTTTAAGGTGTTGTGGAATTCCAACAGCGGCAGGGTTAACTCGAAATCGCATTCACATACACCGCACGAGCAGGGGGAGAGGGATGTGTGTGTATTTGTGTGTGTTTGTGTGCCAGGAGCTTCTGGTGGGTTTTGTTTCCCAAATCTTTTGAAACACCTCCCATACCCTTAAAGAGAACATCAATTTCCCACCAGAGTGCCCAGGAAGAACTTCTTCGCTTCCGTTTTTCTCTGTCTTAAAACTACGTTCAACTGCCACGACCTACATTGTCCCGCGAGGCGCCAGCGCAGAGGACTAACCAGGGAATTTCAACGACAACACAGCGTGGCAGCCCGTAGTCTGCGTTGTGCGGCGCTCTGCGGGGGTTCGCATCCGGCCGCCATGTTCCCGACTCGAGAGCCGCCCCCAAACCAACCCTCCTCTCCACATCCCTCTCCTTCCCTCCCGCCCTCTCCCCGGCTTAGCCGAGGCCGCCCTCCCCGCGAGGCTGCTTTCAACCTCCCCCCACCCCCTGGCCGCAAAATTCTGTTCGACGGCTGCAAGGGTTTGCGCCTGCGCGCCGCGACCGCGGGAATTGGGGGGGGGGGGAGTCCTTAGGTCCCAGGTCTGGGCTTGAAAAGGCCGAAGCCACGGGGAGCAGGGGCGGGGTTGAAGTCCGAACCAGAGCCTCCTCTCTCCTCCCTACGGGTCCCAGCTAAGGCTCCGGCCGAGCTCTCACACGTGCGCGCTAAAAACCCACTTCAAAGTGTGTTCCCAGTGCCGAGGAGGCCCCTTTTGAGTCAGCCTCATACTCAGGCTAGGCAGGAGCCTCACCGCCTCCATTCCCGGCATCACAGATGGGCTCGGAGGTCTGAGCAAGAGGGCGTTTGCGGACTGATGCGGATGCCGCAAGTGCCCTTCGGGTACCGCGGTCCTCACCCCCCACCCCCACCCCAGCCAGTGGAAAAGGAATTGAACACAAAGTTTGCTGGCAGCGCTCTGCTGTAGTCTTCGGAGATCGCCATTGTTTGGGCTCGAATTGACCCCAGGTCGGGATTAGGCCGAAGCTGATTTCTGCTTTACAGCCCCGCCGGCCTAATGAGGCCGAGAGGCGATGGGGCGCGAAGCGTCCTCGGAGCCCAAGGCGATCTGCTAGCTTATGGCCGCCAAGGGCCCTGTTGGTGGAGGTCAAAGGGTCAGCGGGCAGAAACCGCGAGAGAATTGACCCTAGGAAATGAGGTCCCCTCCTCCTTGCCCAAACCTCAAGCGGAGATTTAGAAGAATTTGGTGTGTCGACAGGGCCCAGGGGCTTCCCAAGGACTACTGAAACCCCTAGGGTCACTCTCCTCGCCTTCCCCCATGTTAGAGCCCAACTGGAGCCTTGAAACTCCAGGGCCTGTGACAAAAAACACACTTAGATACTAGTCACAGCAAGCAGTACCCTCCATTCTTATGGTGGAAGAGCCTCTCAAAAACTCAAAAGGAAATATTTCTTTGGACTTCTGCTTTGGGCAGATTTCTTGGGAGGAAAGGGGGATATAGAAGCCAGGGGCAAAAGAAGCAAGAAGTCAAGCAGAAATGTGCAGCACATCAAATCTGGAAGGTTTTGGGAACACCTAACTAGGTCTCCCTTCACAGTGCCCACTAAGTAGACAGTCTTGCTTAACCTAGATGATCTTTGAACCTTCCAAACCTGCAGGCCAGAGCTCATGGGCCATGCTTGGAAACAGCTCCCTTTTCCTTCATCTTGAGATTTTATGCTAAGGTACTCACTTTCAAGGAGTAGATTGCTAAGAACCAAGCTTGGATTTGGGAGCTTTAGCATTTGTGACTTGGACTGTGTCGTGTGGTTACTCTTAGGTTGCTTAGCTTGCATTCAAGAATATAAATATGCACTCCCGATGCCAGATTATGGGCAGGGAAATCAAAGGATTCAAAGGAACCAATTTTTCTTTGGTAGAAAAAAAAATGCATAGGCGTAATTTCAAGAACTTTGCTGTACCCAAATCAAGAGGGAATCATGAGCACTTTTTACAGTTATCCGGTTATCTTCATTGCTGTTTGTTAGTTTCCTCTCAGGACACGGGAGAAGGCTTTTCTGTTAAAATCTGTGGTAGAATATTTTCAGGCCACTAACAAAATATTTTATGTTATTTAATTAACATGAGCAAGGGTTTTCAGTGTTACCCATCCTGTTTCTACTGAAAGCTACTTTAAGACTGGGGTCAGCGGGAAGGTAACTCATGGAGAAAACAGTAAATTGTGGAAGCTCATTGAATATGTAGAAGAAAGGCTATCCATTCACATTTCACAATGACACAAATTTAGTCAGTCTTATGAATAAAACGCCTCCTGAAAAATTGCTGAGCATTTAAAATTGTCTCTGGTTCCTGTGAAAGAGAAAGCCTGAAATATGGATCTGGTCCAAACCCCCAATGTCAAGGTCAAGATTGGGATGTCTGGGTGGAGTGTGATAAACTGACCGGGTTACCTGCTCAGCGCATGCGTGATCATTCCAATGTATGTTCGTGGCCTTCAGATGGACACTAGCAAAGTGGAAGTGCAAAATACACCATTTTTCACTAACAAAATAGTGCCTCAAGAAAAAACTGCCAAGACTGAATTGTTGACAAAAAAATTAAGATAACAAAATGGATAATTTTAATGGACCCTGGGAATCAGTTTGTTTTAAAACACCAGAAATTCTCTAAGCATTTCAATTTTAAATTGATTTATTTGAACATGGAAAAAATATTAGGCACCAAATACAAAAAAAGTTATAACATAAATACGATGTGCCAAGACTTTATTTCTTCAGAAAGAACAATCAACAAAACTCTAGAATTGAAAATGATTATATAATATCAAATTGACTGCCACCAAAAACTGAGAGCATTGCCCCTTAAAGCAAAAGAGGTACTTAAACCTATTCATCACATTTCTAAATACTTTACAATTCCTTATCTCCACTTTTCTGTTATTCATGCAGAGATTGGGCTCTCAATAACCACAGCACCCTAAAAAAGTCTCCAAACTCTACCCACTTCAACCCCCCAAAATAGTGATCATTTTCTTTTCCATAGACCCATTGTAAAAAGAACGGTTTGTCCAAATGAGTTGCTTCACTGAAGATTAAATGGATTGTTAACATTTTATCACAAAACAAACAACCATTTTTCATTGTTACTGATTTTAATGGAAACAATGCTCTTAACACCTTTGCCTACAAGTAATGAACTTAAAATAATGTATTTTGCAAATGTTTTTCTTCCCACAGTATCATTTAGGAACAGCTGCAGTTATTATGCCGCTATATAAACATTATGAGTAATTGTGATAATCATGAATTGAACTATATACAGCAAACAAATCAGCCTTTGCCATCCAAAATTTAAAGAATATGTTGGTTTTTTTTTTTTTTGTTTTTGTTTTTTTTTAAAGAAGCACTTTAACCATGAGAATCACTGTTCATCTGTCCTTGCTCATTGCCATTTCAGAGGTGTGCTAAATAGATTTGATAGGCAGATTAGGTTAAGTCATAGATACAGACATGTAGGTATGAGTGATCTCAACAGACATGCATCCTGCCATAATTTTCATTTTTATGTAAAGTAATAAAGAACTAAGGGACATAAAACTAATTAGGTTACCTTATGTTTATATATATATATATGTATATATATAGGGCAGGAGTGATTAAATCCAGCTTCTCAGTCTTTGAAGTACAAGATTGAGGTGTCATGGCCACTAAGTGAATTGATCAGTATTATTTGATTTGCATGCCGAAAATCCAGGACAAACACATTTAAACTCGCAGTTAAACAACCATCTGAGCTAGAGATAAAGAAAGGAGGGTCCTCCCCAGATGGCAACTGACATTGTAAGGAATCTAGACTGCAATAGAAAAATAATTTAACAATTAAAAAAGGGATCTGAGTGAGTTATAAATACCAACAAACAAAATTCAGTTTACTCACATCTCCTATTTGTAGGAGGCTGTTACAAAACAAAAAAGTCAATATGGTTCAAAAATTGTAAATTGTGTTCCTTTTTCTCAAAACAATAATTGTTTAATGCTAAAGCAGTTATAATCAAAAGCTGTACAGAATTTGTTAGAAAACATTTATCCATAAATATTGTTCAGTTCCCGGCACTTGCAGCAATAATTAAATTACAAACGATAAATATGGCATCAACGGATATGTATTTACAAAAAGAAAAGTTATTACAAAAGGCAACTGTATACTAAACGTCACAATCTGTGTAGAGTAACATCATATCCTCAGCCTGAAAAATACTGAACAACAAGTTTCGACCCCATTAGACGAAGATACATTCACAAGTGTAATGCTTTGAAGAAAAGTTCAAGACATAACAGGACTTTGGCATGGTTTAAGACTGTGAGAGTTTAAACAATCACCACTAAGGCGAAGAAGAATTTTCATCAGTTTAACATCACCACCACCAAGCCTTTGATAACTTCCTCAAGAAACAGGACAAGTGTTAGTTAAAATGATTTGAAGGAGTTTCAGAACAGGGTGTACAGAGAGCAAGAGGGGTGGGGGGGCAGAAAAAGCAGTGAAAAGATTTTGTAAAAAATTCCTTCAAATGCCAAAACATTTTCTAATCCTGAGAAAAAGGCATGGCTACTTTTGGATCTTGCCCCAAACCTTCCTGAACAATTGCAATTACCAAGATGTAGCCCTAGGTATGGCCTCTTGCTTTTAAACTCCATTTTCCATCTGATTTGTCTCAGTTTTCTTTTTTAAATGCATTTTGGTTGTCCTCAGACGTACCATTCGTTAAAATTGGGAGGAAGTCCAGGGTTGTGGCTGGTGCTAGTTTGAATTGCAGAAGGGGTTTTAGTGGTATCTTTACTGTTTGCAGAAGCTATAGCGGGTGGAGTGGAAGATTCATAGCCTGAACTGGCAGCAGGGGAGGAATCTGACCCTTGAGATTCATGAACCTAAAATTAACATGTATATATTATAATGAATATAATTCCAACTGGCAATGTGAAAGCGATAATAAATAAAACCCCCAAATAACAACAAGAGCAGGTTTGAGTATTGTAAGAGAGCAAGACCGCCCGCTGGCCCACTTAAAAAAGAAATCGGATTTAAATTTCTTTTTTTTTGTCTTTCCATATTACTGATGTCTAGATACCCTTAGCATTCCCACCAAAAACCGATCTGGAAAAGGAAATCAAGAATTTCCTTGTAGCTACTTCAAAAAATGCTTTCTCCGTGGACTGAGTGGGCAAGTAGTTATTCGGCCGGGCCTATAAAATAGTCACTCCAGATTTCACTTTCAGATTTCGGCCCGGGAAAGCAGGTATAGAAATGAGTGACACGGGTGGGTTGGGGGTTGGGTGATGTGAATTCCCACACAAATAAATGTATTGGAATCACACTGCGCTCCTCGGCCCTATTGTTTTATCCGAAGCAGAGGAGAAAACGAATGACATTGTCCCGGATTCGGAGCACCCACTCCGGATTCCCACCGTGGGCTGAGGTAGGATGAGGTGGCCCACAGAGAGCTCAAGCCCTGGCGAGCTCGGTTAGAGCTTCCCGGTAAACAACTGATTGTTCCCTCTACTCTCTTCCCCCTCCCAACTCAGCTCTCTCCTTCTCGACCGCCCTCCACCCCCATCCTCAAAATGGGTTCAAGGTGTCAGTGCTGGAGCAAATCGGATTTAATGTGAAGGATAGAGGGTTGGCAGCGCGGGCGCTTCCGTTCGGTGGCCCGGTATCAGGCCGAATGTTTACAAACCGCCGACCGCTAATAAAGAGGTAATTACCTTCATGTGTTTGCGGAGGGAGCTCGGGTGTGTGTAGGACTTGTCGCACACTTTACAGATATAGGGCTTGTCCGAGGTGTGCACATGCATGTGCTTCTTGCGGTCGCTGCTGTTGGCAAACCGCCTGTCACAGCCTTCGAATTCACATTTGAAAGGTTTCTCACCTGCAAACGGCAAAAAAAAAAAAAAAAAAAAAAAAAAAAAAGCAAAAGGGGGGGGGGAGGGGGAGAATATAGTTAAACCCAGAAACTTCTCAGAGTGCTGAGCGGGAGACTGAGTCCGGCGGTCTTTCTGCAGAGGAAAGACCGGACTGTGGAAGGATGTAGCACGTTTTCCCCGGAGAAAACCCCCGAACCTTGATTGAGCTTGCTGAGTTGGGGAGCGGTGATCTTAGGCAGGGGTAGGGTGGGAACAGCCCAGAACCCGAATATCCCTTTGTTCTCTCAGGAACAGAAAGCTGGGGGAATCCTCAGAAGTTTGCCCTAAGTTGTGCTTCCACTCCCAAAGAACCAGGGCTCCCAAAGTGCAGGCACATTACGCCACCACCTCGGCGGTGTAACCAAGCTGAGTAGGACAATGGGCCAGGAATGGGACAGTCCTATCTGTCCCCTTCTTTGTGTCTTTCAATTTGCCTCTTTCAAATGCATCGATTTTGCTAAACCTCGTAGTCTTACTAATTTTCGGAAAGAGAACACTACATTAAATCCAGGGACTACATGCAATTTTACAAGAGATTCTGAACAAGCCACAGAAACCAGTGCCTTTTCTACTTCAGCTTTTCCCCAAAGGACTGAACTGAACCTGGAACTCCAAATAAAAATAGTTTGACAAAAGTATCAGTCATTTAATTAGGAGATATGCCAATCAAGTGTAAAAGAGAACGGAAGTAACCAAAGTTAGTTTTCATTAGCATTTCTATGGTTGCCTTCCCCGAATGTGTTCAGAGAGCTAAGTCGCTTGTAAGCAATATACTCCCAACACATTCGGAGTCTCTTCCTAGTAACCCAGAAAAGAACACAAAAAGAGGTGGCGCCAGTTGGTTCCTGGGCGCGAGAAGGTCCCAATTAGTTCCAGAGACCAGAGCAGTCTGCTGGGAGCTTAGAACTCGGCAAAAGCGCCTCAGGTTCCCGGAGGGTGAGGGGTGGAGAGGCTGTGACAGTGCTCCGTACTGAATGGCCTCGGAGGGGCGCCGCCCCTCGGCTTGGCCTCCACCCCTCTCCCTCTCTAGCTGTTCAAGTCCGCTGGGTGGCAGGGTGCCCCCGGGGAGCCCGCGCCCACCTGTCTGCTCCCCTTACCTGTGTGGGTCCTCTTGTGGATCTTGAGGTTCTCAGAGCGGGCAAAAATCTTCCCGCAGCCCGGGAAGGGACACGGGAAGGGCTTCTCGCCAGTGTGCACTCGGATATGGTTAACCAGTTTGTACTTCGCCTTGAAGGACTTGCCTTCGCGGGGACATTCCTCCCAATAGCAGACGTGGTTGTTCTGCTCCGGGCCCCCCACATGCTCCATGGTGACATGCGTAACCAACTCGTGCATGGTGCTGAAGGTCCGGTCGCAGCTCTTCTTGGGCCGGCTCAGCTGAGCCTCCTCGATCCACTTGCAGGACAGCTCCTGCTTGATGGGCTGCCGCATGTAACGGAAGAAGGCGCCCGGCCCGTGGTGGGCCGCCACGTTCACGCCCATGTTCATGTTCATGGGGCTATAGTTAGGGAACTGCGCGCTGGCCGCGTAGGGGTCCGTGCGCGGGCTAGCCACGGGGCGGTACGGGTCTGCACGGCCAAAGAGCTCCCCGCGCAGCCCCAGATGGACTTGGTTGTTGTCCACGTGCCCTGTGGGCGAGGGGTGCCCCGCGCCCTGCTCATGAAGCCCAGGAAAGAGCAAGTAGCTGGGAGGCTCAGGAATACCAGCTGGAGCGTGGAGACCGCTAGCCGAGCCAGCGAAAAGCCCGTGCTGCCCGCCCCCGGAGGCTGCTTCGCTGAGCCCAGAGCCACGCTGACGAAACAGAAAGTCGCGCGTGGAGTTGAAGGCGGCAGAGGCAGCGCCGCCGTAGGTGGGCACCTGGCTGGCGTGATGGTGGTGATGGTGGTGGTGATGGTGGCCCAGGGCATTGGCATAACCTGAGCCCTGCGGTGTGAATGCTGAGCTCTGGCCCGAAGACAGATCGTGAGCGGTGGCGGGGCTCAGCTTGAAGGCGGCGGCGGCAGCGGCAGCGGCCGCAGCGTGGGTAGAGTCCCCGAAGGGATTCAGTCCCATGCCTGCAGGCTCGCGGTTGGGCATCTCGTGGTGGCGCGGAGCACCGAAGCTGCCCACTCCCAGCCCAGGGAACTGCGGGCCTCCGTCCAGGAGCATCGTCATAGGTAGGGCGTTCTGGACACAGAAGATCCGGCTGAAGTGAGCAAGGGTGCAGGCGAAGGAGATCCCCGAAGGGCCGTAGTCGGAAAGGGATGGCGGCGGCTGAACACTGCCCGGAGACCCCCTAGGCGCTACCCGGAGCTGCAACTTTCCTTGGCTGCGAGAGTCTCCTGCAGAGGGACAGGAGGGAGGAGGGGAAGAAAAAGGATCGGGGGGAGGGAGATGGGAGAGGAGGAGGGAGGAGGAGGAGAAAAGACTCTAGGACTAAATCTGCTTAACAAACTAACAGGAGCGCACAAAGAAAAATAAGCAAAATAATAAGTGGAGGGCGGGGTTTGTCAATCCTGTCCCGGACACCCCTCCTCTACTCCAGAGCGCGGAACCACGGGGCCAGGAGGCTCCTTGGGTACCGGCTTTCAGGAGCAACTGCACCAAGTAGCAGAGGCGGAACGTGGCCAGAGGGCAGGCAGCCTGCACTAGGCAGGCTCGAACCTCACAGCTCGCCTCGCGAGTCCAAACCTCTTCACCTCCAGAGTAATGTCCTTGGACTGATAAAGTCAATCACTCACTCCCCGCACATAAACCGAGCGGGAGGCTGGGCAGCGCGCACCAATGGGGAGCCAGCTGGCCTGAGATCACCTGACCCCCGGCCCTGTCGCCCATTGGCCACCGCCACCCTGATTGGCAGCGCGAAGCGGAGAACATGGCAGCCGCTGCCGGGCGACCACAGCTGATTGGGTAGCTGCGGAGCGCCAGGCAGGTGAGGCTGCGGCTGCTCAGCGTCCCTGAGAGGGTTCCGCCGGGCTGGTGAGGCGGTGGGGAACTGGGGCCAGGCTTCCGCAAGTGGCGAGACAGAGTTGAGCCTCTCCCTGGCTTGGCCCTGCTCCAAGCCGACCCCAAGCACCCCTTGCGCGCCCTGTACCCGCCCAGGCTAAAGAAACTCTTTGACCCGAGAAGATACTTGGCGCTGCTGTTCCCTTTCGGTCCCGAAGACACTGTGGTGCCCACTTGGGACCCTACTGCCTCACCACCTTGAGAACGTTTTCCTCTCGTAGGTGCCGGCAACAAATTTCCTGCGTGAGTGGGGCGATGCTGTGTTCCTGACCAGTTGTGACTTTCACCCCACTAGGAGATTTCAGACCCAGGCCGGATCAGCTCCCTCCCTGTCTGTGCCTCAAACTCGAGGTAGCCGTCCACCGTCCAAACTAGAAGAAACCGTAGCTCATAGAGCCTACTACACTTAAGTCCGAGTCAGACTGTGACCCTGTGGTCTGTGATTACCAGCTGTACTTACTGCTACTCAGCAACATCCCCCCCCCGCCCCGTGATACGACACCATACTACAACCATGATACAACACAACCTACCTAAGCAAGCAGCAGGAAACGCAAAAGAGACACAGAAAGCAAGCACACCTCCCGAAAGACGCATAACATACTAAATGAATTAAGCAGCACAACACAGTATCAACACTAAACAAAGCCCAGCGAACACATAGACTCATACCAGAAACATGATAGATGCTAAATAAACGTGTGTAAGAACACAGCCTAAGTACACAAAGCACAGAGTAAACACACTAGAGAGTAACTGAGGTTTCCTTGTGGCTGAATCAACACGCTCTGAATTCGCAACATTTTGAAACGCCAAAGTGTTAAGGACAACCTGGGAATGGAATTTTCTTCCCCTTTTAACATCCCGGGCTTTGCTTTCGTCTATGCCGACCCAGTGAATCACCTAGTGACCCAGGGAAGCAGTTACTCCCTTACGGAATTGCTTTCCAGGGGAGTGTGTTGGAGTGGCCTCCTTAACCACTACTCTTCCCCTGGTGAGAGGTTTTTTTACTCCCTGAACAAAATGACCAGAAACAGGGTTATAAATCCACCCATGATTTGTGCGGCAAAGCACTAGCAAAGGATGCAAGAAAGTGAGTGGGAAGAAAAGGCTGAGAGATGGCTGTGATTGTCACATCCCAAGCAGGGCAGAGCCTCCAAAGTCTATGCCTTGAGGCAGCCTCACAGCCTGCCCGCCATCTCTGTAGGAAACGACATCTGATCAAGTTCAGAGACGCCTGGAGAGACCGCCTCAAGCAGCGCGTTTTAACTGCAGCTTTTCGGTCTCTGCCCTCGACTATCTGACTGATCTGGCCAACACCTCACCTTCTAAGATAGCTTGTGGAAAGGAGGTGTCACTGGCACCACATTTTATAGTATTCATCCCCATTCACAGCCAATTCACCCCAATCTCACTCCACATTTAGAACCCTAAGTTGGAAGGTGAGTGCCCTGCTGACTTTTAAATGATTTTAAATTATTGCATTTACCGAAAACAAGCTATTCAAAAAAAAAATATATGGCTTTCTTCTCCCTCAACAGTTTCTTTGCGGGAGGGGGGGTTAGCGAATAACAAATATGCTTAAATCATGCAAATGAATTCTGTGGAGTCAGGTTTGCAAAAAGGGGGGGGGGGCTGCTTTTCTTCTTTTTCCCCTTGTCTTATTTTTTCCTTAATTTCCTTCTGAGCGTTCCTGTACCTCTCCTCAACCCTACTACCCCAGGACGTATAGCTGCTTAGGAAAAAGTTTGGATCCCATCAGCTTGGAGATCCAGGGAAGGCAGCTGTCCCGCCACCGCTGCTTGCAAGAGTTTCCCGGCAGTCCCTGCAGATACCCGGATAAGCGAGGGTCTTGCAGATTTGGAAATGTGAGCAAGCTACCCGGCAATGAATTGTTGGAGAGAGTTGCCAACTGGGGACAAGGATGCCTCTTTTTGGGGAGGAGTCTCGAACGCAGGGCAAGGGGGGGATGCTGCTGCCGCTGACCTACCGGGTACCGAGTGTCCGTTTTGATGCGGCCACATTCCGATAATTAATTGCCTCCAGCACGTGCTCTGCAGTCCCTGGAACAAAAAGGCATAATTCAATTAGATCATCAACCCAGAAGTGGGAAGGTGGGAAGGGGGGAGGGGAAGTCCTAGTTAAGGGGGAGACCTGAGGCGGTTCAGCTAGGCCAAAACCCAGGCTGAGGAGTTCTTCCAGAGGCAGCCAGGCCCCTTAAGCGTGCAGTTGTTCTGAGAGGCTCAGGGGTTCCAGATGCTCCCCAAAGGACGAGACTGGAGACTATAAGCAGCAGGGCACAGGCAGGCCATTTCAAATTCTGCTGTGGTTGGTATGGGTGGGAGTTTCCATATTTGGGGAGGGGAAGCCCTGACCTAATCGCGATGGAAAGCAGTGTCTCTCCAGCTGTAGCAAGTCACCTCAGGAGAAAATAAAGCTACCTACGCCTCGCAACACTAATCAGTGTGGCTGGGCAAGAGAAAAGTTAACTTTTTCTCAGGACCTGCAGCTTCTCTCTTAAGTTGCTTTTTTGAAGGAGAATGTGGGAAAGACTTGCGGTGGGGGGTGGACCTAGAGCTTTGGGGAGCTGAATCTAAGAGCCAGCCGAGAGGCGACTTGAAAGAGCAAAAATTTCCCCCATACTGGCTCGGGCCAGAGGTGGAAAACATTCCTAGTCCTGTCCCCTCCCCCTTCCCCAGGTGCAGAAAGGAATCGTGGCAGGACCACTCGAACCCAGGTCGTGGTTCTGATTTTCTACTATAACCGAAGCTCCCTCAGCAACTTTGGCTCACTGGGGTTTACATGTGTATTAGGCATCCTAAATTAACCAATAAATCTCTTTTATGTGTCCCCCTGTTGTATGTGGTCTGGTCTAAATATCCACATGTCTGCATGGATAGGAAATATAATAGGATCCTTTCCCTCACACTGAGTTCAAACAGTAAAGGGAGAAAAGATTATTTTTATACCCAAATCTAAAGCAATAAATAAAATCAGAGAAGCTTATCATTGCCAAACGAACAAAGCTTCCGAGTCTGGTTCTTTGTAGAACCTATCTTGGAGGAGGAGGGAAAAAAGAGCGCTGTGAGGGGCAACAGAGTAGAAGCGGTTTCCCCATAGAACCCAGAGCTCAGTCCGCAGCTCTTTGCCCTTCTTTCCTTCCAGTCCCTTCAAAGAAACAAAACATGTGCCGCACACTGTGTTATCATGCTTTTTTTCCCCTTTAAATTCCGTAGCGGACATGAAATGATCCTAAGTCGGAGACCTAGCAATTCTCCTGAAGTCCAAGGGAAACAGTGCGGTCTTTTCTTCTGTTTTATATTGAGAAAAGGCTTGCCGTCTACCACTCACAACATTTTACAGACCCTTTAAACCCAGCAAGCGGATTTCCGTTCTGCCAATGCTTCCTGATTTATTTCAATAAATGAATCTTTGAATCCAGGAAGGGAATTATTCCAAGAAGCTGAATTTGGTGCCCCTGCCTCTCCCCAGTGGAGTACAAAGTATTTCTCGTTGAAACGTGTCCTTGAAAACTCACCATTATTCGCAGGGTTTTTTTTTTTTTTTTTTTTCTGGTAAACTACAATTTTTTAAGCATAAATCTCCACTCTCTCTTCAGAGTCCCAGATCTTTTAAGAAGAAAGAAAGAAAAGAAAACAAACACCAAAAAAAAAAAAAAAAAAAAGAAGAAGAAGAAGAAAAACACCGGCAAATTGCAATAAAAATGGAGGAGGAAAAGAGGGATAAGAATGATTTTAACTCCTCTTTATTTTTATGCTAAGATGAAGCTCTTAATTGACTGCCACAGTGGAACTGATCAACTCTGGGACCTGCGGACACACTCACCAGGCGCTCACTGAGCTCCAGGTTTTACTGACTCCACTTGGTTTCACCACAGTCTGGTCATTTGGCAAATATTTTAAAAGCCCTGAATATCTTTTAAAATTAATAGAGAATCAACAGATAGGTAGTGTTAATCAACCTCTTTTCTCCTTAAAAATTTTGTTTTGTCTTTGTCCTATGCAGTTTCAAGACTTACTGCTGTCCAGTGTAGTGGAATGCAAACAAGACAAGGATGGGACGTTTTCATTGCACTTGTCAATCAGGGCTGTTCAGATATATACCCTTGAACTTCGGAGTTGCAGGTTGGAGTAAATGGGGATAAACTTGGAGACACAAGGCAGGGACTTAAACCAAGGCTATCAAAATTCACTTTGGGATCAAGGAGGTAGTCTGAAATCCTAGACACTGAGGGGACAGCACTCATAAGCCCTGATGAAAAGTCCCAAATAAATGATGATCTTGTCTCCTCAGGTGCTGTCACCAAAGAGTCCCTTTATACCTCCAAGGATACTCAGTTATTTGTCTCCAGTAGCCACGTGGCTTGGATGCCAAAAAAGACAAGTCACATTGAAAAGGAATTTTCTTTCTTTCCTTCCTTCCTTCCTTCCTTCCTTCCTTCCTTCCTTTCCTCTTTCTTTCCTTTTTTTCTCTTTTTCTCTTTTTTTCTTTCCTCTTTCTTTTCTTCTTTTCTCTCTTTCTTTTTTCCTTCCTTTTTCTACTTTCCTTCTTCTTTCTTTCTTTCTTTCTTTCTTTCTTTCTTTCTTTTTTTTTTGAGACCAGAATACCTTGGAGTGGCAGATCCAGAAGATAGACAGAGAAACTGCCAGAAGAGGTGCACAATGGTACAGTTTTAAATAAACTATTTTAGTCACTAAATCGTATATTTGACTTACATTTACAAGTTCTTCTCCAGAGACTGACTTAGTGGGAAGGGCTAATAGAAAATAATTTCAAATCAAGTTTGCTAGCCTTTTAGAACACACATTAATGTGCATTTGCCTTGAACGCCAAGGTCACCTCAAAATGTTCAGTTTGTTCTAAAATGTAGATTAGCTCAGTTCTCATACCAGTAAAGATGCTAGTGACATATTTGCTCACTACTTTCTCTGCTTTGAGACTAAATCTTGTTCCTTAAGTGACAGAAACTTATTTCTGGAAGACACTAGGATTGCTAGTAGTGACTCCCATGTGTTTAGTTCTAGAGCACCAATTTCCCTGAATTCAGGCCTATTTTAACACTCCAACTTTTTCCTCACTGTGCAAAGAAGTTGCTGTTTCTTTGGCTATCTTTTCTTCTATAGAAGTTGAAAGCACAGATTCCTGACTCCTTCAAATTCTCTCTCATATCCCAGAGGGACTTTACACAGTTCAGGAGTTACATTTTGTAAAATTAAATAGCACTTGTTTTGGGGTCCTTTCCTAGTGAGAGGACAGGAGGTAGGGACTTTGATATCAAAACATAGCACAGGGCTCCCCTTTCCTCTTTCTCTCCTACCTCTGAACCAGACCGAGTCAAGGACTGTTAGACAAATATCTGGTTTGGACTTGAATGGCAAACAGTGACATGTAATGCCTAGCCTGTTGTGTTCCAATGGTCCAGGAGCCAAGAATGATTCTTAAGTCACCTTTAAAGCGTTAGAGGTGGAAGAGGGAAGAAAAGTGAAAAGAGATTATGCCACACAGACTGCAGGTGGCCTGAAGATCTTAAACCATTTTATACTGTGCTTTTTACTGGAAAACTCTGCTGATCCTGGGCTGGGGAACGACTGCAGTCTCAGAGAAAAATCCATGTTCTGTTAGGTTTACACACACTCCTCATTTTCAAGATGCATTTGGTATTGGATATGTATTGTTTTTTCTGATAACACCTCAATTATTTATGAGGATCACTCTGGCTTTGGAGAAAGGTTTAAAAGAAGAAGAAGAAGAAGAAGAAGAAGAAGAAGAAGAAGAAGTAAAAGAAAGAAAGAAAGAAAAGAAAAGAAAAGAAAAGAAAAAAAAAGTCCTTGGAGAGGAAAGAGGGGGTGAGGAAGAGAAATGAGGAAAAAGAGTTGTGAATATCTCAATCAGTGACTAGGTGACCTCTGACCCTGAGGGTGGTTTTATTGTCTCTCTCCTTTTGCTAGAGATACATAGTTTATTGACCCTTTCTGCGTGACTGAACCCTGAGGGGCAACCACAGCCACCAACCAAACCAAAGCATGTGAGTCTAAGCTGAGGCTGCTGAGCAGCTTGCCTTCAGGAAGCCAGGGGGAAGTGACCTAGATTCTCTAGTCCCAAGGGGGCTTTAGGGACACAGAGGTCAGTGCCTTGCTTCTGCTCAACTCAACTCTGCCCTCCTAGGTCAGGGCATCTCACACACACACACACACACACACACACACACCTCCAGGAACTATGCCCTACCTTTCTCCCCTGACAAACGCCTTTAGCCAATAGACTTTTAGCTCTCCTTCCCACACTTCCTCTGTCTTCATGCTATGAAGATGGGATGAGCTAGGACATAGCTTACTAGTAGACTGGATGCTTATATTCCAGTCCCTACCCTCAACTCTAAAAATAATAAAGTACAATAACCAAATAGATTACTGAAATGATTCCAGGACATTTCCAACAATCTAACTTATGAGCACACACACACACACACACACACACACACACACACAGTGTGTGTGTATGCATCTCTGTGTGGGTGTGTATACGTTATGTACATCCTGTATCTTATTTGGCTATCCTACTTTCAGGATTATAGTGTGGATGGGATAAATTGTCATCAAGGAAGTTACTTAAATGTGGCCTGTCCATGGGCCACATGGGAAAGTGGGTGGAGAAAACTTCCTGCATGTCAGGTCTTCCCAAAGGTGGTAATTGTGGAAAAGTCAAGTTGAAGCAGAGTAGTTTGAAGGTCTAAAAAGAGATGCTATGAGCTTCCTAATATGGCTCAGCATGCTCTTTTTCTTTTCAAACCACAGGAGCCATCAGGAGAGACGGATGCTTTCACATGGGCAGGAGGTCTGATCACTGTCTCTTGCCAGTGTGCCTTATCCCTACCCACCAGCTACTCTGCAGGCATAGACAGCCCCTGAGATTCAGCACAGAGCATTGCCTTGACCCTTTCCCCATGTCATGTATATCTCAACCTCTTTCCCTATGTGCTTTGGCTATGTTGTGTCCTAGCATTCCTTTGCTCCATCTTTCAGGATCCAAGTTCAATGCCCACCTGACCCTTTGCATTCTCCTTGTCACACTTTCTCCTGGTTATCTCAAATTCATAAAGAAGGCTTCAAGAACAGGAAGGCCTAATTTCAGTGAGAAAGTCCTGGATATCTCCAAGACAGGTGATCAAATGAAATTCCCGAGTCTAAATTCTCTGTCCATCTCTGCTTTCTCTATCCCAACGCACACACTTAAGTACAAACTAGTTGATGAGGGCCAAAGGTCAAGTTCTTGTGAGAACCAAGGGCAACTTAATAGCCTTAAAGTAGTCTGAAAAAATTTTTCTCCATCTTATCACTTAAAGACCCTTTCTCCACTTTAGAAAACAATCACCATACCCCCCCCCCCCCATCTTCTGGAAATGTTTTTAACTGTTTAAGGTTTTTGGAACCAAGAGATTCTCTGCTGCCTACAGAAATAAAGTGACTTCTTGGTGGTTTTTATACAGCTTATAACTAGTAATGACATATACACATATATAGGAGTTTGTAATTTGCTCCCTAGGAAGGAGTATCAGTGACCTTAATGCACACACTTAAACACTCTAGTTCCTACACGACCAATTCCCTGTTAATTGTATGGGTCTCAATTATGGAGTAATATTGAGAATCTAGTTTTCTTTTCTAATTTTTACACCACGCCTCCCCATCCCCAAGCTGAGAAGGGATAACTGTGTTCTGCTCTAAAAGCAATAGTTGCATCTAGGTTGAAAGCACTAGCTTCAGGCTCCAGTAACCTTAGAATCTCTCTGAACAGGAAGATGCCTAGACTCACCCCAGATTGTCCTCCTCACTGTCTAGGGAGGGATTCCTGGGCACTATTTTTCAAGCACTTTTGCTAATTGGAATGTGATCTCATCTTACCACAGGCAGCTATCTGGTGCCTCTTTGCTCCTGCAGATGTTCCAGGCTCATTGCTCCAGGTAGGGGTACTCTGACCATAAGCTTTAAGTTCCCCACTCTAGACTTCTGTCCCTATGTGTTCCTTTGGCTCACCAGATTTTCCCCATGTAGAAAAACTTCAACTTCTGTCTCACTCTTCCTACTCTTCAGAAATAATCTCTTGCCCTTGTCAAAAGGGGATGAAATGAAAGAATTATGAGAGAAATAATTTGTTCCTAGGTCTGGGCACAGCTATTCTGTATGTTAGCTGTGTAAACATGATTTCTCCTGGAAAAGTGTGAGGGGAGGAGCTCCAAGAAGAACAAGGCTGTTTTTTTGTTTCTTTTCCCATCCTAGTAGCTCCAATCCTGGCCTTAGAAGAAAAGAGAAGGGAAGGGGAGTGTTATTTACAATTGCTCCCCAGTGACATTTACTTTGCTGCCTTTTTTTTGCCCTAGCCAAATACATACACCTTATGTCTTGGGAAAGGCAACTTTATGCTCACACAGTTTCCAAACAATTGAAAGCAACAGAGCTGTCTAGGTTTCCTGTGGCTTGCTTCCAGTTCCAAAGACAGCTCTGAGATAGCAGGGGTGGAGGCTTAATAGGGATCCTTCAGTTTCATAGAAAGACTTCCTTTACTGATATAAGTAATTGTTGGCTTTACTCATCAAAATGTTTATAACTCTGATACTGCATCTAAGACATTCTGGGGTACCATGAGAGAGTAGCATTAAATGATGCTCCCGGTCACTAGTCATGCACATAATTCAGAAAAACAGCTTAGCACCCTGAAAATGCAAAGCTAGGGCTTGAAGTTTTAGAACAAATATTTTGTGTTAATTCCTCTGTGGACACCTTACAAGTTTGAAAGTAAATGTTAGAACAACGATGCTTCTTTTTCTTCTATGTCCTTTTTAATCCAGATGTATTTTGGTGCTTGTTGGAACAAACATTCAGATGGTGAGACTCTGCATTCGGGGAATCAAAAAGAGACAGCTTGATTTGAGTTCAAGCCTTTTTCAAAATTTTCTTTTTTGAAAGAAAATTCTTTCATCAGCATTTTGCTTCTGTTTGTTCCTACATATAGTCTTCCAGACCCGGGATTTAATTTAGCAGTCCTTACTTTCTGGGTGTCTTCAAACAAATTTGAAGATCACCTGGAAGCAATTTGAGACTTATTGCTATTGTTTTAAATTCTCCAACTTAAAAAACTCCCAGACAAGGTTAGCCATGAAAGAGGCTTTGTAGACTTCATCGAGCCACATGGACGCTTACACCGTCATTCTGCAGCTGTGTTGGGTTCCAGTGATTATTTTGAATGTAATGCACCAATGAATTGGGAAGCAAAGTGCTCTGGGAGATTTCCTGAGTCTACTTTGTTCATAACACATATCATTTAATTGTCATTCATTGTTGTTATAATGTAGGTAGATTCCAAATAACTCAGTGACAGGAACAGAGTACACACACACACACACACACAACAACAACAACAACAACAACAACAACAACAACAACAAAATGGAGAAACTATGGTATGCATGTAGTCTGAAACATGAAACTCTGATTCACAGAAGTCACATACTACATGGTTAATGTCCACTATCAGTAAGTGATCTTTCAGTTGTATAAAAGGATTCCTTCAACAATACTGTCTACTACTTAAATATGCTGCTTCATGGGAAGGAAGTACAAGTAGGAGCTATGTCCTTGATCTTGAGGAACAGAAATTTCAGACATTTGCACAAATTCAAAGAGCAATATATATATAGTGGGAAAATTAATGAGTCTTTCCTGTTCCCAAGAGAAGCAACATTACAGACCTCACTGGTAGTCACAGACAGGGCACAGAGTGTTATGCAGCTCTTAGCACTTTCTGTGCATGTCTGGGAGGAGAAACACATCTGAAGGAGCTTCTCCCCTGAGCAAAAGCAGAAGAGAAGCATCCTTGGGGAGGTAGCTGCAGTCACCCAAAACCCCAGTCTCCTCACCTCCACCTTGACAGCCTTGAGGCAGCCCCCTGGCCTTCCCTTTCCTTTTGGACTGGAGAGGAGGGCTTATTGTGAGTCTGATTTACTAGCTTGTTCCCTGGCATTTGTTTAGGATGCTGCGTCTGTGGCATTCAATTTCCTCCTGGTCTTACCAGACTTGCTGGGTTATTCTGAGTTTTTAACTCTCAGCAGCCAAATTGACAAAACAACACATTAATTGTAACACTACACACACCCACAAGAACTACCTCTAGGCCTGAGACTCAAGTGTTGTTGACAGAATGCTCTGTCGAGAGGTTTTGAGGTTTGTTTGAAAGCAGGATGCCAGGGCCTGTGTGTATGTGGAAGGTGGGGCGGGATTATTAGTAAAATTGAAATTCCGAGGCGCTTCTTTAGAAGCACGCTTGTAAAAAACGGAGTGGCTGCTCACACCTGTAATCTCAGCACTTAGGAGGCCTAGACAGTAGGAGAATGTGAGGTGGGGCTCAACCTAGTTCCAACACAACCTAAACTCCCGGGTAAAGACCTGCCAAAACCCAAAACAAGCAAATACCACCACCCCTTCTCATAAACGTAAACAAACAAATAAAAGGCAAAACAACGACGAAAAGAAAGAGTATAGTGTATGTGTATGTAAGGACAGGCCTTGTTGGTCCACGATGCTTTCCCCCCACAAGCAGCTTCTGCGGCGCCTTTCTAGGGGCACCACTTAGGACAGTGCCTGGGGCTCCCGCGCTTTCGGTAAGCTGGCCTTTGCCTGGTCTCCTCTTCCGGTTGAACGGGAATCAGAAGATCGGCTACTTTGCGATCCGGGGAAGGTGAAGTAGTGGCAGATCCGAGTGCAAAAACTAGAGAGGGTAGGGACCTCCACAGCTCATCCCGTTGTTTGCTGCGGTCTCGCACCCAAGAGAGGAGAGAGAGGGGGCCTGGAGAGGAGGGAGTCCGCTGCTGGCAAGAAGTAGGAGGAAAGGGATTGGGGTCTGGCGGCGAGCCCAAACTACTTGGACGGCTTTCGTTCCATTCGATTCCCTGTGGGGAACCTCCTCTGCTTTTTTCCTCTCCCCTCCCTCTTTTCTGCCTCTGTGGGGCGCTCCGGTCCCGGGGCTTCTGGAAGCCCAAAACCGCAGTCGTCTGGTCTCTGTCGGGAGGGTACAGGGGCCTACGAGCTGGGCTCTGAGGCGGTATAGCCCTTCCGTTTTTCCCAAAGGAGACGAAGGGGCGCAGTGCCTCTCCTCCCTTCCTAGCCCGCTGCCGCTCAAGAGGGGCTGTTTAATTAAAAGGGGGGACCCGCAATGTATACGTCAGATAAAAGCAACACACAGAATAAACTAATTAAAACATTGTGTTTGCAACACATTTTATTTCTCTCTCTCTCTTTTTTGATCTTCTCTGTGTTTTAAAGAAATGTCATCGCACCATAAAGCGAGCCGTGAAACGCTATTTCCTTATAGTGTGCGGCGCTTTTCAAAGGCTAGTGTGATATATTTTAGAAAAGAGATCCCGCTGTGAAAGCTTGCGTGTCTTCCCTTTACCAAACTAAGCTCTTGTCAATCACGCCGAGCTCGGTCCAATCACCGAGATCCTTTTTGGAAAGCAGCTCATCCCGCTGTGCTTTTATACCGCGATCCGCAGCCTGTTTTGATGCATTTTTACCAGCACGTCCAGGGAAATGAATGATGGGGCCGCGGATGGTGCAGGCCTAGCTCCCCGAATGCCCGCCTGGCCCTAACGAGGTGCCGCGTATTATGTGCCTCACAGACTTTCTCACGTGTCAGTCACTTTGCGTGGTAACCCCGACGTCAACCAGGGTTAATGCTGCGGACTTGGCTTGGTTAAGCTTCGAGGTCATCTTCACCTGGCTAATGTCGGCTTTGTAGGGCTAGGGTCGATAGTAACCCTCTTGGTTGGTGTGTGTGGGAAGGCCAGATCCCATGTAACCTGGGGAAGCACCTTTGGATCCATGAGCCCCCAACCAACGTTTTAAAGATGCAGGTCTCCAGAGCTGTAGGGTGGAACAGAAGGTTGTCCAGAGGTGTATCTCTCACTTTTTCTGGGTTCATGTTAGGGCTTTGGTTGCAAGCAAGCCAGCCAGCCAGCCAGCCTCTTCTCTCTCCCATCTCTTTCAGGCCCAGAGTTTGGAGAAGCATCACTCCCTCTTGCCCCCCCCCCCCCCGAGTTCCTTAAAACAGGGCGGGTTTAATACAAGAAGACCTAAGCCCTGCTAGTTTTCAACCTGTACTGAGCGAGAATCCACGGCAGCCGGAGTCCTACAGGTAGGGCTAAAACTACCATTTTCCAGCTGCGAGTCGTATTAAGTCTACTGGAACACAGCTAAAGGGCCGCTATGGCTGGTTTCGAATAGCCAAGTATATACCAATAAGAGATTGCAGTCACGAACCTATTAGAGAAAGGGCCTATTCCTGCTTCTTCCTTGGGGACTAGGATAGGTGAAGGCGATCCTTTAAACCCAGAATTCCATAGATTCTTTCCTTTGCCACAGTTTTGTCGGCCTGGGGGTGGGGAAAGAATCCTGCTGGGAAATTGCGGAAGCTTTTGATCCTCACCAGGGCTTTCAGGCTCAGAAGAAGAGAACTTGAACGAAGAGTGCAAAACCCCACCGGTTCAGAAAGCGGTCTAGTCAAAAGCGGTGTGAGATCTATGCATTTGGAAAATAGACCGAACTGCATTTGAAATCATCACCCAGTGCAAATCATCCATCCCTCCTGCACTGGATCAGTAACTCAATTCTGTCCCTCTCACACACATCCCCTTATGTTCAGATCGCTAGCACTGTCTGGGCACACGTTTGCTTCCTAAGCCACATTTTCATCTTCATCTTCACGATCAGCTCAGCCTCCCTCTTCTGAATTTTCTCATTCTCAGGATCTCAACCATTTTTAATTCCTTACCAAGACGTACCCTTGGTGACAAGCCTCAGGCTGCCTCTCTAATGGAAGAAGGAGAGATAGACTGACACACACACACACACACACACACATACACACGGGGGGGGGGGGAGAAACCTCCTGGGCACCTTTACTTCTATCCTGAGTCCACAAGATGGTTAGAAAGTGGAGTATCTGGAACCAGCCCATCCCTGACACACATTCCATGGCTCAATGGTAACTCTGCTCCTGTTCTCCCTACACTCTACCCATGCAGAGCAAGCCTTGTTGATTGGTAGCTGAGGACCTCCTATAGAGTCTATGGGTGGGAAAGAGGTGTTTCCACTCCTTGGAAGTAGGTAAACTCCTGCCTCTTGCAGCCAAGACTGCTGTATCTCCAGAACTCTGAAGGTGTACTCAAGGAAACTGTTTTCAAAGCTCTGGGGGGGGGGGGGCAGGGGGGATACATTTTGCTCCTTTCTGTTGTCGTTTTGTTGCTATAGCCTTTGGCGGAGTCTGCAAGCCCGACAGTGGTCCCCGAGCAAGCAAAGGATCCTGTACATTATAGCAGATGGGCAGGAAGGACTTGGCTTAGCGAGCTGACAGGAACTGAGGTTTTTGCCTTCACTATTTTTGAGTGATAGAACTATATAAGTCTGCCTATCCTTTGGAGGATCCCGGAACCCAGCCAGAAAGCCTGGGGGAAGTCTCGAACTCAGAATGACTGCCATTGGGATTTTTGGGAAGTAGTTGTGCTCTCTTGAGTTTGCAGCGCCTGCTTATTTCCCATGCTGCCTGGTCTGGAGGGGAGTTTGGCGACAAGACTGGAGGTCCAGCAGACTCATAGTATTTACTGCTGCCTGGACAAATGAAGTGTCTCTTACTCTTTTGCTCCTCTCTGGGAGTCGTGGGTGTGGGAGGTACAAGGCTGTGATAGGGTTAGTTGTTGTCTACTTTTCAAAAGGGAGAACTTGTCATTCAAATAGAAAAACCAAGTGCCACCATTTAGTCTTAGCTGTGCTCTGTTCAGATGACTTTCCATTTCTGATCAGTTTTTACTTCCTTTCAGGTCAGTTCCCTTTTGGCAAAACAAGAGGCCCTTCTAGTGCGTTAGTACTTGTTCTGGTGCCCTAGATACAGACTATGTTTCTTGGGCAAACGAATGGACTACTTCCTGTTTTTCTCTCTAGTCCCGGTTTCACGCTTTCTTCTAAAAGCTTCCTTTCGGCCTGTTTTCTAAATATCCTTTTCTCCTGTGTCTCCAGAGCCTAGCACAAGTAGGAAGTTTTACTCAGCAGGAATGGGAGGGGGACAGCGGCTTGGTGGAGTAGACTCCGCCCACGCCCCCTCTCCATCCCAGTTCCTGAGTTTAGTGAGTCCTAGAAGGCCGGGGTGTCCTCTCCGCAACAGTAAGGGTCGAAGGTACGGTCTAGGAGCTCATCGGCTCTTTGCCTGACCTTCCTCTGGCTTTAACTTAAAACGAGTGGTCCGTGCCCCCCTTCCCACCCTGGAGGCACAGAAGGGATCCTTTGTTTTCAGATTGTCTCTTCAGAACCAGAGGGTGTCGAATGCTTAGGTATTATTAAAATTTTCGGCGATCCAAGTTCCTTCGGAGAATCTGAAGGCGATGCTAGGTTAGGCCCCGGGGATTAGCTGCTGGACACTTAATGGACAGCGGCAGAGGCTGCGCTCCCGCTCGACTCACTCTCTCTCGTGTGGCTGAGACTGCTGAGTAGTTGTGAAACTGCTTGGCTGGAGATCACCAGACACTAATAGCTTTTTTCGCGCCCGATGAAATCACGTCTTTAGTGTAGTCTCTTTGCTCAGCCTGCCAAAGCAAGGCGAAAGGTGAGGATTCCAGAGCTCCGCTAAACCTCTCCTGGAGCGCCCTCCGCGCCCTTTGCAGGGCTCGAGCTTTCTTGACTGCTCCGCGGCTACTTTGTCACTTGTGCCTTCGTCGTTCACTTTCTCTGCCTTGGCGCTGCCCGCCACATCCAAGACCAAAAGGCGAGTGGGAGGATCGTGGCCCTTGCCCTCCCTGGAATCCAGGATCTGGGACTAGCACGCTAGGGATAAACGGCGCTGTGCACAGAAGACTATCTGACCCCGAAGGGCCCCCGGCACGCCCCTTTCCCGCCCTCAATCTAGATCTTCAAAGTCTGGCCCTCGAAAAGCCATGCGTTCACTTAGTTCTGTTTGTCCAATGCCGGGACTGACCCTTTGGCCCTTTGTGCTTGTAACTCTTCAAAACGCCCGTGTTCGACTAGTTGTCCCTCATTAATATCTGCTTCCAGTCCCCTCCCCACATGGCTCTTCCCCACCATGTCCAGGTAAACGGAGAACCAAAGGAACACAAGGATACAGATATTTATTTTAAGTTGATAGTGAGGCACGGAATGTAAATCATCTCAAGGACACCCCCCAGTAATTTACATATGGGGAAATCGAGGCACTGGCCTGAAGTGACTTGTGTTTCAAAATAATCTCCCACCGAACTGGGTCGGGGTATGTTGTCTCTATTCCTATTTGGTCTTTCTGTTCTGTTGCTGGAACAGACGCCCTAAAATTAAAGAGGCTTTGAGTTGTAACATGGGGTCCAGTGAATGCTTTTCATGAGGTAACGTCTAGAGCGCTGCATTCAGCAGTGACTCTGTTTTCTCCTCCTTGTTATCTGGCCCGGAACTCAAAATATAGCCCAGGCTAGCTAGCCTATAACTGTGCTAGCCCACTCCTGGCATTCCTCACGTTTAAGATGGGAGTAATGAGAATCAATTAGCTCCTTCTTAGCAAATATCAGTATCAGAGTCTAAAATGTTTTCAGTACTGTCAAGGACAGGGCACTGTTAATCTTTTCTGGTTCTGACTCTTTAATGAAGAATTGGAGGAATCTTTCTAGGACCAAGGTGTAGGGTATGAGCCTGGTAGTTTGTATTGGAATACTTCTCTGAGACATCCCCAGACTTCCTGAGAGCCGCCTTTGAAACGCCAAGGCCTGTGGAGCTCCAGGAAGCCTCAGGGGCCAGGCGGTACTTGAGAGAGTTAGCGCTGGCTCAAGGAAGCTTGTAATTCAAATCCACCTCTGGATCCTGGGCTGCTAGTTCCTTCAATGGTCTTGCATTCCAGAGCTCCAGGGTGACACTGGGGAGCCTTTGGCGGTTGCTGGGTTCACACCTAACATCTTTACAAAGCTGGAGTCTATCACAGCGTGTGGCTCATGCCTATAATTTCAACACTTAGGAAATAGAGAAATCGGAAGATCAGGTGTTCAAGGTTACCTACTACATCCCTTGCTCCAGGCCCATGACTCAAAACAAAAGGTACACAGTGAGTCTAAACAAGTAGACCTGCTACAGGTTTTTCTGTAGGCCGTCAGAAAGTCTCCCCACTGGACTTTTGTTAGAAAAATAAGGTGTGCGCCTATTGCACCATTGGGCCCATTCTTTTCAGGGAAAAGCCTGCACTCAGCCTGCCCTTAGCAGCTCCTAGCTTCACTTGGAGGAATGGAGGGCCTGGTATATAGTTTTGTTTTCCTTAATGGAGGACATTCATTATCCATCAATTGATCTTTCGGGGTGGCGGGGTTGGGGGACAAGGTGTCCAAGAGCAACCCAGTGAATGATTACTGCTCTCATCTTAACCTGTGTCCTGCATACTGGTAGAAAATGGCTGAAGGACTTTTAGGACAAAAACTTAATTGGCTTTGCAGGAAGGAAATCGCAGGAGTAGTCAAACAGGATAAGAAGGATGTGAGTCACTTTGCTTCCATCACAAACCATACCAGTTCTTATTAAATTTGAATAGACTTTAATCCTCTGGGCTACATAGACTATGGGACATCCGGTCTGCCCCACCCACCCCTCACCACACATCACAAACACCTTTCTAGACACCTGTTCTACCTCTACCATGGAGCTACATCCTTAGTTTTGATCCCTCCCCCCCTTTTTCTTCATCTCTGACTCATGTACCCCTTACTAATGCTCACTCATTCTTTCACCTTCTCAAAGATCCTGTGCTCAGTGCAATGCTTTGACCTCTAACCAGTTAGGTTTAGGTCCTGTACATCTTGCTGCTGAGGGACTTTCTGAGCTAAACCAAGTGATTTCGGAATTCAACCGCCCAGCTTCCGTAGTTTTGAAAGGAGGTGAGTAATAATGAGGATCTTTAGAGTTTTCAGATGATTCAAGCGAAGCGAAATAAGTGTTGAGTGGCACAAAATAGTGGCCACTGACTGGTAGCTATGAAGACGAATGAAGGAACCTCCGGGAAAGGAAGTAAAGCGGCCCAAAGTGCTTCTTGTGCTCCACGGTTTGTGGGTTCGTGCAGAGAAATGGACGAAGCTACTTTTACAATCTCACAAATATATAGTATGGTTTTATGATTATGGTACCCCACGCTACCTCACATCATAAGAATGGATATTATTTTGTTTAGCCTATTAGGTCCCTCCAAAGCAATTTTATTCCACTTAGAAGCACAGTTAACTCAGTCCTACCAGATTAAAGCTTCTCATCCCCCAGAACAAGGCAGCCAGTAGCCTGTCATTAGAAGTATTTACAAAAGCAGCCAAAGACCCTGACAATATGAAGAATAGTCCAATAGAATGACTCCTTCATTTCCGGTCCAGTGTATTCTCATCTACTTGAGGTGAAGGTAACAGTATTATCAGCAGCAGCCCTGCGTGTGCGAGATGCAGGTTAAACAATGAGAAGTAGAAGGCAGTTAGAGAGGACTTGCTGTGCTGAACTTTTTGATACTTGCATGGAGTTGGGGAAACGTGACCTCTTTCAATACTTTCCATAAACACCACACGGCTCCCACCTTTAACTAAACATTCAGAGGCATTACAACCTTAGATAAGTCACTTACGGTATCTGCATTTCTATTCTAGAATTTTTTTTTAAGAACAGCAAGCATTCTTTTTAATTTTTTAAAATATTTATTTGCTTTATATATATCACTACACTATAGCTGCAGAAAAGGGTGACGGATCCCACTACAGATGGTTGTGAGCCACCATGTGGTTGCTGGGAATTGAACTCAGGACCTCTGGAAGAGCAGTCAGTGCTCCTAACCACTGAGCCATCTCTCCAGCCCTTCTGTTCTAGTCTTATGATGTCTTCCATTCCTGGGGATCTAGATTAATACCATTGATAGATTTTGGGGTTATAGCTGGATGGGAGGTATAGATAACTATTGTTTTTTCATTATTTCTGAAAACAGCATATTTCCTAAGAGACAAATAAGCAGTAAAATTTGACAATTCATCATGTCAACAATTCACATCAAGAGGTTGTGCACCATAATAGAAAACTTAGAAGAGTGTATTGACCTTCTTTCTCTGCTTGCTTTGCCAAGCACAGCTGAAGAGTGGATGTATGCTTTAACTGTACCTGGATTGGAGAGTGTTCCAAGTTCCTGGGGGAATTCTCCTAAACTCCCCTGGTGGTTTTATATAATGCCTCAGTACATTCCATGCTTTTGGTTCCTTGGGTAGTTCAGTGGTGGAAAATCAGGGGGTGAAGATCATTTTCTTTTCATCCTTTCCAAGGGAGGGCACATCGGTTTCCCAGACTTTCCAGAGTCCTCCATATCTATCAGTTGGCAACCTTAGCCAACCAAGCACTCTGGCAGCATCATGTCCAACTCAACTTCCAGGGGTCACCGAATGCCCATCTACATAAACACATGTTTTGACTTCATGAATCTCTTCATGGTAAAGATACAACTTCCTAACATATGAGAAATGAATTTATAAAATATTTCTCAACAAAGACAATTATTTAACTGTGCTCCTTTGCTTTTACTTGAGTGTTTATCAAGTCTCTATAATACCTCCTTTAATTCTGGAGCCAGTGGTTTTTGATCTTAAGGATTCTCACATGAATAACAACAGAGTTTAAGTTGGATTCTCAATAAGTGTTACTTTTTTCTGTCTGTTAGAAATTCTGAACATATATACAAAGAAAGAACAGAGGCATTAAGTGACTGTAGTTTGACCCATGAATATTTAAGTTTTTAGAGAAGTATGTCCCTGGATTTAGGAGCATAGCTACACTTGGCTTCTCTTCTGCTTTGGGTTGCCGGAGAAAGACACTGGGTAGTTAGGGTAAATGGCTCTAAAAATAGTGTGGCTTTTTCTTTGCTTGGCAAGTAGAATCCTGCGGTTTGGGCCCTGTGGCTTGAGTGTCCCTGGCTTTCCGTGTTGTATTCTCAATTGCTGTGAATATAATTTTAGAGAAATGACACTTCGTTGTTAGCAGGCTTTTTCTGTCTGGGTTAGGGAGGCAATACATGTCTTTAAACTTTCAGGATCACTACTGTGTTCAGTGCATTACCACAGGCCCCTGCCCCCTTCATCTACATGATAACAATGGACAGCAGCGATAATGTATTAGTTAAAAAAACGGATCTTATTTTGGTAAATGTAGACATGGTAGTATTTTTTTCATTGGCCATTGGTTTGTGTCTTGGCTATATATCTTTAACTTAATTCCCTGACTATTTTCTATCTCATCTCAGTTGCACACAAATACCATACAATATAAGGTTTAATATATACCATATATATATGGTAATATGGTAATATGCATTTCAATTTCTTTTTTTGCATTTCAATTTTAAAATCTAATATGGGATGTTTTACCCCAGTAAGAGGATGAGAGAATAAAACAACAATTCATAACTAGTTAACATTGAAGTATGAGTTCGACATTCTTATGAGAACAAGAGAGTCTGTATACAAATTTCAATCCTGGAACTCCCTGTATGATCATCATAGTTAAATTTCTTGGTACACAGTTTCTTGGTACACAGTATTGATTGGAGAGTTAATACAAAGAAATATCTAGAGGCATCCAAGGAAATACGGGGCCTAGTGGCACATACTTTTAATCCCAGACTTGGGAGACAGAAGCAGGCAGATCTCTGAGTTTGAGGCCAGCCTGGTCTACAGAGTGAGTTCCAGGACAGCCAGGGCTACACAGAGGAAGCTAGTCTTGAGAAACAAAAACAAAACCAAGAAAGAAAAAGCAAGCAAGCAAGCAAAGAAGGAAGGAGACATCCAATATACTACCCAGAGTAATGTTCAAAATATTTCTGCTCAATCCCCTTCTCTTTCTCCTAAACCTTCCTAAATTGTAGTGTGGCTAGGCTGGAACATGCTGTGTAGCTCAGGCTAGTTTGAACTGATCTTCCTGCCTTCACTTCCCAAGTGCTGGGATCCCCTGTGCATGCCACCACACCCAACTGAAGCTCTTTATAAAAATCTGTCTGTGAACTAGGCCTGAAAGAATATGCACATGATCTCAGTGTTCAGAAAGCTGGGACAGAAGGATTTTGAGTTAGAGGCTTACACAGGCTACAGTGAAAGTTCCAGGGCACACTGAGCTATTCAGCGAGACCCATTCTCAAAGACAAAAGCCAAATAGAACCACAAAACCAGTAACACGGAACACATTTTTGTGTTTATAAGAGAGCGGCTTTCAACTTTTAAGTTGGGAACTGAAACATGGGGGGAGGGTTTGCAATCCCACCTATTTCTGTTCTTTTTTAGTTGAACCCAGGGTTTAACACATAGCAGACAAGTACATTACTACTGCAGTAGGTAAACAGACCCTAAGACCTTTCACTTTCAAGAAATGATGCAAAGGAGATACACGAGTAGTGAATGGAAGGAAGGAAGGAAGGAAGGGAGGGAGAGAGGAAGGAAGGAAGGAAGGGAGGAAGGAAGGAAGGAAGGGAGGGAAGGTTGTGATTAACTTCTTGCTGTGCATCTGAAAGTGAATCAATTAGCAGCTTCAAGGAGATGCTGTATCTCTATTTGCACACAGACCAGACCACAGCAATTTACTCTCTTCCTCAAGGAAAAAGGAACTGTGTCATGCTTATTATATCTTAATATAGCCTGCTGTATGTCTAGCACTAACGACGTGGGGAGATATGACTATTGAGGCAATAAGATTATTTTAGATACCAAATGTCCGAGCGAAGATGAGATCGAATACAATATGGAAATTCCAAGCATAGTGACAATGGGCTGAAGCAGTTGTAAAAGACTGTGAATGGGCACACCTGGGTGTACGTGGAGGGATTTGAAACTGCTTTTCCTCAGAAATGCAAAGAGAATTAGAAAGATGATTTCAGGCTCCATAATGAGACATAAAGGTTTGCCATATGTACAATTTCTTTGTAAATGCACAAAAGGTTTTAGCGTCATTGTCTTCTCTTGGACTTTTTTTTTTTTTTTTTTTTTTTTCGGAAACTGAAACCTAGCCAATCTTTTGTAATTAGAAATACTTTTAACCCTTTTTGGTGAAAATGGAGACTTGATATCTTTGTCTTTCTTAATCCTCCAAATATTTTAAAACAGCAGCATCAGTTCAAAGCAGTAGCCTGAGTAAGTGGCTATCTTCCAGGTCAACTTGTACTACAAGAAATACTCTCTCTCACTCTCACTCTCACTCTCTCTCTCTCTCTCTCTCTCTCTCTCTCTCTCTCTCTCTCTCACACACACACACACACACACAAACACATTCCAAATGGCAGGATGTGTTATGAATGGCCAGATTCCAAGTAATATTTGCTATAGCCGAGTTTCTTTGTAGTCCATAGTTAGTTCTAACAAGTTTTGACATGTTACTGGAGCTAAAGTCTACGTTTCTCTGAGGCAGACTGAAGGATAGATGGGATGAAGGAGTAGTCATGAAGAAAAGATTCTACATAGTACTGTTCTCAGGGACGGTTGACAGCCCCATGGAAGCACATACAACAGAATGTGACCCATGAGTAATGCTGTTGGTTGAAACTGTTCCCTCGCTAACCTTTGTACATTTGTCGGTGATGGTGACAGACATCATTGAAAACCATCCCAGAACAGAATGACTTATTAGCAAAGAGTGTCTTAAGGTAGTAAAACTTATTCAAGGATAAACATATACAACAGATAATCTCCAAATTATGTTTTTTTTAATTTTTCTCTCTCTCTCTCTCTCTCTCTCTGTGTGTGTGTGTGTGTGTGTGTCTGTGTGTCTGTGTGTGTGTGTCTGTGTGAGTATGATAGTACTAGTGTGATAGTATGTATGTGTGCCACAGTGAGCATGTGGAAGTCAAAGGACAACTTTTGGGAGGATCAAACTTAGGTGTCACTAGAGGTAGCAACAAGTGCCTTTATCCACGGAGCCGGCTCAGTAGCTCTTAAAAATGATAGTTTTGTTTTGCTTTGCTTTTTCTAGACAGGGTTTCTCTGTATTCTCTGCTGTCCTGAAACTTGCTCCGTAGGCCAGGTTGGCCTGCATCTCAAAGATCCACCTGCCTCTGCCTCCAAAGCGCTGGAATTAAAAGCATGCGACACCATGCCCACCTAAAATGGTGTTTTAAAAGAAAGTCAGGTGATCTCAGAAAACAGGGGGAATTGTGCAGAATGGAGTCAAATCAGTGAATTTTTATCCTTGACTCTCCAAATTGAAAACAACTAGAAAATACACACTGTGAAGTAAACAACAAAAGCAGTAAGTTTGTAACAATTTGCATAGAGAAGAGGAAGCGGGCTGCCTCATGATAATACGGACATTCTAAATAAAAAGGAAGCTATTCATTTCTGTCCTTCATGAGTGCTTTTTCTCATGAATTTCTTTTTTTGTCTTTCTCTTTATCTCTCATTTTTTATAACTATTAATTCCTTATTAATTTTTGGTTTTCTTGAGGCAAGGTCTCAATATAGAACTTTGGCTGGTCTGGAGCTTGTTATGTAGCCAAAGCTGGCCTTAAAGTTTCAGTACTCCAGGCTGGAGAGGTGGCTCAGCGGTTAAGAGCACTGACTGTTCTTCCAGAGGTCCTGAGTTCAATTCCCAGCAACCACATGGTGCCTCACAACCATCTGTAACAGGATTTGATACCCCAATTCTGGGTGTGTGTGAAGACAGATCACTCATATACTTCAAACAAATAAACAAATCTTAAGAAAGACAACCCAGCATTCCTGCTGCCCTCTTCTAGGGTTGGTGTTCCTGGTGTGTAATATGGTGGCCTATTTCTCTGCCACTTTGGGGTTTTCGTTCTTGATGGCCGTCTTACTGAATTGTATGTCAAAGATTACCTAAAGAATATTTAAAATAGAACAGGAATATTCTGCTGCATTGTTCTCACAAAAAACACAGGCCTAACACTGACCATATAAATAAGGAATCAGAACTCTAGCATTGCGGTACACACCCCGTTTGTTTCCAAAATTAATTAGAAGTGAGGAACAGGATCAAATCATTGATTTAAGATTGTTCACCTAGTTTCTTCTGTTAGGAAAGTGCTGTGCCCAGACTTTGTGGTAGTCTCCTATCATAAAGTAAAATGTACATTTCAGATTCACTTCATTTTTTGAAAAGGATTTATTTATTTTATGTATATGATACACCATAGCTGTCTTCAGACTCACCAGAAGAGGGCATCAGATCTCATTACAGATGGTTGTGAGCCACCACGTGGCTGCTGGGAATTGTACTCAGGACCTCTGCACGAGCAGTCAGTGCTCTAACCACTGAGCAACCGCTCCAGCTCCTCAAACCCACCTTTATTCCCCATTCTTCCAGGTAGCATTAAACATGCATCGAGCACCGGTGACTATCGGTCAGGCCCTGCTTTAAATGGCTGGCATACGGAAATCGATGAGAGATAGGTAGTCTTGCCTCCAAAGAGTTCAGAGTCTGGAGGACAGAGGCAAAGAAGTAAACAGGCAAATCCAAGGCAACTAATCCTGAAGCACGGAGAAGGGAATGCCATTCCTTATTAAAAATCAATCAAGACCCCCCGAGTCTTCAGCAGAGTGTCTGGAAGGTGGAGAGAATTGAGGTACTGCTTCCTCTTATTTCTCAACGCGGCTGGTTTACTTTGGCATTACATCACTGTAACCCAGCAACAGTGAAACCCACATCTACCAGACCGAACAACTTAAAAGGATGATGAATTTATTTTTTTCCTACCGTTTCAGACACCGTGGCAGAATTCATAGTGACAGGAGCACGTGGCACTGCTCCTCACGTCATGGATGGAGCAGGATGAAGCAGAGAGGGGGCTAGCCTTCAACCATGGCGCCCTGGTTCAGAGGGCTGACGGACCGCACAGTCTCCAGTTTTCAGACTCCCAACACAGCACCGCCAGGAGGGGAACAAGTGTTCAAAATGGACGTTTTGGGGAGATAGTTCCCATTTGAGAATAGAACTCATAGATACGTTTGTTCATTCCGCTGGCTTGTACTGGCTGAGATAAGGGACTGATTCGAGTCATCAGTGAACTTCAAATGCAATAGAGGGGACAGTTAAGAATACATTTTAGTTGGAAGTTACGGTATGGTAAATGCAAGTTCTCTAGCAGCACCTTTGCGCGTATGCATTAGGTGTTGACAATAATGGTTAAAACACAGGGCTGGAGGGAGGGCTCAGTGATTAAGCAAGTTTGTTGCTTTTGTGGAGGACCGGGGTTCTCTGTTCCTTGAATAGGCAGTCTCATCTATTGGTAGCTTTGTTTCTTTGTTTTGTTTTTGTTTTTTTTTTTTTGTTTTTTTGTTTTTTTGTTTTTTTGTTTTTTTTGAGACAGGGTTTCTCAGTGTAGCCCTGGCTGTCCTGGAACTCTCTCTGTGGACAAGGCTGGCGTCCAACTCAAAGAGATCCGCCTGCCTCTGCCTCTCAAGCGCCAATAAGCCAGGGCGGCACCTACCTGGAGCGTTCATTTCACAGGATCTGACACCCTCTACTGGATTCCTCAGGTACTGCATTACAAAGACGGGCATGTACAAGAATAAAAAATTAAAAAATATATTTCAATAATAAGAATACTTGTACTAAAAGAATACTTCAACTAACTCATCATTATTTTTTACTGAATTCGCTGCTCTATACTAGGTTCATTTAATATTCATAATTAAAATAGTTGCTGAAACTAGTTTATAATAGTTATGTTCCTAGGCACATCATTGCATGCATCATCTTTTTTACATATTTTTAGATTTTATTTAACTTAATATGTATGAATGTTTTTCCTGCATGCATGCGTGTGCGTCACATGCGTACCTGTTGGATGCGTTGGAACTAGGGTTGCAGATGGTTATGTCGGTGCTGGGAATCAAACCTAGGTCCTCTGAAAGAAAACATGCTCTGAATGCTGAGCCGGCTCCTCACCCCCATGTCATCTATGCCACCTCATTTAAACAGGAAACAGTCACAGAAGGATTCAATTACTTGTTTAAGATTCAAGGAGAAGATTTGTACTTAGGCTCCGAAGCCCTGACAGCAGCCAAAGCCTATGATCATAACAAAAGACAGCCTCTGTCTCCACCAGGCTCAAAGCAGTGGGGGACATGGAGAAGGAAGCACATAGTTATAACACCATGGGACCTAGAATGAAAGTGGAGAAGTACCTTTTCCCCCTGAGGGTATTAATTAGAAAAAGACATGATAGTAGATTTCTGGTTGCGTTTCTTTTAAATCAAGAAATCGTTCGGGTTTATGTTTTTTACTATTATAAAAGATGTAAAATATAATGTTGACTAGTATAATCATTTTATTTTTTATTTTTTCCTTTTTCATATATTTATTTATTCACATTGCATCCTGATCATTGCCCCCACTTCTACCACTTTCCCCCTCACACAGCTCCTTTCCTTGACCACTTCCCTCACCACTGAGAAAAGAGACCTCCCTCACCAGGTACCAACCTATCCTCGAACCTCAAGTGACTGAATGACCAACCAAGGAGCATTCAAGAGCTGGACCTAGACCCCTCTCCCCTGCCCACATGTATGTAGTAGTATAATCGTTTTAAAGTGTACAATTTGGCATCATGAAACACATTCTTATTGCTTTGCAACCATCTCACTATCCCTTCCACAAAGTTTCCATCCTTTCTTTTGTTTTAAGTATGTATATAGAGACATTTATTGCCATGGGAAGGGAGAAAGAGGGGAGGGAGAGGAGAGAGAGAGAGAGAGAGAGAGAGAGAGAGAGAGAGAGAGAGAGAGAGAGAGAGAGAGAGAGAGAGAGGAGGGAGGGAGGGAGGGAGGGAGGGAGGAGGAGAGATGGAGAGATGGCGAGAAAACAAGAGAGGGAGAGCAGATTTTATCATATAAAACAGAAACTAATCTATTCTTATAGATCACCCCTCCCATCAGTCCTTATCAGCTATTCATCCCCTTTGTTTCTTCTCAAAGCAGCATTTTGACTACTCTAGGAATTTCCTACAAGTAGAATCAATTTGTTTCTGTTAACATTGAAATTTCATATTTAAAAGTTCATCCCTGTGGCAGTGAATATCAAATTTCCTTTATTTTTAAAGTGAGGTGATATTTCTCTGTATGTATATGTGTGCATTAAACTTTGCTTATCCATTCTCTGTTGGGTTGTTGGGAATGATATGAATTGGTTTGAATTCCTGCTTTCAATTCTTTTGCTTCTAACCTAGGAGTGGAAATGATGAACCCGTTGATCATTGTAGATTTAACCTTTTGAGAAACTGCTTGCTTTTCATAGTGGCTGCACCACTTAACATTTTCAAGGGCAGTGGCGGGCTGCAGCAATTTTTTTTTTCAAGCTTGGCCATTGCTTGCTGGTTCTTTCTTATTGTGGCCAAGAGAATGGATATAGAGTGCCATCTCACTGTGTTTGTAATTTGCATTTCTACGGGAGGAATGGTGTCCTTTCATGTGCTGATTGACTATTTGTAAATCTTTATAGAAATAGCCTTAGCCCATTCTTTTTTATTTTTATTTTATTTTTATGGAGACAGGCTTTCTCTGTGTAGCCCTTTGCCTTCCTGGAACTCACTTTGTAGACCAGGCTGGCCTCAGACTCCCTGGTGCTGGGATTAAAGACGTGCACATCCATGTCCAGGATTTTAGCCCACTCTTGCATGGAGTTCTTTCCACTGTTGAATGAAAGAAATTCTCTTCCTTCCTTCTTTCTTTCCCGCCCTTCTCATCTCTTTTTTCATCTCTTTCTTTCTTTCATTTGAGACGAGGTCTCCAGGTAGCGGGGTGGCCTTGAAGTTGGAATCTTCATCTCTCAACTCTGCAGAGATTTCAGGCACATATCATTGTACCTAGGTGAGGAGTTTTTTTTCCTTTATATTTTGAGCAGTAACATCTTATCGGATGCACAGTTTGCAAACATTTACTCTGGCTTAGTAGGATGCCAGGTTTGTTTTCTTGAGACAATTGTTTGATGCATATACATGAATTTTGGTAAATTCCAATTTAATTATTTTTCTCACCTGTGGTTTTAGAATTGCACTGATGATCAGCAGATTAGAAAGTTGGAGATTCCATCCAATATTCTATTAAGAACATTCATCTCCTTTTATTTGTTTGTTTTTGAGACAAAGTTTTACTATGCACCTAGGTTGGCTTAGAAGTTCAGATTCTCCTGCCTTAACTTCTTTTTCTTTTTTGAGACAGTAATGTAATCACAGTATTTCTCCTTTTCTTTCCTTCCTCAAAACACCCCCATATACCCTTTTTTGCTCTCTTTCAAATTTATGTCCTCGGTTTTTATTGTTAAAACACACACACGCACACACACACACACACACACACACACACACACACACACATATAATTCCTAAATATAACCTGCTCAGTCTGTACAATGCTTCTTGTGTGTATGTTTTCTGGGTCATTCATTTGGTATTGGATAAGCAATTGGAGTGATACTACCAAAGGAAGAAAAATTCTCCCACTCTGGGCCTTCCTTAGTTGCCCACAGTTCTTTAGTTCTTTGTGTAGGCTGGAGGTCTTGTGGGCTTTCCGAGACACGATATCACAACAAACTTTCTTGCATTCTGGCTCTCACAATCTTTCCTCCCTCTCTTCTATGATGTTCCCTGAGCAGTTGTACTGTAGATCTATCAGTTGGGACTGGGCTCTTCCTCAGGGTCAGCTCTTCTCTGCATTTTGACCAGTGTGGATTTCTGTAATGGCTTCTGTCTGAAGCAAGAAGCTTCTCTGATGCAGGGTGTGAGCTGGACTGATCTGTGGATAAAGGACAAACGTTTGGAATGGAGCTAAGAATTTTTCTGGCCTAGCAAAATGAAAGTGAGTAGTACTGTCTCCTCTAGGCTCTGCAGTCTTACCAGAAGAATGGGTACACAGCCCTAAGAAGCTGGAGGTATACAGAGACAGTAGCATAAGCAAAACAAAACATGGAAATGGAAAATGCACAGTCTAGTCAGGGAATGCTCGGTTCATTACAATGTAGGACATGGTTTCTGCACAAACTGATAAATGAGTGACACATGTTTGTGGCCAGGCAGGTCATTAGAACCCAACTCAATAGACTCTAAATAGGGGGCTGGAGAGATGGCTCAGTGGCTAAGAGCACTGACTCTTCTTCCAGATGTCCTGAGTTCAAACCCCAGCAACCACATGGTGGCTCACAACCATCTGTAATAAGATCTGATGCCCTCTTCTGGTGTGTTGAGGACAGCCATAGTGTATTCATGTATATAAAATAAACAAACATTATTTAAAAAAAAGAGAGAGAGAGAGAGAGAAATGACCTGATAGTCCATTTCTGGCAAAAGACTCTAAATAACTATTTTACTGGGAAAACCCTTATTGCTAAAGAGCTATGTAGTTATTTTTTTGAAGTCTAACTGATGCAGAAAATCCCCACTAAAATATCATGTAGCTCTACTATAAAGCAGAAAAGCTATATATCTAGTTATTAAATGGGTTGGGAAAATGATTCAGTGGTAGAGGGCCTCCATGTAAACAAAAAGACCTGAGCTTAATTTCCAGATCCACATAAAAGAGACAGGCATGGTGGCATATGCTTGCAATCTCATCACTGGGGGGGGCGGGGGACAAAACCAGGCAGATCCCAAGGGCTTGTTAACCAGTCAAACTAGTCTGCTTGGAGCACTAGGACAGTGAAAGACTTTGTCTCAAAAACTAAGGGTACTGAGTCAAAGAGATGGCTCAGCAGTTAAGTGCACTTACTGCTCTTGCAGAGAACCTTGGCTTAGCTTCTAGCACCTACATAGTGGTTTGCTCCAATTTCAGTGGATGCAGCATCTTCTTCTGGCACCAGGAAAATACACAGCATGCAAACACTCACACACATAAAATAAACCTAGAACAAAACCAAAGCAAACCAACCAACCAACCAACCAACAACAACAAAACAAGGTTATGATTGGTAAGATACCTCAGCACATAAGTCCACAGTGTTTTCCTCTGGCTTCCATACATGTGCTGTGGCCTATGTGTCCACTCCACACAATGCACTCACTCTCACACCTCTCACACAGCCATACACACAATACATGAGAAAAGTAATTTATATAAGAGTTGTGCAGAACTCCCGGCTTTGTTTTGGGGACATGTATTTTAAAATGTATGTTAATATAGTACATATATTATTAACAAACAAAGAGAAAGGGCTGGGGAGATGGCTCAGCAGTTAAGAGTCCTGGCTTTTCTTACAGAGGACCTAGATTCAGTTCCCACTACCCACATGGTGGTTCACAACCATCCTTAACTTTATGTTTAGAGAACCCAATGTTCCCTTCTGATATGTCACCAGACATGCATGTGATACACATATAGATATGTAGGCAAAACATCCATGCACATGTGGTGATTATGGGGAGTTGAGAGAGGAGTAAAATTGGGGATTAAAGATCAAAAGGTACTGGTGGGGGAGGGGGGATGGGATTGGTGGAAAGGGGATAACACCTGAATTGCAAATACAGAGAATATCCAATAAAAATAATTTTAAAAAAGATTAAAAAGTACACAGTTGGAGTCATACAAAATGACTATGTGTAGAGATCTGAAAAATTAAGGCAAATATAGTATAATTGTATTATATTTAAATCCTATAATTTAGTATAATTTTATTGTATTAATAATAATGCATAGCTATATGTAATTGATGATTTAGTTATAACCTTATAGTTAGCAGTATTATATTCTTTTTTTGAACATCACTGTTTTAATAACATGAATACAAGTACAAAACATTGTACAAGTATACTTTTTACTACATGGAGATGGAATAACATACATGTGTTTTTACCAGAACCTGTATCACCAAGTACATTTACCACAGTCAGTTCCAATGGCTTTCCAGAGATTACATCCATACTATGCAATTTTATTATGAACAATAAAAGCTTACAACTATTTTCAAACAATGAAGATTTATATTTATGTTAATGTTCCTGTTCGAGGTGCTTTGAAAAACTATTACATAATATAAAATTACATTAGCTTATAAGTTTTGAATGGGTAGTACACTCTCACATTGATTAAATCTTCCTTGTACTGGCATTGCAGACACAGTGCACTTACTTGGGACCAAAATGTTATATATGTCAATAGTCCTCATACTGTGTAGGAAAGCAAATAACAATTTTCTGAAAAGTTCCGAGTATCATAAAAACCACTGGTTAGGCAGAAACGCATGAAACCCCACTTACAGAACAAAACAGCAACAAAAGATGATAAAGTCCTCTAAGTACTAAAGAAGAACAAATTTACAAATATTGGAACTGTCGGTCTCTCCTGCCTCCAAAAGGTTTACCACACCAAGTGAGAGTAACATCAATCAATAAAGAAAAAGAAAACTGCTCTGGTGCCCAGTGGTCAGCAGCTTCTGTAGCTTCCTCACAGTTTTCGGCCATTTCAGTTAAGAGTTGTCTTATAACAGATTACTTTTTAGGGAAATATGAAAAAAAATACTGTTAATTTCATAAAATATTTGAAAATAATTTGTTTTCATAAATAAATAAAACGGTGTTTCTAAATTTTAATCTTGCTGTGAAAAAAAAATCAGTGAAAGTTACATCAATCTTTAAACACTGGCTTATTTAACATGTTTGGAAACCTGAATCACATTTTAATTGCCAATGTTATGCTTTATTCTTGGAAGAATCATCTTTGTTTCTTTGTTTTACGTCCCCACTATAAACCCTGGCCATATTGACTTCTGTAGTAGTAAACTGATCTCGAAGAAAGTCAAGGTCTTCTTCAAGAGAATCAAGATTCTTTGTGGCAGTTGATAAATTCTTTTTCAACAATGCCTGAGCTTCATCAATGTCATATTCAAGCATTACATTAGCCCCCAACCACAGGCACACTTTATCAGTAGGAGGAACTGAAGCTTTGCAGTATAGGTTATCTGCCAGTAAGAATCTGGTCTCCATTGAATTGGTAGACTCTTTTTTTCTTCTGCATGTATTTCAGAATTTCCGAAGTCTGTTTAATAATTTCAGGAATCTGACCTTTCAGCCTCCTTTGTAGGGAGCCGTTTGTGCCACACCCAAACATGGCGCCGGCTTCCCACCGAGAACTCAGCAAACAGAGCTGTTGCCCAGCCAAGAGACTTAATGCGCATGTGCCACATACATCATAGCCCTCTCGGGGCATATTATTGAGTTACTGGAGGGCGCACCAATCAGGTAGCGACACGAGTCTCCTAGGCATATATAGCAGTGCATTTCTCCCCCACGTGGAGAGGGAGATAGTGGAGAGATTGCGGGAGACCCCACGTGGAGAGATGGCAGAGAGATCCCACGTGGAGAGGGACCCGATAAGAGAGATTGCGGAGAGATCCCACGTGGAGAGAGACTGGGCAGAGAGATCGCACGTGGGAAACTGCACATGAGAGGTCGCCTATACAGTAGACCCCGGTAGGGAGTCACCGGCTCAGAGAGAAGTTTCCTGCTCAAGAAGTCCCCTGCTCAGAGTGCTGTACAATAAAGGTTGTCCGCAGAAGAATCCAGTTGTTGCACGCCTGTTCCTACCAGCGGGAAGCGTGGGCGCGTGACTCTCCTTTTTTTTTTTTTTTTTTTTTTTTTGAGCAAGGTTGAGTTCCATAAACTTATACTTCTGATATTGTTCATCCAGCTTCTTTAACACTGTATCTGCAGTCTCATTCCCGGGCTGCTGCATGAAAGAATCTACATCACAAACACTGCTTCAGGAATTCCTAAGTGGAGCCGCAGGCCTCCTGTTTCCAGTAGTAGTTTCTAAGCCACATTTCTCCTTAGCCTCGGCCATCTTAAAAAAGCGCAGTATTATATTCTTTACTGGAAACTTTTTTGAATTAATTTTTTATTTGATATTCTCTGTATTTACATTTGAAATGTAATCTCCTTCCTCCATCCTCTCTTACCCTCTACTTGTCTTCACGAAGGTGCACTTCCTCCCAATCACCCTCTCCACCCCACTGCCTTGACATTCCCCTACATTGGAAAAACATGGCCTCCCTGGACCAAAGGTCTCTTCTCACATTGATGCCAGACACGGCTATCTTCAGCTACATATGCAACTAGATCAATAGGTCTCTCAAAGTGTGCTCAATGGTTGGTGTTTTATTTCCTAGGAGTTCTGGAAGGTTTGGTTGGTTAATAATGTTCTTCCCATGGGGTTGCAAACCCTTTCGACTCCTTCAGTTCTTTCTTTAGTACCTTCATTGGGGTCTCCATGTTTAGTCTGATGGTTAGCTGCAAGCATGTTCAGCTGTATCTATATGACTCTGGCAGAGCCCTTGAGGAGACATTCATTTCTGGTTCCTGCCAGTAAGTACTTCTTGGCATCAGCAATAGTGCTTGGGTTTGGTGGCTGCATATGGGGTGGATCCCAAGGTGAGGCAGTCGCTGGATGATCTTTTCTTCAATCCCTGTTCCTCTATTTGACCTTGTATTCCCTCCCATGAGTGTTTTGTTCTCCCTTTGAAGAAGGACTGAGGCATCCCCATTTTGACCTTCCTTCTTTTCGAGCTTCATAAGGTCTGTGAGTTGTTTCTTGAATATTCAGAGTTTTCTGGGGCTAGTATCTGCTTATCAGTGAGTGCATACCATGTATGTTATTTTGTGACTGAGTTACCTCACTCAGGATGATAGTTTCTAGTTCCATCCATTTGCCTAGGAACTTCATAAAGTAATTGTTTTGAATACCTGAGTAGTACTCCATTGTGTAAATGTACCACAATTTCTGTATCCATTCCTCTGTTGAAGGACATCTGGGTTCTTTCCAGCTTGTGGCTATTATAAATAAGGCTGCTATAAACATGGTGGAGCATATGTACTTGTTATATATTGGAGCATCTCTGGGGTATATGCCCAGAAGTGGAATAACTGGGTCTTCAGGTAGTACTATTTGCAATTTTCTGAGGAACCGCCAGATTGATTTCCAGAGTGGTTGCACCAGCTTACAACCCCACCAACAGTGGAGGAGTGTTTCTCTTTTTCCACATCCAAGCCAGCATCTGCTGTTACCTGAGTTTTTAATCTTAGCCATTCTGACTGGTGTGAGGCGGAATCTTAGGGTTGTTTGATTCGAATTTTCCTGATGTTGAGCATTTCTTTAGGTGCTTCTCAGTCATTTGATATTCCTCAGTTGAGAATTCTTTGTTTATCTCTGTACCTAATTTTTTAATAGGATTGTTTGATTCTCTGGAGTCTAATTTCCTGAGTTCTTTTTATATATTGGATATTAGCCCTGTATCAGATGTAGGATTGGTAAAGATCCTTTCTTAGTCTGTTGGATGCCTTTTTGTCTTCTTGACAGTGTCTTTAGCCTAAACGAAAATTTGTAACTTCATAAGGTCCCATTTGTCGATTCTTGATCTTAGAGCATAAGCCATTGGTGTTCTGTTCAGGAAAATTTCCCCTGTGCCTATGTGTTCTAAGCTCTTCCCCACTTTCTTTTCTAATAGCTTCAGTGTACTTAGTTTTATGTGGAAGTCTTTGATCCACTTGGACTTGAGATTTGTACAAGGAGATAAGAAAGAATTGATTTGTAATTTTCTGCATGCTGACTGCCAGTTGCACCAGCACCATTTTGTTGAAGAGGCTGTCCTTTTTCCATTGAATTTTTAGCTCCTTTGTCAGAGATTAAGTGACCATAGGTGTGAGGGTTCATTTCTGGGTCTTCAATTCTGTTTCATTGATCTACCTGCATGTTTCTGTACCACTATCAGACAGTTGAAGCTGGATGTCACATGCATGCAGTCCAAGCATTTGGTACATGGAGGCAAGAAGATCATGACTTTGAATCTGGCCTGTGTTACATAATACCCTGATTCATATAACAACAATAAATTGCTAACTGACCCAACATGGAAGGATTGGTTCTGTTTTGAGTGTAGTTCTCATTATGAGCTGTTTCCTTTTTTCCCCTTCAATCCTCCTTCCTTCCTTCCTTCCTTCCTTCCTTCCTTCCTTCCTTTCTTCCTTCCTCCTTCCTTCCTCCCATTCCTTCCCTTCATTCTTTCTTTTTTTCATTTTTATAAGACAGGGTAAGGATGGCTTAGAATGTACTATGTTGACGAGGGTGGCCTCAAACTCACAGGTATTTTACCTGCCTGCTGCTGCCTGGATAAGCTGCCATACCATGACTAGTTCTTGAATCTAGTAGACCTAGAAGTGAAGGATCAAGACTAAAATCCTGGAATCTTACTGTTTAATAGAAACAGACTGAGTTCATGGAGAATATCATGAGGCAGCATGGTTTAAAATAGCATATTGTACATGTAGCAGAATTCATGAGTTCTCTCCACAATGTGAGTGTTCAAATTAGTATTTGCTGAACAAATATAAAAGCACGTTATTTACCTAGCAACAATGTAGAGAAATAAATTTTTGTGTGTAGAGTTGTCTCAGTTTTAATAAAAGCTACTGGAATTCCTCAAATTAGAATCTGTGACATTTTCAAATATTCTGATAACTTCCTAACTTTAAAGGAGTTTTCTGAGTTTCAAAAGTTCAAAGAGTTCTTTGATTACTATTCTCTTCCCCCCACCTCTCTGCTTCTTCCTTTGGCCTTTATGTTATATACCACAGTGCAGCTCCAGGTCTCTCTTTGATAAAGCCACTATTAATCTTTCTCACACCTAGGAAGCGAGTACATAATGACACTGAGTAAACAGATTTTTTTTTCACATTTACACTTCATAAACATAACGTTGTAATAGATTAAACTGCTCATTCTTTTTCTATGGCTTTAATATGCCAAGGAATGCCCAAGTGGAAAGCAATGCTGCGAAGGCACATGCGATAGTGTTGCATGCCACCTCTATTTATACTACGAGACTCTCAGGGTTTTAACGGAGCAGATGGTTCCCATGCAATCATAAGACATGGTGTTTACAAGGAGCCATAGCCCACTTTGGTCTCTCCTCAAGCCATTTTAGGAAAATCGTTTCATAAGGAACTTGGTGATTTCCTATGGGCAGACTGTAGGGCTTGCCTAACAGTGTCCATTTTGCAATGTTCTGCAGAGTCTCCATCAGTGAAGATCGAAATGAGTCCCCTTTATTAAATTTTGCCAGCTATTGATCAATTCCTGATCCCTATATCAAAACATGACAGGCAATCAACAAACCCTAGATCTGGTAGAATTAAACAACAGGACACTATTCACAAGAGTTAAGATTGACTACATTTTTATGAGTCTCATTCAAGAACTGTAATAGTATAGCATGAATCCATGTGTAAAGACAAGACAGGGAAATGGAGTGACTAAAACACACTTACACATTAAGTTTAAAATTGGCCCTCCTCCCTTTTCAATACTTTCTAAGTAAAGCTTTTTTTTTTTTTTTTTTTTTTTTTGGTGCCATGCATGCCCTTATTTTCCAAGTTTTATGCTGACAGACATAGTGCCTGGCTAATCTGGGCAGTTTTTTCTCCTTTAGTGGTTAATGGTACCACTACTCTTCTGCCTGCAATTTTAGGCTCTCAGGCTGGGTGTATGAGAGAAGGAGCTTGGAGAAAAGAAAGGATCCCATTGTGAAGAAGAATGGCAGACTATGGAGATGGCTTTGACTCATTCGTTCCCCATTTTCCTTTCTTCAGCTTCCTTTCCATTTCCTGGCTTCTCAGCACCCCTCTTCAGCTGATTTTCTCCAACCCAAATAGAAGACTGATTTCCCCTATAAGTAATGCTTTTAGTTAAGGAGCCTCAGGGGTTCGTCTTCTTCTGTCCATTAACCAAGCTCGTGTCACTTTAAAGACAGAAAATAGCTTAAGACTATCCAGTGTCCAAACTACAGATTAAAACCAGACAAAGGGACATAATGATGTCAGACAGCCATATAGGCCATTACAAAAATCACATCTCTGAAAAAAAAAAACATAGGTGTATTCCAACTCCTGTTTATGTGAGAGATAATAACAGTCTGGCTCTAGTTTTATCATAGAAAGTTTAGTAAGATTTCATTTCATCTGAAGCCTTAGGGGTTATGCTTGGAGCTCAGTGGTCGAGCATGATTCCCCTGTGTCATGATTAAGTAAATAGTCAGGTCTTACTGAAATGACAGAAGTCACTTTAGGTCCCAGGAGAAAACCTGGTGTAGTTCATAGAGATACTTCATGACAGTTTCTGTGTTATTTTGGGAGATCTTCTATATAAGAATTTAGCAGGCGTGTTTGTGTGTGTGTGTGTGTGTGAGTGCGTGTGTGTTTGTGTTTTCGGGGAATGAATACGTCTTGCACATGTGAGGCCAATGATCCACCACTCAGCTCCATGCTCTGCCCCTCATGGAACTATTTATTTTGAGTAGAAAGTTAATTCAATAGTGGCCATACAGAGAAGAATAAATATTGTTCTGAGCAGTGGCTGGGATTACAAAAAAAATAGTTTTTTTTTTTAATATTATCTCATAGAAATTCTCCTGCCTTAGCCTCCTGAATACTAAGAATACAGGTGTGAGCTACCACATCTGGCTTTCCTGGACATTACTTTTAAAAAGTAGTATAGGGCTGGGGAGATGGCTCAGTGCTTAAGAGCACGGACTGCTCTTCCAGAGGTCCTGAGTTCAAATCTCAGCAACCACATGGTGGTTCACAACCATCTGTAATGAGATCTGATGCCCTCTTCTGGTGTGTCTGAAGACACCTACAGTGTACATATAATATTATATATATTATATATATATAATAAGTAAATCTTTAAAAAGGTTAGTATAATATGTATATGTGTCCTGTGTGTAGCATTCCTTGACATTCAACAATTACAGGGTAGTCGAATTAAAAAGGAATATGGGAAATGAATTAGCACAGTGATATAGTGCTTGCGTCACATGTTCAAGGCCCTGGGTTCAATCCAAGGGCTATCAAAAATCAAAAGGGGGAATGTCTTTACTTTTAGGGTACTAAAGCAAGGACTCAGCACATGTTCATGAGTAAAATTCCAGATTTCCCTAGGAGTCTGTGATCAACTATGCTGACAAATATAGAAACAAAAAAGTTTGTGTATCACGTCTCTGAAGGGAGTCAAGGGACAACTAAACAAAGTTCCTGCTCCTGGTGTGGGTGACCTGGTGATGGCCACAGTGAAGAAAATCAAGAAAGGTAAGAAAACAACAACAACAACAACAACAACAAAACAAACACACAACAGAGAGTCATCTTGAAGAGGGTCTTTGTTTTGAAGACAATGCAAGCATCACAGTGAAGAAAAGAATGAGCTGAAAGGTTCTGCCTCTACAGGTCCAGCTACAAAGAAGTGTGCAGAATTAAATCTGATATAGGCAACATGGCAAGATTCTCCAGTGTGTTTGCAAAATCTAGTATCCATTAAAGAGTCCTTACTCAAAAAATAAGTGAATGTGGTTTTGGTGATTATTATGAACAGGAGAGCAAGTGGTTGTCGGTTTTATGGGACAAAGGTCTTATACATAGATATAAACACTAAATCTATAACTACTTAGGTATAAATATCAAAAATGTATCTACATGTTTCTTAGTTACTTTTCATGCTGCTATGACAAGATGCCCAAGAAAGCAGTTTAAGAAAGGGACAATTTAGTTTAGGCTTTGCAGTGCCAAGGTAAAGTCCATCATGGTGGGGAAGTCAAGAGGAAGGTGCATGAGACATATCCCCCCATTTCATTTGCAGTTTGGGGGGATATGAGTGCTACTCTGTAGCTCATCTTCTTTCTTTCTTTCTTTCTTTCTTTCTTTCTTTCTTTTTTTTTTTTATTCCATCCTAATCCTTAGTTGATTGGATGGGACTACTTACATTGGGTGACTCTTTTGTCCTCAACTAACCTAATATAAAATTCTCTCACAAACATGCTTAGAGGTTTATTTCCATGGTGATACTAAATACTATCAAGTTGGCAACATTAACTATCACAACATAAAACCACATAGTGGTAATGACTTCCAATTCATATATATATATTTAAGAATTGGAAGTAACCAGACACCTCTTTCTGACCAAGTATCTGTTAGGCCAAATAACTCTTCGGCAAGCACCAAGCCTTGATATCACCCTGAACTCATTCGTTTAATATCTAGAAACATAGATTCTAACTCCCTTGGTAGATGCACTGTTAACTCTTCAAGGACCCAAATATTTGTGATTTATTCAGAAGCTCCAGGAAAGCAGCATAGTGCCTCATACCCAGTAGTCGTATGATACATGTGTGTGAGACTGAACGAGGTTTATAAATGAGCCTTGGTGTGGAGAGATGAGAGCTTCTGGAGCAGTGTGGCCTGTGTGTGTTGTCTGAAACCTCTGCTAAGTACAGTCTTCAGTGACCCAGGGGTGTGCAGTAGAAGAACACCTCTGTTTTCGACTGGGGAGGCTATAAAAGAAGGCCACATCTGCTTTGGACTGGGGACTAGAATAGAAGGGCACTTCTGTTTGCAGTGGGGAGACTAGAAAAGAAGGGCACCTCTGTTTGGGGTCAGGGAAATGCAAATAGAAGAAACCTGTGTGGCAGCGGGTGGGGCTAGAATTGAAAGGCACCTCTGTTGGGTGTCAGGGAACTACAATAGAGGGGCACTCCTGTTTTGGGTGTGGGCTTGGTTGGAGGGAACTATAAAAGTAGGGCACCTCTGTTTAGAGTGAGTGGGGCAATAATAGAAGAGTTACCTCTGTTTGAGATGTAGGGGAGGGGGCATAGAATATAAAGGCACCTTTGTGATGGGTTCAGACAATAGCCGGGATTTCTGTTTTAGTGCTACTGAGATTTTTCAAGCCTTCATATGGGACTCATTTCAGGACAAAGGGAATCTGCAGAGATGAGGAGAACATCTGAGGCTACCTGAGAAACAGAGACTCCAGTTGTGCCAACATTTAAGTCACACCTGGTGCTACCTGTTCCAACTTCCATTGTGCAGCTGCACGGAGAAGACGACCCACCCAGATGAACCCAGCTCTAGTGAAGAGCCTCAAATAAATCCAGTGATGGTGGTTGGAAACTACTGAGTATTGGAGTGGTTTCTCCCCCCCCCCCACTTAACTAGAGAACTAAAACACTTCCCAAACAATATTAGGAGGGCAGAGTTTCAGAGAACACTCTTTTGCTTTAAAAATATTTTATATTTGATTACTTGGGGAATTTTATATGTGTTCACACGTCTTCATCATGTTTACTTAAAGCCCTCCAACTCCTCTCAGATCCCCCCATACCATAGAGCCTCCCAAATTTTATGTCCTCTTCTCATAACCCATAAAGTCCTTTGGTACCAGTCATACATAGCTGAGTATAGAGTCATCCACGGGAGCATAGGCGATGTACTAGGGGCCACTTCCCAAATGAATGGGATGCTCCATCTATGCTAGAATTTTGACTAGCTTGATCTTGTGTAGGAAACCACATTCACTGTGAATTTATGGGTGTCATATCCTTGCCTTGTCCAGAATACAGTGTTTTGCCGTAGTAGTTCCCAACTTCTAGATATTTCTGTCCTAGGCTCTGCAAAGGTCCCTGGAGCCTGTGGGGAGAGGATACGGCACAGATGTCCAGTTGAGGGCTGAGCACTCTATAGCTACTAATTCCCTGTCCTCTGACCAGCTGTGAGTACCTGCATTAATCACTAACCACTGCGAAGAGGAGTATTTCTGACGGTGGTTGAGAGCTGCATAATCTGTAGGTGTATAGATGAATATTTAGAAAGCAGTTAGATCCTGTGTGCCTTTAGCAAAGTAATAGTAGAATGCCTTTCCTTAGGTTCTATGTCATCCTCAGCCATGGATTGTTCTTGGTCTACTTTACAGTTCTAGGCATGGACTTTGTTCTGTGAAGTGGGCCCTAAACATCATCAGAAAGTAGTTGGTTACCCCATTCATGCCATTATTGTACCAATGCACATATCTTGCCAGGCTGTTCGTCACTGTAGCCTGCATGGTCACAGCTGGGTAAGGCTTTTGATAACTTTTCTCCCCCAGGAGCCTATTTAAGATCTTCCAGCACCATGAAAGATTGCTAGTATGGAAGAAGAAATGTCCATTTCTGTTTCAATTTGATTTCTCCACGGCCTGACTCACAAGTGTGGTATGTTCATCAACAGGATCTTACCATCATGTTCTGATGGGTCACCAAGAACAGTAATTGTGGCAGTTTGAATATGCTTGACCCGGGGAAGTGGCACTATTGAGGTAGGTGTGGCCCTATTGGAGGAAGTGAGCCACTGTTGGGGTGGGCTTTAATGTCCCGTGCTTAAAACTCTGCCCAGGATGGAAGAAACACTCTTCCTGGCTGGTTTCAGATACAAAGATAGAACTCTTCAGTTCCTCCAATACTACATCTGCCTGGATGCTGCTATGCTTCCCACCATGATAATGGACTAAACTTCCAAAACTGTAAGGCAGCCCCAACTAAATGTTTTCTTTATAAAAGTTGGCTTGGTCATGGTATCTCTTCACAGAAATGGAAAGGGTAACTAAGATAGTGGTGTTAATTTTTAAAAATCATAATAAAAGCTAGGGTTATTGAGGAAAGAGGAGTCTCAACTGGGGAAATGCCTCCATAAAAATAGCCCTGTAGGCAAGGATGAGTGGCATGGGGAAGGCCTAGCTCACTGTGGGCAGTGCTGCACCTGGGTAGACACTGAGTTGTCAGGAGAGCGGGGTAAGTGAACCACTCGGAATAAGCCATCGAGCAGCAGCTTCCATGCCTTCTGCATTAGTTTCTGCCTCCAGGTTCTTGCCTTGAGTTCCTGCCCTGACTTCTTTTTATGCTAGACTATAAGCTGTAAGATGCAATAGCGCCTTCCTCCCATAGTTCCTTTTAGTTATGGTGTTTTTCACAGCAACAGAAAGTAAACTAAGTGGCAACATTCCCTTTTTAAAGGGGTTTATGGCACCATGACTCTGGACTAACAACTCAAAGGGTGCTATCTCACATGTAAACTGGGCTCTTTATTTGATAGCATATAGGGCCAAGAAGCCTTATTTTTCTCCCTATAAGATCAATAATGACACTTAAAAAACCTCTTGCTGTGTCATTGGTCCCTTTCAAGTTTTTCTGGCTCCTACAGATACTCCAAGCTAATTACACATTTCTAAGAATCTGAAGCTAGGATTCACATATGAGACTAAACATGTGACATTTGCCTTTTTTGATCTGGACTACTTCAGATGGCATGACTTTTTCTAGTTCCACGCACTTATGAACAATTTTTCATGATTTCATTTTTCTTTATAGCTGCATAAAATTCCACTGTGTATATGGATCACAGTTTCACTGTCCTTTAATCAGTTGGCTAAAAAAAAATCTATGCTGTTTCCACATTCCAAGTATCTGCCTGTCTCTGCGCTTTCCCTCCTACTCTGGAATTGCACAGACACATGGTGCCAAGCCTGAGGTCTGAACTAAAGCTCTTATACTTAATGCAGCAAGCACCTTATCAACTGTGGCATCTCCCCAGCCCAATATTAGATTGTTGAGATACACACTGCTGTGGCATGTAGCTTTAGTGCCGTTCTAGTCATTGCTATAAAGTTTTCATTAGGCATGGTTCCTATAGATTTTTTTTCTAACAATGATATGGTAAGCATGCTTTCTTTGTATTCATGGGGTTAGAATCCAGAGCCTTGGGCACCTAAGTACTTGGCTACTAAGCTATGTCCCCAAACATGCAGAAAGGTAGAATGGTTTTCTTTGAATTGCTACCCTAATCATCCTGGCTCTTTAAAAAATATTCTTAACAGTGGGAAAGAACAAAGTAACAGTTACACATTTAACTCTGCAATTAGGGAACAGGTCAAGATTTAGTGCATGCTATGGAGGACGAATGCGGAACACATCCATGAGATGGAAAAGGAAGATTTTCCAGGAAAATCAAATGTCTGATGTCAGTCTGGCCCAGTGCGTAAAGAAATGCATAAAGGAGATATACTGAGGCTTTAATAAAAAGGAAACAGAATGAACACAGTGATGGGCTATTTAAGCAGAACCAGAACCATCGAAGTATAAAGCAAGTTGGAAAAAGACACTGGAGGGGTAATGGTACATTTGTTTATGTTTCCTGCCGTGCAGAGGTATGGATGGCTAAGTCACTAAAGAAGAAGGTGATCCTAGGCTTACCATACAGGGGAAAAAATAGAAAGTGAGGCTTCCAAGAGGTGGAAGCCATAGAGTATTGTGGGTGAGTGCAATAATTTACAGCAGCCTGTGAGCTGATGGATGCTTCCACACCGAAGGTCTTGGGGAAACTGGGAAGGGATTGAGACAAGGTGACTCTGAGTGGGGTAGCATTGAAGGTAAAGGCCATTGTCTCTCCTCAGACAAGGGAGGGGCTTTATTATGAAAAAAGGCTAACTATTAAGAAATAAGAACTCACATGCATTCATGTTTTGAACAATGAGAGTCAAAAATGCTTGCTGTAGGAGGGAAAATGAAGAAGCCAGACCCTAGGACAAAGATGTGTCCGTTTGACTTGAGCCAGAATAAACTCGCCAAGTTTCTTGATTCCCAGGGGGCACAGCTTTTTCATTTTCGTGCCAAAAGACCATCTCCTAGGATATGGAGACCATCTGTGTCAAGGAGCAAAGCCCTTAAAGATGATTTCAATGTAAAATGCGGCGTGACGGGGGCCATATTGTCTGACACTGTCCAACCCCTTTCGTATTTCAACAAGTTAAGCACAAAGGAAGTAAAAAACGACCAGCAACAATGAACCAGAATTCCCAGACAGCTCCAGGGGAGAGGGAGAAGGCTTTGACAGAATTAAGACAAGTCAGTATGGATGTGCACAAAGGTGTCTAAAACCACTAAGTACAGGGTTTGAAGTGAGCAAAGAAAGATGACCAGCTTAGTGAGAAACCACAGCCATGGGCCCCACACTGCCCCAGCTCCTTGCCACTGGGGATCACAGTGGGAAGGAGAGAGACTGCCTTCCCTGCTCACATACAGGCTACCAGCTTGCATGAGCCCCTGTCCCGCAAGCCTTTGCAGCTGCCAGAATGAATTCTGCTCAGGCCTTGTCACTTTCTAGCAGTAGCTCAGCTGGGCTTGATAGCATCAGCTCCATAATCCACAAATTCTTGTCTCTCATACTTCAATAATTAGAATCAAAATGGGATGATGTTTGGGGCTCGAGTCCAGGAGAGTGAGAGAGTATATAGGGCAGAGGTTCTCAGCCTTCCTAATGCTATGATCCTTTACTATAGTTCCTCATGTTGTGGTGACCCCCAACTATAACATTATTTTTGTTGCTACTTCATAACTCTAATTTTGCTACTGCTCTAAATCACAGTGTAAATATCTGATCTCTAGGGTATCACATTGAACGGCTGATATAGATGGAACAAGACTACTGAGGTCATCATTGCTGCAGCCAGGAGAGGTGCCTTTGGTAACTTATTGTATATTGTTCTCTACTTTGCAAGTGTTGGAAAATTCCCATTGAAGAACAAAGACAATAACGACAAAGGAAAGAAGACATCTCCCAGTTCTCTCTTCTCATAGAAAAATCTTAACAAACATAGGGTTTGGGCTGGGCACTGGGAGGCAGGCAGATGGATGAACTTTGTTCTTCAGTCAAAATGACCGGAAGAAGATAGAACATGGACAGACATGGCCAGACAGGTTGGGGGGTGGGGAATGGCATGAGAGTAAGAGAGAAGAAAAAACAAACCACAATCTGGTTGGCATGCTTGAAAGCAATAACTAGGATAACAATGATTTGAACTGCTTCCCCAAAGAAGAAATTGTGTTAGGTGGCTCTAGGGGAGGCAACTGTGGTGGGTAATCTTGGTTGTCAACTTGACTATATTTGCAATCATGTGAAACTCAAACAGTCAGGTATGTTTGTGATTTCTTTTTTCTTTCTTTCTTTTTTTTTAAAAAGATTTATTGATCTATTACATATAAGTACATTGTAGCTGTCTTCAGACACACCAGAAGAGGTCATCAGATCTCATTACAGATGGTTGTGAGCCACCATGTGGTTGCTGGGAATTGAACTCAGGACCTCTGGAAGAGCAGTCAGTGCTCTTAACCACTGAGCCATCTCTCCAGCCCTGTGATTTATTTTCTTAATTGGGTCATTTTGAGATGGGAAGAGCCACCTTAATGTGGACCTTGCATTTTGCTAGCAGCCTAAATAAAGCACATGGAAAAGCACATGAAGAAGGATGATTGTGCCTTTTGCCCAACTGCCCTTATTCTAGTTGGCAAGTTCATCTATCTTCTGCTCAAGCATTTCTTTGATGGTGTAAAATTTGTATGGTCGGGAAAGGCTTTGCCTAGAAAAACTGACATTTTGGTAAATCAAGTAGATCCTTTCTAACTTGGTAACTGTCTAAATTGAAAAGCCAAATTGGAATTACAATTTTTATACTCTTTGGAATTCTGGGTGAAACTAGGCTCTATGGGAAGAGTGCCTGAATCTTCAGCCTTTCCTTTTCCTACCTTTGGTTTCACTACTTACTACAGTAGGGTTCATGCACAGCTGTCTCAGCGCTCATGTAGAAAATTTACCAAAACTGCACATGTAGCCCCACTTAGATCACGGGTCAGACCTAGGGGGTACTTTCACTAGCAACATCACTGTTTGCTTTTGAGAAGATGAAAATACAGAGGAGTAACAATCAGGTCTTTGAAGAGGGTTTAGACTCATTGAACGAAAAACAATAAATCAAAACAAATCTATTCTGTTTGGATTAGGAGGACCGTGAAGAGGACCTATGTTCTGGGTGGACATTCCTTCTTAGTTTTTTTTTTTTGGAATAAAGCTATATAAATATATTTTTGTCAGTACTTGATTTTTTTAAAGGTTTGATAGTATTCATTGAAATCTTAAAAGTTACCATAAGCATAAAGTACATGTAAAACAAAACGTAACATGGAAATAGTCAAAGTCTTTCTTCCTGGATCTTCAGAGCCTCCTCTTTTTCTATTAGAGGAAGGCCAGATGAAGGACCTCAAAAACACTGTGTGCAAGACAGAGACCTATTTGTTATTTTCTAAATTGTCAAACTCCTACCTTAAAACAACTACAAAATGCAGATGATAACATGCTATAACACATGCCATGATATGTACATGTACACACACACACACACACACACACACACAGAGAGAGAGAGAGAGAGAGAGAGAGAGAGAGAGAGAAACAGAGAGATAGAAGTGAGTATAGCAAAAATGACAACAAAAATCCCCAATACTCAAACACACAGCTATTGGCAAGGCGAACCAATGCTACACAGTGTTGTCCATTGTCTTTTGGGTTATACAATCCTCCATATAATGTGAGGCACTTAGCATGTTGTAATCACACCATGAATAATAATTTTAGCTTCTTTGATTTATCTCCCTCCAAAAGAACTGAGCAGACATTTGAAATTGCTTTTGAGGGGAGGTGGATCAGAAAGATATCAAAATGATGTCACAACATTTTGAAAACACGTTCATGAGAAAATCTTAAGCATGTGATAAGAATCCTTTTTCATAAAAAATGTAATATTGTATACCTTGAGCTAAATAAAGTCTACCTCAAACAGGAATAAAGATAAGTTAAATCCCATTGAATTAAAAAGAAGAAAAGGAGCACTGGTGTGCTGCAGTCATTGCCAGCTTGAACACATATGCACACACACATACACACATGCACACACATATACAAACACACACATACATGCACACACATACACAAAAAACTTTTTTTCTTATCCTCAAGGAAAACGTACATTTCTTGCCAGTTTCTACCTCTGATGGCACCAATTTGTCTCAAACTATTTTTCATGAATCTTGGGCTAATTATAACTAATTACTGGCCATTTGTTATAGGAGAGTACATGATTGGAAGGATCACAACGACCAAGTTCGACATGATGAAACTTCATTTTCATTCAAATACTGTACAGTTGATTCTGAGACAGCAGCGGAGCAGTAGAGTTCAACAGTCAGGCTTTTGAGCCACAAGGCTTGGGATCATGCCTCAATTTTGCCACATGAGAACTGTGTGACTTTATAACCTTTGTTTCTGTAACATAGCGACAGTAAGTAGTGACAATAAAGTGTATTTTATAGGACTGTTTTGGAAATGAAGTTAGAATACGTATAGCAATAGATGCATATTAAACTCAAAATAAATATAATTGACATATCTTGATGATTTTAATAGGTGTCTAATTTTTAGCTATTACTCAGTAGCATCTTGTTTAGAATTAGTGACATCTAAATATATCCAGGAAGCATTACTAGCAGTAATAATGACAATAACTAATATTTGTTAGAGATTTATGTTTTTATTTGCTTATTTATTTAAAAATAAGTATTAGTTCTTTGAGCATTTTATAAATAGACTTTGATAATTTGTACAATTCCCATAACTATTCCCAGACCTACATCTCTTCCCTGCATAACTAAATCCTTATCATTTTCAACCAATCAAGTATTGTTTTTACTGCCTGAATATTCTTGAATGCATGTGTGGACTTCCAGTGTAGCTTTGTTTACTTATGAAGACTCACACTTTTAGAGAAAATTGACTCTCCCTTTCCCAGAAGTTTTCAATTGCCAATAGCTCCTCAACTGGGGTGGAGCCTCATGTCCACACACTTTTGACTTCTTACAGCCTTTCTGGTTACTCTTCTGCAAAGATCTCTGAACTCTTGAAAGGAGGGAGTGTGATATAGTCATTGTATAGCTCCTATTCTTATTCTACGTTCTTTGGCCAGTTCTCCGTCTCTATATTAATCATCATCAACTGCAAATAGAAGCTTCTTTGATGAGGATTGGAAGGTGCATTATTAATGGGTGCAATTGTAAGTCATTAGTAGTTGGTTTAATATATGTCAGTTTAGCAGAATAATAATACTTGGTTCTTTTTTAGAGTTTATTATCTAGCCTCAGCTTCTTAGTCTGACAATGGTGTTGTATATATGAGCTTCATCTTGTGGCTCAGGCCCCCCAATCCAATCAGATAATGGCTGTTTACTCCCATAATGTTCATACCACTATTGCACCAGTGGGTGTGTCTTACAAAGCCAAATGTTACTGTCACTCACAAGGTTCATACCTAAATGAGAACGACAATTACTTTTCTTTCTTTGGTATGTCTAGTTTTATGAAAGCTAAGCAGTTGGGATGAGGATCCTAGTGACTATCAGTTTGAGATTCCTATGTTCTGTGACTCACACATGTGACATTTTCTCCTATAGAGTCTTACTGTTGAGTTTTGGGAGATAACAAACAGCATTTATTCACTTATTTTTGGTGCTGAGGATTGAATTCAGGGCCTTATACATGCTAGCAAGTAAAGATTTATTTTATGTGAGGTATTTTTCTAAGCTATTTACTGCAAGTATCAACTCTTTGGCAAGGATACTATTATCATTCACAACATTTTACAAGGGTTAATTTGACCTGATTTACCCAGCTAACTATTTAAAACATATTTTAGACTTATTTTATTTTATGTGTATGAGTGTATGTACCTGCATATATGTCTGTGCAGCACATGCTTGTCTAGTGTGCCTGTGGAGGTCAGAGAGTGAGTCTGATACCCTGGAACTGGAGTTAATAATGGTTGTGAGCCACCATGTGAGTTCTGGGTATCACATCCCTGTCCTCTGCATGAAGAAGTGCTAACACATAAGCCATTTCTCCAGCTGCACATGGCTAATTATTGATGAAGCCCTATTTCAAGTTTATGTTTGCGGAGCAGTGTCATTTCTGCTTTCCTGCTTCAACAGGAGTCATCTTATCCTTCCAGCAACAGTGGTGGGATAACAAGTCATTACTTCCACCCACCTCACTGTAGTGCTTTCAGGAATGGAGCTCACAAAAGGGTTTCCTCTACCCATGTTGGGAAAAGGTAAGAATATAGTTATTGCTACTTAGAAGTGGCTAACAGCTGCTCTCCAAGCCATAACACAAAATTGGAGAGAGGTGCAATTGTCATGAAATTAGCCACTTCTATGATTACTATACTTTTTGGGGTAGGTTGTAAGTAAAAAAAAAAAATCATGTATAAACCGTGGCTGGTGGTTTCACTCCTCTTTAAACACATCAATGTTTCCAGGCAAGAGTGATGATTTGTCCAATAGAATTGATTGACAACTTGGGTTTTGTTTGCTGGACAGATCTCCAGTAGGGACTTTATTCTCCCATGGAAATGTATCCAATGGGTCATTGGCAACTGACAAGCTCCGAACTAGCTATAGCCCTTCCACCCAGCAGGGTTTTTGGAGGGTTGCCCTGTAGGAAAATTGTGACTTAATGCCAGGTGCTGGAGAGGAGTAGCAGGCTGGGATCCTGTCCAGTGGAAATAAGTGTCCTGCTTATGTGAGAAAATCATAGATGATATAGTCTAGAGGGAGACTTGGAGAGCATTATAATGAAAATGCTGTAATATGCTGAAAACCCGAGAAATGGAGACCTAGAGAAAAGGACCAGTTTTTCTAAAGTCGCATGACATGCTTCCCTTTTCTTCAGTTTGCTAGAAAGAGTGTCTTCTTATTTGCATCTATTGTGGGGCACCCTGGGACAAACTCCTTCTGGCATGATTATCAGCTGTGCTAAGTCTGCACAATGAGAGGTTTTCTTTCATTTAAAACTAATGTTGTCTCACCAGTTGAAATTGAAGTCCCCGAAAGGATCATTTCCTCACTAGGATAATTTTGCTACAAGCTTTTCATTAATCCAATCATAAATTCAACAATGCTATTTGGCAGCTTACTGAAGTCTTCAGGAACCACAGGGGACAGGATGCATTGTCTGTTTTTTATGACAAGGAAAAAAAAAGAAATTAAGGAAGAAAGAAAGAAAGAAGATACTAAATAAGCTCAACTATAAAATTTGTTCAGTTTCAGATAATGTAGGAATCTCATCCATGCATCCAACAAGCAAAGGTGTACTGAGCACCTGCTGGGTAGCGCACACTGGTAGGCGTGCCGAAGCTTCACCTAGGAATCAGTCACTGACCAATCACCTACTTCTTTAAAGAGTTTTCAGTCTTCAACAAACAATAGTTTATAAAATGACTCCACTGCCTCCCCCCTCCAAAGCCAGGAATATTTGTACCTTACTCTAATTTTGGTACTTGGTAGGTTGAAGTAGGAGGATCATAATTTTGAGGCCAGCCTGATTTATGTAGTGCATTCCAGGTTAGGCAGGGCTACAAAACAAGCCCATGCTTTAAGAGCATCACCACCATCACCACAAACAATAATAGCAACAGCAATAAATGACTTGTGTAGGACAGAAAACATAGAAGTAAGTTCCATTAAAAATTTTAGCTTTAATTCTAGCACGTGGGAGGCAGAGACAGGTGAATCTCTACATTCTAGGCCACTCTGGTCTACAGAGTAAATTCCAGGACAGCCAGGGCTATGCAGAGAAACCTGGTCTCAAAAATGACAAATGATTGAATGAATGAGTAAATTAGCAAGTAAATAAGCGAATAAATAAAGCAATTTAAACAACGTTCAGAGGACAGAAAATTTCTATCTGCTGAGACCAAGGAAAAATTAATAGGAAAGGTGATATTTGATTAAGCCTTGAATCTAGCTTAATTTTAACTTGATTTTAACTTGAATTAAGTCTTGAAGGGAACCGAAGGTGGTATACATGAACTACTAGGACACCAGAAGACAAAGAATGTATCACATTCCCTAGAATATTTTTTCTTTCCATATTTTGTATCTTTCTTTTTTTTTTTTTCAACATAGGATCTTACATTGTGCCAGAGGTTGTCTTAGAACTCACTGTGACCCAAGGTGGCCTAGAATTCAAGCAAAACTCCTGTCTTAGGCTCCCCAGGGCTGAGACTAGAGGCATGAGTCACCAAACCACCATATATTATGAGAATGGCATCTGAAAATTGGGTTTTCTGGAACTCTTTCAGAGAATGTGCAGAGAAAGAGGAAGGTCAGACAGAAGGGACACCTACCCCATTTTCAACCAAAGTACCTCTACTTTGATCTATTTTCTACATTAAGGTTCTAAATAAGATTGCTGGGGAAAATGTGCCCCACTTGTTAAAATAAAAATTTTAAAGTACCTGAATAAGAACACAGGTCAGTCACAAGGTGAGGGAAAAAGTGAGACAGAATTAGCAATCAGAGAGGGCGTGGGTGGGCTACCCGGGGTGAGGGGTTGTGTTTCAGGATTGGCAAACATCCAATTTCCTGAGGCAGAGGTGTGGAAGGATGGGTGAGGTAGCTGACAGATGAGTGGGCAAAGAGTGCTGTTGAGATATTGGTGGCATGGGCCAAGAGTCCTGGGAATTTGAAGGTGAAGGCAGGAGGATCGGGAATTCAAGGGCATCCTTCGTTCTGTAGTGTTTTTGAGTCTCATCTGAAATGCTTGAGAAAATACAGAAATCCACATTCCACACTGGTCAAAATGCAGAGAAGAGTTGACCCTCGGGAAGAGCACAGTCCCAACTGACAGATCTACAGTACAACAAAGAGGTCATGAATTTGAGAAGGAATGTGCAAAACATGGGAAGAGTTGGAGGGAGGAGAGAGGAAATGATGTCAGTCGTGCACACACATAGGAAGTTAGAAAAACTTAAATAAAATCACTTCAAATACCATTCCCCCGGAACCCTTCAGTGATATATATCTAACAGGATAAGATTTTTCCATGTCATGATCTTCAAAGCCATTTGCTTGGCATTTGTCACCTGGGCTGTATTGTGCTATAGCCCTTTGGAATCATTTGTCCATCTCCTTTTATTAGTCTGTGTTTTGTTACAGTAACAGCCAAGAGTATTAGCTTGTCAATAGATATAAGCTCTTTGGCTCACAGTGGTAGGAGTTCCAGTCCATGATTGGTTGGCCTGGGTACTTTCGGACTGTGTTGAAGAAGATGGCACATTATGTCAGATGAGCCTGTTACACCAAACCCACTCATCACATGAAAAAATGAAATAAAAAATGAAAGAATTGCTTTCGGCCGCGGCAGCCATCTTCCAGTTAACTCGCCAATGTGATGAACACAAAAGGAAAGAGGAGAGGCACTCGCTATATGTTCTCTAGACCTTTTAGGAAACGTGGAGTTGTTCCTTTGGCTACATACATGCGAATCTACAAAAAGGGTGATATTGTAGACATCAGGGAATGGGCACTGTTCAGAAAGGAATGCCCCATAAGTGTTACCACGGAAAAACCGGAAGAGTCTACAATGTCACCCAGTATGCCGTGGGCATCATTGTAAACAAGCAAGTTAAGAGAAAGACTCTGGCCAAGAGGATCAATGTGCGGATTGAGCACATCAGGCACTTGAAGAGCAGAGACGGCTTCCTGAAGGGGGTGAAGGAGAACAATCAGAAGGAAGGGAAGCCAAGGAGAAGGGCGCCTGGGTTCAGCTGAAGAGCCAGCCTGTGTCACCCAGAGAAGCGCACTTTGTGAGACTATCAGAAAAGAGCCTGAGCTGCTGGAGCCCGTTCCCTATGAATTCATGGCCTAATGTACAAAGAGAAATAAAGGTCCCAGACTGCAAAGTGTTTTCCTTAAAAAAAAAAAAAAAATGAAAGAACCATAACCTCCCTACTTCTCCTTTAAGAACACGGTCTTAATGATCTATTTTTCTAATAGCACTAGCTTGGGTACCAAGTAGCATGTATTGAATATCTCAATAATGGTATCCTTTAAGAGCAGGGTTTGGCTCATACTCTTTTCATTCTCCTTCATGTCCCCAAACAAAACATGTATCAGGAGTTTGGTGAAGTGCTTTCATTGTACTGTGGACCTCTGATAGGTACCTTACTTGCAAACAGTAGGAGATGATCTATTTTCAAGAATCAGCAGAATCCAAGTTGCTCTGAATTGTTGGGCATAATTTCTGTCTTCTGTCTCCTCTCCACTTTTTCTTTTAAATTTTGTTTTTTTCTGATCAAATCTGGGTTATGCTGGATCGACGATTAATTGCAAATGCATTTTCTTTGACTGTCTCTCGGAGGTGCTTCATGCCTTTTGTCTCCATGCCATCTTAGTGTTAGTGGCCTGCTAGTAAAATGGTGAATAAAAACTGATTTCCTTGCCTTTGTTTTGGTCAGACCTCTGATGGACTGGCTTCATTTGGAGGCCTCACAGATGAGTAACTAATGCCAGCCATTGTGGAGTCACAGTTTAGGGCTAATACCTGGTTTTCTGTGTAAGGACAAGACACCATATTGATACTGAGGGCAACTGATAACTTTTTCAGGGAAACAAAATGAACAGGAATATAATTCAAGCTATAAAATAGAAAGTTGTACTGCCATGGGCCGCTATTATGTTTTTGAAATGTAGGAAAAGGTTTTCAGTTTGAATTATGCTCTCTCTTTGAAAATCACAGACATTGCTTTGACAAAGAGATAACTTGGGTTGCTCTTTTGACCTCTACAAAGGAATGGAAATCTTTCCAGGTGGTGGTGGCACACACCTTTAATCCTAGTCCTCAGGAGGCAGAAGCAGGTGGATCTCTGTGAGTCTCAGGACAGTCTAGTCTACAGAGTGAGTTCCAAGACACTTAAAACTATACAAAGAAATTCTGTCTTGGGCACAAAAGGACTGAAATCTTGGGAACTAGATGATAGAGTGCTGGGGCTTGGTAATGTGCAGGGGCAGCTCATGGAGAAAGTATTTGTAAAGCACACAGGAGGTCTTAGTGTTGTCTCTAATTCCAAAGAAATAAAGAAATGAAGACGGCCCAGTGGAAAGGACTTTTGACCTCGCCCCATACCTCTTTCTTCTTGTTTTAGACTTGTTTTGTTTTGAAGTCACAGGCTTTGATGGTTAAATTTCATTGTCAACTACTAGTTTAGAAAGAGCAGGCAAACAAACTTGTGTATGTAGCCGAGAGCACTTCCAGAAAAGCTCACCTCTGGCAGAAAGGCCTGTCCTGAACATGGGCAGCACTATGCCGTAGGCTTGGGTTCTAGAATGAATAAAAAAGTGAGAAAGAGAGCTGAATTCCACCATTCATCTGACTGTTTCCTACCCATGAATGTGATGTGATCAGCTACCCCATGTTCCTGCCATTGTACCTTTCCTGCCATGATTGACTGTGCCCTTAAACTGTGTCCCCCAAACAAGCTTCCTTTCCTTTTATTGGCTTTTGTCAGGTATTTTATTACAGCAACAAGAAAAGTAACAAAACCCTAGCCCCCCCCAAAAAACCTCAAACCCTAGCAAAGTGGAGACATGTGACTCACCTTATACAGTACTCGTTGGAATTACAGTGCCCAACACAGTCCCCGGCATGTAAATACGTCTTCAGTTTGTGAATCCCTTTATTTCCTTCACAAAATGAATGTTCACCATTGAAGTAGACAAAGGGACAGCCATATGCATTTCCTAAAGGAGTCCCACATCCTGTAGAGGAAGACAGTCCGTGTTCCTGAATGGATAAGTACTGTTCATGGTTAAAGCCCCAACTGCTGCAAGTCTGTGCTGGGAACCGGGCCCAGGGAGCATCAGAACTACCCAGGAGCTTGTCCAAAATCTCAGATTTGAAACCAGAGCTTTACAGAATTATGCTCTGTATTTTATTGTAGTGCTTAGAATGGAAGCCCAACCTATTATTTGCACGAAATCTACCTCTTTCCAAGATTTCAGAATACACACGTTAAGCTCTGAGAATTATAGATGTAGGTGCTACCTTTCAGAAAATGAACAAACAAACCACAGAGCTGTCTAGGCAGCTTAATACATGTCTTATAGACTAGAACTCATATTAATTAAACATAACAAATCCTATGATCATAGCGACATGGCTGATGCCATATTTGCTTATATTATTTTACTAAGTTTTACAACAGAAAACAGAAAGTGAATTCCATCTTCTGAAAATCCCTAATAGGACATGAGGATTTAAAAAATATATCAGCTGATGTCAGACATTGTGGGAAGAGGAGTCTACTGATATATGCAGAAGAGGAGGACCTCCTCAAAATAAACAAATAAAGACATGACTTCTCTTTTGTTTCCCTAAAAAATAACCCCACCAGATTTGAAATTATGTCTTAAACGTGTTCATTTGGTCTGTAAAGTTTACATGTATGTTACTGTACATAAATTCCAAGCTTTGAAGTGGTATCTCCCAGCACATACTGAAAACATTTCCAGCCCATGGTAGAAACATAATAGTTCACCTGCTGGGACTAATTTCCAATGAGGTGGAAGTGCCTGGTGACAGTGTCTTTTAGCCAAGCAAATTATATAGCTTCCCATTTTATAAAGGGAATCTTCTGGGCTTATACTTTTCCTTTGCCACTCAGCATATCAAGCTATTTTTAATCGCAACCAGGATGTGAAATATTTGATATAAGCATCGAGAGTCTGGTATTTTATCATTTTGCAAAAGCAATTCATGATCATCTTTGCAGGAGTCTGAAACAAATTTACTTATTTATTTATTACTGGGGATAGAACCAGAGCTGATGAGCCCTATTCTTGAGATCTCTTCTTTCCTTTTACTTACTCCCCCAGCACATTACAAAAACAACGAAACTCCTGATATTCCTTCCTCAATATATGCCTCTAGTAACAGCCCAGGTAATCCTGTAACTTGCCAGATAGCCCAGATTGCCCCCCAAATCCTGATCATCTGGTGTGGTGGTTTGAATGAGAATGGTCCCCATAGGTTCATAAGCTTAAATATTTGGTCCCCAGTTGAAGGAACTGTTTGATGGACGCAGTGTGTCACTGGGGGTGAACATTGAGGTTTAAAAAGTTCACACCATTCCCAGTTGCCTCTGATGTCTCAATATGTAAGGTCTCAGCTACTACTTCAGAACCATGCCTTCTTGCCTGCTCCCATGTACTCTACCATGATAATCATAAATTCTATTTCCCAAAACTGTAAGCCCCACATGACAGCATTTTTACGTTATCTTGATTATAGTGTTTTGTCATAGTAACTGAAAAATAACTACGATACCACCTCTGCCTCCCAAGTGCTTGGATTGCAGCATTAGCCCACCCTTCTCTGTTAATTTTTAAAAGGAAAAACTTAGTTGGGTGTTGTAATATGTGTCCAATCGATTCTGGTAAGCAGACAGGTCAAACTCCTTGAATCCAGGTCTTGTTGGATGGTGCCACTGTGCATTAAAATGGAATGTTGTCTACTGAATTTGTTAAATGAAAAATGAATTAATGATTCTTGAAGAAAAGCATAAAAACAGTATATATCCCTAAAGTCAAATGTAAGGAAATCAAAGACTCCAGCATTAAAGGTCTAGATCTTTCTCCAAAGCTTCATATCTCTGTGCTCATCTGCTTACTAGGAATCTGTCTCAGAGATGGCCTATGAACTGGTGAATATGGACCGCATTTTCTCCCTAGTGTTCCACATTAACTTGTTTCTTCTCACGGATGGTTGATGTCTGGGGATGCTACACTATCCATCCACTTTCTTCCCACACCTCTTTCTCCTCTCCCTCTTCTTCTTCCTCTTCCTTCTCTTTCTCTTCTTTTTTTCTAAGACAGAGTCTCTCTGAAAAGCTGTCTGTCCTGGAAGTCAATCTGTAGACCAGTGAGGCTCAAACTCAGAGATCTGTCTGCCTCTGCCTCCTGAGTGCTGAGATTAAAGGCATGCATGAACCACCACAGCCTGGCTATCCACTCAGTTCTACCAGAACCCTGAACATGGCTTGAACTCCCTTCTTTTCTCTAGTTTTTTTTTTTTTTTTTTTTTTTTTTTTTTACCAGTCAGCTAGGAAAACAGATCTTCTTGCTCTTCTGTCTTTAACCTGTCTTAGTTAATGTCTTCAGATTTTCAGGCCTCAGCATCTCTTCCCTTTGCACCTTTTCCTTCCTCCTCAGAAAAACTTTTCTTACCACATCTACCTCATTCAAAGTTGATCTGTAACCCTCATTTGGAATGTTTCTCTTGTTCTTTCATGTTTGGACATCAAATTTGCTTATCTGTTTTCCTTCATTTTTCTTTGAATGACTTGAAGCAGGAACCCCAACATAGTCTCCTAGCACATTACACATCCCTTAACTGATATTTAACAAAATATTTGGAAAATTAAAAAGAGACTGAGACATTGGGAAAACACCAAGATATAAGGTCACTGGAAAAATAGGACCTCAGAGCCGGCCACCACAGTGACTCACTTTCTCCAACAAGGCCATGCACCTCCTAATAGTGTCATTTCCCAAGATCCAAGCATATTCAAACCACCAACAAAGTAAACTATCAGCTGATTGACTGGGGTGTTTTATTTGCTCATACTTGTAGTTCACTGTAAAAACTAATCAGATGCTTTAATCACAACATATTAGAAACCTCCTTGGATTCATTCAAGGAAGAAGTATAACAAGAAATATCAATAGCCATTATTTCTTCTCCTCCTCCTCCTTCTTCTTCAGAAGTAACTTGAAGTCAATTGAGATCAACAAGAATTAATGGTGTCAAATCATTATTACTGCATTAGAGTCAGGTAGGAAAGGAGGGGAGACATTTTAAAATGTGTATTATTAATTTTTATTTTTGATAATTGCACCCTGTGGTGGTTTGAATTACAATGGTCTCCATCAGCACCTATTTGAATGCTTGCTCCACAGTTGAACTGTTTGGCAAGGACTAGTAGATGTGGCTTTGTTGGAGGAGATGTGTAACTAGGGTTGGTCTTTGAGGTTTCTAAAACACACACCATTTCCAATTAGCACTCTTTAGCTCAAGCTTATGGATTAAAATGTGAGTTCTCAGCTACTGTTCCAGTGTCAGGCTTGCCTGCCTGCTTCCATGTTCCCCACCATGATGATCACTGACCAATCCTTTGAAACTTAAATAAAGCTCCCAATAAACTTTCATATATAAGTTGCTTTGGTTATGATGTTTCTTTACAGCAATAAAAAAAGTAGCTAAGACAAACAATATGGACAGAGACAAATTTTATGCACATGAAGCATCCAGTGCCTTACAGAAAAGAAGTCAATACCAAGCCAGTCTACTACATTCAACTTGTATCTCATTGAAGTAGTGGAGTCTACTTCATGGCTATGAGTGTATCCAGGTATGAATATGCCTTCAGTGTACTTTACGTATGCAGCTGTGGACCCACACCTATCATAACCAGAACTACAACAATATCATTATGTAACTAAGCAGACCTCAGTCATGGGAAATCAATTTTGTCAGCCAATTTTCAACACTATTCAATTCAGAATTCTATTGTAGAGGTATGGAACCTACCCATTAAGGCATCTTTGCTTTGATTATACCAGGATTTGTTCAATAACACTGTTGGAAAGCTCAGCCTAGCCAGGTGCTTTTTCACTGCTGAAAAGTAAGATAATTTGGTGGATTTTAGTGTACTGTGAATACCTTGATGCTGGCTGATTTCTACTCTCTTTTCCTGCTGAAAGTGATGTGGAAGGCTGTCTTTTTCTTTCTTTGCATAAATCATTGCTATATAATCTTACCTGCTCAAGCTATTAGTAGGCAATTTTGCGTTTTAGATTTGGCAGAGTCTATATAGAACTGGGCCACTGAGTAGGGACTGGCTCTTTATGTAAAAAGTATGAGACTCTAAGCTTTTCCTTGGCCTAGGAGCAGAACAGAGCATGAGAGCCTATCCAAGTCAGAGATTCACTGGAAATTCAGTTCCTGGTATGTAGCTCAAGCTATACCTGTGATACAATGGCCACTAGCTGCATGCAGACCAGATGTCAGTTCTTTCTTTCAAGTCACTGGGAAAAATTCAGCCAAGAGTTGCCAAGAAGACAAATTAACTAAGTAGGATGGGAACTGAACTAGGTAACTAGGGAACTTAACTAGGTAAGTACAACGGGAACTGAAATGGGCCATAAGGGTAAAGTACTCATCAGAATTTGAAGAGCTAGTATGAAAGAAAGTGACTATGACATTAATAATCGTGTATTGATTTTATAATGCAATGATAGCAGTTTGGATCGACTGTTAAACACAATATATTATTAAAATTAATTGTTGTAGCTATTCCCTTTCACATTTTTTTTACCATGCTGCAGATGAAAGTCAGGGCCTACTGAGCTATAACCCAAGGCCCTGTACCTTTTTGTTGAATAGGATTACTGAAAAAAGAATATGGCTTATGTTTTATTTCTATTGGCAGCAACTGTTTTAGAATCTTGCAGTATGGCAGCATGAAGTGAACCCCAAGAATCAAGTTACCTTTCCACAGTCAAATGTCTCAGCTTTCATTTCCTTGACCATCTATTTCTGGTATTGGGGACCCAGTCTGGCTCTGAAGCACTCAGTCTTGGGCATCTGGGATGTATATTATTCAGTTGCTCTTGCTGATGGAAAATGGTATGTTGCCAAATGGTACTCTCAGGAGGTGAAGAAAAAAAAAAAAACCTTTCAGTTCATCTTCAGATGCCCAAATAAATCTTACCCCCCCACCGCTACAAAAATATTACAATAATAAAGCATTTATGTCAACCCAAAAGTATACCAAAGTCTTTTGCGCCTGTAGGGAGACCTGCTGCCAATAAGGCATTAAATCTGAGGGAAACATTTCTGCAATTACTGATCAAATACAATACAGCTAAATTTCACCTCCAGCATATCATTTTGATAATGGGTATGGAAATTATCCATTCAATAGCTATTCAAAAATAACTCAGGAAGATTGGTTACCAGATACTTCACAGACCTTCAGAATAATCCTTTCTAATCAGGCTGGTGGGAATTCAATAGGCGACATTTGCCTTGGACAAAATAATCTTTTGGGGTGTTGCCGGTCAGTAGGCTTACTCCTTCTCCCACTTGCTGTCCAGGAGGTGAAAGCATGTAAGAAAGCAGAGATTTCTGTCTCCCTGTGGGCTGAGCTGCTGCCCAATACCCACCAAAGCTCGGCACAGACAGCTGTGCCTGCAAGTTAAGTGAGGCGCCTTAGTACTTATCAATCAGGAATCAGCAGGGCTTCGTGAGTTGTCCTCATTAAATTTAAAGTATATTCTCTTTCCAGCAGCAAGCGTCTCCATTGCCATCCATCTCTGCACAGCCAATTTTAGGCAATCAAAGAATGTTGGCTTCATCACTGTCTCCGAACAGATTTAGAGCCTGACACAGCCTTTCCAAGCGTTGACAACCAGTGGTTGTCTCCCTCTGGTTGCCACCAACTTGGCCCTTCCTCCAAGCCATTTCTGATTATTCTGTCTTCTCACAGTCATTCCACAAGCTAAGATGTTTTTGTTTTTGTTCATATAAGATGCCACCTTGCCTGTTCTAAAAGCAATGGTCCATCGTTTTCACCTATTCCCTAATCCCCTACGTCCTACGGCTCATGTAGCGCATAACGGATGCTTAACAATTCCTGCCCACTTGCATTCTTAACCCAAATAAGTTCATGCGGCATACATGGAATGATCAAAATTTCTAAAATTAGAAAAGATCACTCTAGTCTTGCTAAGCCATGTAACACTTAGGCAAGTTTAATCTGTGTCTCAGTTTTCTTAACTACAGCTTGGGGGAAAATGATAGTTTCCTCTTAGAGTTATAGCACAAAATCTTATAGACTTCAGAATGACTGTTCACCAGGCATTGAAGAAGTCCCTATGCTGAGTAATACACAAGATGAAAATATGGACTGTTGTGTAAATCATGTTTTCATTACTATGCTGATGCTTATAAAACAAGCAACTTACAAAGAGAAAAAAAAATTATTCCTCGTGGCTAATTCTTATAGAGGCTTCAGACCTTTCAGTCCGTTGCTTTAGGTCTTTGAAATAGTAGGATGCACAGATGAATGATGTCACTAACTCTGTCATTTAGAAAGCAAAGAGCAAAAGAAAAGGCCAGGGTTTCAGAGACCTCTTCTGGGGCATTCTTCAGCTGGCCTAAGTGTCTTCCATAAAATTCTACCTCACAAAATTTCCCCAGCATCCCAAGCCTTTAATACATGGACTTTGGGGGAACACTTAAGATCCATGCTATAGCAACTGTGAATGACAAACATGGCCCATATCTAGGTGCTCCCGGTCCTTGATATATATACATATACAGGCACACATACAGCTAAGTCTAATAGTTATCAACATGAGATGAGAATCCAGGAGCTAATTCACTCTGAGCTTGGGCTCTGAGGAGAAGACAGAGGAAGTAAGGATCCAAAGAGGAGGTAGAAATTTTGATTTGGAACCCAAGAGCCTTGCAGAAGATAAAGACACATGCTGACTATATCGTCAGGCCCTAGGAGGATAGTTGAATCAGTCTACAAGGGTGGTATGGCTTGTAACAAGTCAGGGAAGGTAGAAATGCTGGGGGAGAGTATCAAAATGCCAGGGACAGATGTGGAAACACACAGTGGCTGCAAAACATGATGCAAGAGAAACACAGATGTCCATGCCTGAGAAAGTGGGTCAGCACTAGTTTGCTCGATGCATGGGGTACATAGAGAAATGTAGACCAAACTGCAGTTGAGGAGATTTGGGAGTTTTTGGAAGAGTTCCACAGTCTGGGAAGTCCACTCTAGTGGTTGACTGGAAAAGAGAAGGAACACACACTGGACTAGACACAGAAAGAACAAGCTGCAGAGCACTTTAATAAAAATCATATAAGTCACAATTTCCTGCTGGGTTATCCAGAGCCCTTTTCTCAAGAGACACTCTGACAATCTTGCGTTCTGAAACAAAATGTCGAGGAGATGCCAAGTGAGAGGATGAAACGAACCCCAGTTCTCTGTCTCCTATTCAACTCCCGTTAAATGCTCTGATGACGAAGAGTGCAGGGGACTTTCTGCATTCACTAACCAAGAAATGTTCCAGCAGCAGATATAGCTGGATGGCTTTAATTCAACCCAACTGTTATACAATCTCCTTGGAGGTAGCACCAGAACTTATAGGTTTAGGACTCGATATTCATGCCCAACCTGCCCTTAGATGCCAATTTCAAGTTTGAACCTCTGAAAACAACTAAGTGAGTATTAGTAAGTCAGGGTTCCCACAATGCCCTTTTGGGATTTGGTTTGATTGAAAGAGCAGCTGTGATGGTTTGTATATGCTTGGCCTAGGGAGTGGCACTATTAGGAGGTGTGGTCTTGTTGGAGTAGGTGTGTCACTGTGGGTGTGGGTTTTAAGACCCTAATCCTAGCTTCCTAGAAGTCAGTATTTTCCTAGCAGCCTCTAGATGAAGATGTAGATCTCTCAGCTCCTTCTACACTTTGCCTGTCTGGATGCTGCCATGTTCCTGCCTTGATGATACTGAACTGAACCTCCGAACCTGTAAGCCAGTCCCAGTTAAATGTTGTCATTTATAAGACTTGCCTTCGTCATGGTGTCTGTTCACAGCAGTAAATCCCTAAGACAGCAGTTCACAGAATTCAGGGAGGCATTCATGTTTACAAGTTTATTATAGAGGCCTTCACAAAGTCCACAGATGAAGAGATCAACAGGGAAAGTACTGGAAGAGGTATGGAGTTCCCCTTTCCTCTCAGGGGTACTACCCTCCAGGAACCTCTCCTTGTTCATTTGTCTGGAAGTTCTCTGAATCTTTCTTGGGTGTTCTTTATAAAGACTTCATTATAGAAATGCAGTTAATTAAATCCTTAGCTCTTGAAAATCAGGTCAACCTTTAGCCCTTCTCTCCCCTGAGGTTGATTGGGTTAAACTAAAAGTTTCAATTTGTAATTTTGTGCCAGGTATTTCAGTTATCTGGCCCCAATCCTCAAGTTCCTAGGGACAACCAATCACCAGTGAACTCATTAGCATGTGAAAGGACACTCAAGTCTGAACCTAGACTAGATAGGCCATGGACCTGGAGGAAAACCAAATCCTATTGTTCTCCTAAAGGAACATAGCATTTAATTGGCTCCTAATAACATTCTGTTCTATGCATAGATCAGAGTCTTACACAGCAATCATCAGAGAAGCTTCTGCCTCAAGTAGACAGGAAAAAATATAGAGACCCACAACTAGACAATGTGCAGAGAGCGAGAGACCTTGGAATACCCAGTACTAAACGAAATGTTTCCACCAAACCTCTCCTTTCAGGGCCCAGAGAACTTTGCTCCAGAGGAGGTAGAAAGAGTATAAGAGCCAACTGGGATGAAGGACATGGAAAACATCAAGGAACAACAAACCTTCCAGACACAACAGGCCCAATGCCCATATAAACTCACAGAATGGTGACAGCATGCACAGGGCCTGCAAAATTCAAAATCAGATGGGGTCCCAGCACCAAGAAAAATAAATGGGCATGAGCCTCATCCCTAACCAAGAAACTAACTTCGACGGAGCACTACTCACAAAGGAAAAACTTGTTTTCTCCAATGGAGTCTTACTGGGTAAAGAAACCACACTTAAGGGAGTCCCTTCCCCCTTGCTTAACAATAGACAACCAACTCAAAATGAACTCAGTGGTGTTTTGGGAGGCTTTGTCTTTAACCATTTGGGTCTTTTGATTTTATATGATGGTTTCTGGTTTTGTGTTTTTTTTTTTTTTTTTTTTTTTTTTTTTTTTTTGGGTTTTCTGTGTGTGCACGTGTGAGGGGTGTGTATGTGTGTGTGTGGTTTATATTTGCCTGATTGTTTTCTAAAGAGAGAGAAAAAATGGTGTGACACTGGATAGGTGGGAGGTGGGGAATATTTGAGAGGAGACGAGGGAAGGAAAACTGTGATTTTAATATATTGTTTAAATAATCTTCAATAAAAAATTATGCCAGGTAGTGGTGACACATACCTTTAAATCCAGCACTTGGGAAGCAGAGGTAGGTGGATATCTGTGAGTTCAAGGCTAGCCTGATTTACAGAGAAAGTTCCAGGACAGCCAAGGTCATATAACAAAAACCTGTTTCAAAAAATAAACAAAGCAAAACAAATAAAATCAATATTCCTTATCAAAGCCCCGAAAACTTGTTTTTTTCCTGCTCTCCTCTGCACATGTGTTTTATTTCTTAAGATTAAAAAGTCACTTTGTTTTTACATGTCAAATAAAACATTTTTCTAAATGTTGCTGCTAATAGAAATGAAACATCATGATTTGGATACAGTCAATTCCAGTCCCCTCTCCATCCTTTTCTTTGGTTTAGAAAATAAAACTGTTGAGGGCTTATCTAGAAACATTAGAATATTTTAATTTATATTATCATTTGGAATTTTTTTTGAGATATGGTGTAACCATGTAGCCCTAACAGGTTTGAAAATCACTACAGACTAGGCTAGTTGCAAACTGAGATCTGTCTACCTCTGCTTCCTGAGTATTGGGATTAAAGATGTGGGCCACTAATACTTGGCTCATTTAGGATATTTTAGACAAGATCTCAGAGCTTTAACTGGTTTTAGACTCACAGAAATTTTCAGCTTCTTGTGTAGTTGGAATATACCAACATAGAAACACAAACTCACGCAAGCAAAAGGTTGTGTTTTAAGGTGGGAAAACTACATGGAAACATTTTCCGTCGACAGCAGATAGAGGAAGGCACTGAGTATGTGTGCTGTTGAGGAATCTCTGGATGGAAACTAGTGCTGACTCTCTAGCTCTATTATTGTATCAAATAATACACATGAAAATCTAACATCATGGCTCAAGCTACCATGGCCCCACTCTGGGCCTATATGCCCAATGGGTAGTGGTGGTCAGGCTCTCTTAGATGGGCAGAGGCATGCTCTTCAGTAGGTCCCGTGGTAACAGCTTGACTATGTTCTGGTCCAGAGAAGCAAGGAGACAGGCACTCCAGGACATTGCTGGTCCTGTCTTCCCCAACGCAGAACTGGAGAGACAGCTTGCTTTACATTGCTCTTATATTTATCATTATCTTAAAAATGATGGCAAAAATTAGATTTTGACCAGCTTCCCTGTCTTGTCATGCTCCACATTTTGAGAACACATCTCTATCAGATTCACAGAGCATCACTGCTAGAAATGAATCATAGCTTCAAACACTAAGCTACTGAGTAAGAATAGAATTCAGCAGTCTACAAGAGAGGTTTTGTTCTCAATACCTTTTGAATAAATAAATAGATATCAGTAAATAGAAAATGGATACAGTCTATTTATCATCTGGATGCAGTCCTTTAATTGTCTTGGCTTCCCCAAGAAAAGCAGGGTGCTTTCATGGTTGGGTATGTGGCACAAGTGGACAGCACTTGCCTGGAGTGCATGACGTCTTTGCTTTTGTCCCCCAGCATCTCAGAAATAAAATAAGTAAAATACAAAGACAGCATTCTCTTGAGTCTGTATTCATCACAACATTCACTCTTCATTATTGGCTGGTTCTGCCATAAAGGGAAAATTAATCAATTACCTCCACAGTTCACCATGTAACTATCCTTCAAATGTATTCACCCATCCTTTATTTTCTTTGTTGCTTCCTGATAGAGGAGACAACAGGGTACATATTCCTGCAGAACAATAGATTATTATCTTAATTATAGTTGCCTGGTGTTTTCTACACTTTCACCATTTTATTAAAAACAATTATCTGAGAAGAACCAATCTTTTGTAATACCTACCCCATTGTTCTCATTTCTCTCTGATTCTGATGAGGTCTTTTCAAAGGGTATTTTATTCATAATTACAGCCTACAGGGCAATTGCTCAGAAACTGAGTCCAGGAGATATTTTGCTGAGATTAATTTTTCTTGTACTTCTTGATCCAATTATACCTTTAGATTTTTTTTAACCACTAGCAACTTAATAAACCTATTTTATTTCTGTGAGCCAAGCTTACTATTAGCAAAATTAACATTAAAGCATATTTTAAAGAACAAATATTTTTTAAAAGTATGAAATAAAAACCATGATTTTTTTTTATGAAATGAACCTACCATTTATGCATGACCAGGTGGGAGAAAACATGATTTAAATTCAGACATTCTCCTCTGGCTATGATGAACATTAGTTATAGCTTATCTCCAAATTTTATGGCATTGGAACTGAACTTTGAATTTTTTTAAAAGATAGGGTTTCAGTTGACAAAATGGCTTTGCAAGGAACTGTGCTTGCTACTAAGACTGGTGGCTTGTCTGCCATCACCAGAACCTGCACATATGTGTGCCATGAAATGTGCATGGCATCCTCATGTAGAAACATGTCACTGGAAAGTGTAAAATTAGCTCATCAGTAAAGAGAACTTGCTGCTCTCAAAAAGGATCTAATTTTAGTTCCAGTAACTCCTGTTCCAGATGACTAATGTCCTCTCTTCGGAACTTCATGAGCACTGGACACACATGTGGTTATACACGCATGTAGTCAAAACATTCATACCCATAAAATAAAAATTAATAATAATTAAAAAACTAGTGATGTCATAGTTGTCTTACTTGTGTACATGTGTTTCGTATTACCTGTTTATGTCTATCACAATTTCAGAAACATACAAAAGCAAAGGTAACCAGAGATGTGCTACCTTTGATAGAGTGTTTGCTTGGTATGAAGGCCTAGGCTCGATCCTCAAGCACCTCGTAAATTGAGTATAGCGATACACACCTGTAAAGCCAGCTCTCTAGACTCTGTAGGAGAACCAGAAGTTCAAGATCATCCCTGACTATATAGTGAATTCAAGGTCAGTATCATTTATCTTTTAGCTGTTTTTCACTTCTGGAGACAGGGTCTTGCAATGTAGCCCATGTCTTGAAGTCATGGTCATCCTCCCTCAGTCCTTCCCAGTGCTAGGATCTCAGGTTTATACTCCCCCCTGCCCATCCCCCACACCTTCTCCTGGCTAAGCGAAGGAAAATGTTGGTGGAGCTTTCGACATGTTCTTTAATCACTTGACTTTGTACATGGGAAGGATTGTTTATCCAGTGCCTCTAAAGTACTGGTATTCCATCTCTCATTAACATTCAGGGAAAGCAAAATGTAGCTTCGCAAAGCCTGTCTGATCCTACCAAGCAAGGATTAAACACTATTGCTGCGATTAAAGAGAATTTTTCCAGTGATAACAGATACATGCAAACTCACGGATGCTTTGAGAAGCAGGATACTGCCTCATACACAAAACAGACTGAAGCAACATTTCCCATAGCTCCACGAGATCTCACTATATAAATGGCTCATCAATTCTGCAAACAGTTTTCCATAACTGCCTGTGTAGGTTATTTCCATTTTTCACTACTGCAAGCCAAACTGTTATAAACATCCTCGTGAAGACATCTGTTCATAAATTTAAAATGATTTCCTTTACATAAATACTTAGAACAGCTAGATCAGCATGTACACTTACATTTAAGAATGTCGATAATTATTTCCCAGATGCCCTCCAGAAAGAATATGCCATTTATTTACTTATTTTTCTCTTGAGATGAATGAGGATGTAGCCCGTGATCACTTTGTAGTCCCTGCTATTCTAGAATTCATTCCATAAACCAGGTTAGCCTTGAATTAATAACCCTCTTGCCTCAACCTCCTAAGTGCTATAATTCCAAGTGTTGCCACCATGGCCAGTTACGAGATACCAGTTTCAATTCCACATCAGTAGTAAATAAATGTGTTCATTGTCTCATTATTTCATTAGCAATAGGAGTTGGATATTTGTGTTCTTGGAGATGTGCCTAGAAGTGCTGAACAGAATTCAAATGTGCTAGGGTTGGGTAATATTTAGATTTGGCTAATTTTGAAGATTTATTTATTTTATGTATGTGAGTACACTGTAGCTGTCTTCAGACACACCAAAAGAGGGCATCAGATCTCATTACAGATGGTTGTGAGCCACCATGTGGTTGCTGGGAGTTGAACTCAGGATCTCTGGAAGAGCAGTCAGTGCTCTTAACCACTGAGCCATCTCTCCAGCTCCCTTTATCTATATTTTAAGATTTATTTATTTATTTATTTATTTATTTATTTATTTATTTATTTATTTATTTATTTTCATGTATATGAGTACACTGCAGCTGTCTTCAGACACACAGGCCAGAAGAGGGCATTGAATCTCATTAAAGATGGCAGTGAGCCACCATGTGGTTGTTGGCAATTGAACTCAGCACCTCTGGAAGAGCAGTCAGCCCTCTTAACCACTGAGCCATCTCTCTAGGCCTTCAGACTGATTTCTTATACTACTAGGAAACCCAAACTGTGGTGACAACAACTCCATTGGCTGTGCCCTGTATCAGTCCTCCCATGGGTCAATTTGGTGGGGACATTTTCTCAGTTGCAGTTCCTTCTTCCCAATGACCATAGCTTGCACCATCTGCCAAAAAACCAACTAGGACATATGTAAAAAGCAAAGTATTTTATTCTTTCAAAATGCAAAAAAGCTTATAAACCAAGGCACTGTAAATTGGATGTGTCTTGTGAATTGCACAGACAATTTCAATAAATTGTTTAATAAACAGGCAAAATATTATTGAGGTTGTCAAGGTTAAGGTATTTGAAATTCTGCAAAGTACATATACTTTTATTAGTCCATGTATGCATATCTGCAATAAAATCAGATTGTCTACATTTGTAGTCTTGTTCCTGTGCTTACTAACTGTATGGTTAGAGTGTCATTTAATTTCTATATGGATATTTACTCACCTAAAATGGGGATAATAATAATAATAATAATAATAATAATAATAATAATAATAATAATAATAATAACTTCCTTTACAGTGCTATGAAAATTAAACAGATCAATACACACATAGTTCTCTCTGAATAAGCAGTGGCCATGCTAGAGAGATGGGAGCTCATCAGTTAAGAGTGCTTGCTATGCAGTCATGAGATCTGACATAAAATTAGAAAGCTACTGGTGACCTGCCAAGGTGTGTGTGCAGTCTATATACCCTTAGCATGATTGTGCCAGGCTGACCATTGCTGTGGTTCACAGGCATCATAGCTGGTTGGATTCTTGGTTGCTTCTCTCCTTTGCAAGCTTGTGTGTTACCTTCTGGTACTGTGAAAACTAGTCCTCGGGAGGGGACATCCAGATAAGTCCCAGCTAAAATGCTTCTGGGCCCCGTGTCTGAATACATGGTGTCTTCAGCAATAGAGACTTACTTTCCTTGCCTCATAACTATAATTTTGTTACCATTATGAATTATAATATAAATATCTGTGTTCTCCAATGGTCTTAGGATACCCCTGTGAAAGGGCATTTGACTTTTAAAAGGGTTGTGATGTATCAGTTGAATCGCTGGCCTAGAGTGTTTTCAGAGTCTCTGACAACACTGACCAACAACTCAGGGTGTTTTGGGGTATTCTTTTTGTTTTTGGGTTTTTTTTTTCTTTTATTTTCTCAGATGGTCTTTGATTCTTGGAAAAAGCATTGTCATCAGATGGGAAGATTTCATTTAAACTATATTTGTGTACTTATACAGTGACTTCTTTCTATTATAGGCATTTTTAGGTAGATAGTTAATAGTGTGACTAGGACATCCTTACAGCTATTTTACCCTCCTCCACCCTTCTAGAGCTTCTGTCCTCTCCTCTCCCTAATTTGTGTTCCCATCTAACCCATTCCTCCGTCAGATCACTTGTAACCCACTATTCTCATCTCTATTGCTTCCCTGCTCCTCCACGCAGGCAATGGCCCCTTTTTACATTCCTGGTTTCCACAGATACTCCATGATATGTGTGCACATCTGAAGATTTGGAGATAGGAGCCTCCCATGAGACAGAACATGTGAAATTTCTTCGTAGGTCTGGGTCACCTCACTCAATTTGGTCTTTTCTGCTTACCTCCAGATTTCCTAATTTCATTTTTCTTTACAGCTGAATAGTATTCCCAGTGCAAATGTACCACAATTATCTAGACATCTGCTGATGGACAGCAAGGTTGTTTCCAATTTCTGGCTCGTGTGAATAGGGGCAATGAACAAGGTTAAGATGGTATCTGTGGAGTAGGCATTGAGACCTTTGGGTACATGCCAAAGAGTGGTGTATCCGGGTCACAAATGGCATTTCTTTTTGACTGAACAAATCCACACAGCTCTGGGTAGCTGATATTTCTTAGCAACTCAGTAGCAAATGCTTTAAGTGCATGGTTTTAGTGACAAGCTGCCTCTGCTGATGAGCCACCCAAGTACTTTCCGGAACAAGATTTAGAAAATACATTTATACTGACATATTTTCCTTTTTTTTTTTTTTTTTTTTTTTTTTTTTGCTTTTGAAAAAAATAGTTACCCAAGCCTCTCTCTTCCCATTTCTTCCAGACAATTGACCACCCCTTCTTTTTACCAATGCAGATCTGGGGACTTCACTGATCAGTTTTTCTGCCTCTGCTATGCAGTGTTAAACCAGAGATTAGTGGCCAACTCAAATAAACTTTTAAATCTTTGCTTAAATGCCTTACAGAAGTATTTGTCTTTTAAACAGATACTGGCCATATTGAGTAATTAAAGATGTGAGCGCCTTTCTTATGGCAGGAATACTGTCTAGATCTCAAAGGACAGGATGGTGATAGCTTTTATCCTCAATAGCTGTGGTCTCCTTGCCTTCCTCCTATTCCTCCTCCTCCTTCCTCCTTCTTCCTTTCCTCTTCCTTTTCTCCCTCTTCTCCTCCTCTGCTCTTCCATTTCCTCACCCTCTTCCCTTTTCTCCTTTTTCTGTTTAGTTTCACATACTCTCTGGTAAGAATTCTTACCAGTGGGAGTAGATCAGGGATTATCTCTACTTCCTTGCTTGCCCACTTTCAAAAAGCCACAAAATATATAAACTCCCTGATTGTTCAAGGATGAATAGAAAACTGCTCCTAGGAACCTGCAATAGTAGCGGAAGAAAATAGGGTCAGTTCCTTCTTAACCACAGCTATATTCACAAATGCAGTCCAAGTGTTTAGTCTCCTTTGAGCTCTCCATTTCTTATGCTACTAGATTTTTTTCTCTTTCTGTTGTCCAGGAGGCCACTGGAAGCAGAGAGAGGGAAACACAAAGAAGAAGAATATAGTCTTTAATTAAACTGGTAAAGCTTTTTCTGTTGCAAAAATATGGTGTTTACATTTTGCAATCTCCGTATCAACACAAGTGCCAGGGAGTCAGCCTGTGTGGCATGAAAGACAGGTTCCAAGGAAGAGGTGGTGTAGGAAGCTCACAGACAGCCTGTTGCCATAGATCCTATTCACAGCAATGAAATGCAAACATCCACCGCTACCCACTATTTTGATCTCTCTCTCTCTCTCTCTCTCTCTCTCTCTCTCTCTCTCTCTCTCTCTCTCTCTCCAGCAATAAAATGGTGGCATAAACAAAAATTTGAGACCTGTCAACACCTTTGGCTTCCTCACCACTTGCACGTGGATATTGGATGTATCAATAACTAAAAAAAAATTATAGGGATTTACCCTTCATGTTGGTTCGATAATACTTAAATGTTCCAACAAACACAAGCACATGATTCTCTTATATTTGAAAGACCCTTCACTTTCACCTCATAAATATAATTACATTTGTAAGAAGCAATGAGAGAGGAAACAAAATCAGTCATGATAGCAAATTTTAATATGGACCAAAAAGGAGCAAAACAAGCCTTGAAGGTATCCTACAGTGAAGCTTAGGATTAAGTCCTTGAGAAATATCTCTACTTACTTATTTTTAGAGACCTTCCCAGTTTTGGTTACAAGAGCCACAATATAAATGCAGTCTCAAATGACTGTTTTCTAATTTTCATTAGAGGTTAATTTAAACCACGAAATCCAGAGAGTGTGCTATACTTGTACAGAAATCAATCAAAAGATTTGAACATGCTGTTTTCTGCTGGTTGATGACAAACTCCACTGGCATCGATTTTCCCTTCACAGTGACATCATTATATGAAAAGCAGTTTGCTGGGAAGTAAGCATGACTGGCCCCCAGAAGTTGTCTTTCTCTGTAGGAGTCTGAGCACAGTTTAGTTATTACAGCTTCTAATCATCTAGTCAGTGCTACGAGGCATTCGGAAAGAATTTTGTTCCAAATAAACCTTGACTATGTGTCAGGCATATAGACTGCCGTTTAGATGTCTCTGCATCTTTCTGATTTTCCTCCTGTACTTTTTTGTGGGGCAGCCCAGGCTTACGGAGAATGATTTCTTCTCTTCCCCCTTCCTTCCCATTCCTCTTCCCCCCTCATCCCTCCCTTCCTCTTTCCTCCCCTTTCTTTTTTTCTGTTCCTCTACCCTTAAGCCTTTAGCCAAAATGCAAAAACAGAACCCAGTAAACCTTCTACCCTGCTTCTAACACCTCGGACACAGTTCTGCACCATTTCAAGGCTGCGGTCACTGAGCGCATGCTGCTTTCTGTTCTGCTTTTCCCAATTACTGTTATTTCATACGGACATCTCCACCTGCTTGACTAACTGTAGAACTGATACGATTTTCTTGGCTTGCCCAGTCTCCTTACTATTGGGCATTTGGGTTCTTTCCAAGTTTCCCTATAATAAATGGCCTTCTTATAAATAGTCTCAAAAATTGCATTTTTCTCTTCTGGATTATTTCTATGGGACAGAGTCTCATAAATGAAGTACAATGGCACAGGCTGAGCATGGAATTAGAGCTCTTACCTAAAATCCTGACCATGAGGCTAGGAACAGTTTAGGTTAAGTTAATTTGTTTTCATATCTGGTCTTTCCCCCATATTTTTCACAAAACCATTGTTTGTTGTAGCTTGAAAGACTTTTTTCCACTCTGACTTCTTTTTTTCCCTTTCTTATCTAGAATTAAGAATACTAATTAGTCAGTGTTAGGGAGATGACCAGATCTTTTGAGGAAAAAAAACACATTAAATCCTCATTTGAAAATGAAGGATTTCATTTGCACCCCGTGGCTAGCCAGTGTGAGTCAGCCAATAGCCTCTGGTCACTGCACTTGGGATAGAGCTCGGTCCCAGCCTCCTGTGGGCTTGTCTGGGACTGTCTGATTTCATTCCTCTCTTTTGATGTTCAGAAATAAAGTTTCACTGTGTGAAGACTGTTTTCTTTGTATAATCGTTCATTCACTCTACAAACATTTGTTGCCTAATCCCCACTTGCTCCTCGTTGGGCATGTGATGTGCCAGGCACTGACAGAGTGGGCCCAGTTTATCCATGTCTGAGTAAAGGCTGCCGGGGCCAAACTGTGGCTGTGCTGCACCTTTGGGCACAGCTGGCCAAGTGCAGGCAAGCATGGCCTTCACTCTGAACAGTGCACCATTTATATGGCATTTTTAAATTGCAGACACAATTATTTACATGCTGAGTTCCATACCTTTGCAAGAGCTCAAGCTGTCAGCATAATATATCTCATTACAACCAACGCTGGGCATGGAAAAGATTACTTTCCAAGGCTGTGAGTGCAAAACATCAATTAAGCATAGGAGAGAACAGTTAGCTGGCATGGGTTTGAGCTTTTGCACCTTTGGGAGGGAGGGAAAATGCACACACTTAATCTTTTATAGCTGCATCAACTGAATACGGAGAAAGCAAAGCCATTCCAGTTAGGCTAGTGGCTTCCTTAACCATTCAACTAAGTCCATGTCTCCCTTAAGTGGAAATGTACAAGGTGGTGAGACCAGACACAGGCAAGAGGTGACCTCTTCAACATTCCTTCAGGATTCAGTAGAGACATGGCCACTTTTGGGACGGGGTTCAGAAATCAATAACAGCCTTATCCAGATGCAATGCTGGGAGCACATTGGAGAAACCGCCTTTCTCCATGTCACTTTTCATTTCTTTCCTAGAACAAGAGAAAGGCCAGACACAACCAACAGTGATGGCCTACCACCCTCTGTGTGGCTGTAGAATCAGAGGGTTGTTCTGTATAAAAAATTTACTAAGCAGCTCTAATCTAATGTTCCTGCTTCTTTCTATAGAGAAATGATTAAACTGAGTAGGGTGAGCTTACAACTTCTTTTCTTTTTAGTATTTTTAGTATATGTGAGAGATGGGGTGAGGATGACCTCATGCCACATATCTGAAGGACAACTTGTGTGGAGTCAGTTCTCTTCCATCTTTGCAAGCGTTTCAGGACCAAACCCAGCATGCCAGAGTTGCATGGGAAATGCCCTTACCTGCTGAGCCATCCTGCCAGTCCTAGTGGTTTGGATTTTTGAACAGAGAAATCAACAGAATGAGAACGTATACTGGATATTATAGCAAGACAAAGGGCTAATTATTCTATTAGCTATAGAGATGACATTTTGGTCATCTAAAAATGTCCAAATCTTACCAAGGTTGATGTTAAGTATCTTCTACTGCTCTCCTTGTTTTCTGAAACAGATCTTTCACTGAGCCTGCAGCTCATGGTTTCTGGCAGAGTAGCTGGTCAGGCAAGCCACAGGGATCTTTGTGTTTCTACGTCCCCAGTGCCAAGAATACAGAAATCCATGTCCAGCTTTTTATATGGGTACGAGGATTCAAACTCACCTTCATATTCTCACACAACAAACACTTTTCCCGCCGAGCCATTGGTCCAAGACCTATCTATAGTTTAAAGGAGTTTCTGAGATCCACAGGATGAAATGACATGACTCTAGAGTTTACTGCAATGTACCTCAAAGGTAGACTGAACAGACAAGAAGGTTCCAAAAAATCCTAATTGCCAATCAACCGCAATGACGACTCAGTGGTTCAGGGGATCAAATATTTTTTGTGTTTTGTATGTTTTTGGACAGTTTCCTATTAAGACGAATTTGAGGATGAGTGTCTTAATTTGAATACAGGTATATTTCTCTAGTAAATTGATGGCAGTTTAAATCCTCAGGGTAAATAGACTGTAAAATTAAGGACAGCATTATTTAATGCTATATAAAACTTCATATTACTGCACATTTTAAGAAACTGTTCCTCCAGCTGAACGCTTGCCAGATCACCTAAGAAATGCACCTCTATTATAGACATACAGGTGCAAAAAATTCACAAATCAAAGAATGTTGCGTCTATCTCTGTGGGGGTGGAGAACGGGAAATAACAAGTTTTGCTGAAGGAAGGCTTCCACTGAGATCAGGTAGAGGGGGAGACTGCCTTTGTGGAAGATGGCCTGACTCTAGCAACTGTTAAATTACAAGGTAATTCATCCAAAAAAAAAAATGTGTTTCACAAGTATTGTTGCAAACCATAACATGGTAGTTTGTTCAGCTTGGCAATAACCTGCTTTAGAAGGGAAAATTAACCAATAGCACTGGCAACTGTTTGGAATGTTTTGCTAGGGGAAGTTCATGGGGTCCCTTTGGCTAAGTACTACACAAAGATGTAATTAGTTCATGGCATGGAGGTTTTATTCAGTAACATATGATGCTTAGTTGTGGTATTGTCTTTTCCATTATATGGTAACTTCATTAAAACCCCCTTTCTCTATGTATATACTTTGGAAGCTTTGACAGTAGTAAGTTTCTGTATAGCTTATTCAGTGATAGCCACCCCTCCCCAGATTATCTCCTCCAGTTTACCCTCCCCCAGTTAATCCTCCAACACTGTCTTTCCCTTTGTTCTCTTATAACATCATATCCCTCAATATTCTATTCCTCCTCCCTTCGAAGATGCGTTCCTCTCCCCTCACAGCTACCTAACCTCTGCGGCTATGCTGAAGCTTAAAGGTGGGGGAGAGGGAAGAATATGATCAAAATATGTTGGATGACAAAAAATTCATTTTTTCCCCCCAAAAAGTCAAAATTCTGATTCCTCCGAGCACAAGTGAGTGACGGACAGGTCCTTTCCCTTTGGAGTCCCTTACAAAACTAGGTTCTCCTTGGATTTGTGAGTGTGCCCTTTGTTGTTGTTTGTGGTTTCTCTCTCCCATCCTGGAAGGTCAGTTAGGTTTGATTTGTTCGCTTGTTCAGCTGGCGTTCTCAGGAGTTTGCAGATGGAGTGTTAGGTGAGTTTTCTGCCACCTGAGTAACTAACATCGGGGCCTGTGACAATGTTTTTCTCTGAGATGATCTGTCCCACATCCCCCACTCAATTTAATTTCCCCACAACTGGGAGAGATCTTGCATACCGGCTGACCTAACATCACCCCCTCAAGCTCCATCCTTGTTGGAGGGGGAGGGGTGATGAGAGGGACAGTGGGAGAAAAGAAGAGAGGGAGAGATTTCCATACTGACAGATGTGTCTTGATTAATTGGCATCTATAAAATAGGCTTGCATACCTGCATATCTAGCAAGAAAGGGTCACCCGGCTAAAACTTGGGGATCAGGTTGTAAACTATTGTCTCAGTTAGTGGCTCTTAACTGTCTGATCTGGAAGCCTATTCAAATGAAGCCCGCCCATGCTGGAGGGGAAAATGCAGACCCATGAGACCATCTGTAGTGTTAGAGTCATTGTGAAATCACACACTGAGAAACTCCCTGAGTTGGATGCGGAATTGAGAATATTCTTCTTAGATGCGTGAAGGAAAGTTTGTATCTCCATTTAAATTTGAATACGATCTTTGGGCTTTGAGAAATCATTGTCACTTTGCCAAGTGACAAAAAAAAAAAAAAAAAAAAAAAAAAAAAAAGAAAGAAAGAAAGAAAGAAAAGAAAAGAAAAATGATTGATCTGGCATTGACTGTAGTGAACAGACATGGCCCCCTAGCTGCCTTTGGAGAGCAGCCCAAACGGTTGGGACTCAGCCACCTCAGGCACAGATGTGCTTGCCTTTCTAGAATGGATGTCTTCCAGAAATGCTGTCTCTGTTGCCAGCATTTGTAAATTAAAGCATATTTCCCTCATCAACCTCTGCTCTAAACTTATAGCTGCTTTTATGAGTCTTTGGCTACTAAAAGTGATACAAATCACAGTTTAGAATGTGACAAAACTGGGTGTTTTTTTTTTTTCAAATTAAAAGAAGTGACAAAGGTTTCCAAAACCACACTCTAAGACAAATTTTACTTTTATATTAAAGGCTTAGAAAAGGTCTATGTGTTTCCTCAGTTTAAATTATTCTCCTGCTCACCTCTCTAGATAAATATTTCTTTTGAAAACTCAAGGCAATTAGCTGCTCCTCTGTAAGGGAGCTTATCCTATAGGAAATCTCTTTATTGTTTATTTATTTAATCATGTTTAAGGTAACAAGTACTGGCAATGTTTGTTAATGCGCTTTTAAATTCAGAATTAAGAAGATGCTTTGTCCTTCTGTATAGCCAACACACACGATGCTGACTGAAGGCTAATTCCTCCAAAAGCTGTTATTTCTCTGGATGCATCCCCCCGATCAATTGTCCATACTTGTATTTGGGAAAGAAGAAGCAATGGCGACTCCGACAAAGTTTCCTTATTTTTTTTTCTTCTTCTTTTCTTCATTGGATATTCTTTGTGTTTACATTTCCTTAATTTTTTAAAAAGATTTATTTATTTTATGTATGTGAGGACACTGTAGCTGTCCTCAGACACACCAGAAGAGGTCATCAGATCTCATTACAGATGGTTGTGAGCCACCATGTGATTGCTGGGAATTGAACTCAGGACCTGTGGAAGAGCAGTCAGTGCTCTTAACCCCTGAGCCATCTCTCCAGCCCCATTTCCTTAATTTTTAAAACACTATTTTAAATTTCTTTTAAGTTATTTATGAGCTCCAGTGATGTTTTTGTATGTAATGTGCAACAATCAAACAGGGGTAGTTACCATACCATTGCTTCAAACATTGATTGGACATTGGTTAGGAGAATGTTCCAAAAAGAAATCTATTTTGAAATAGATATGGCTTATCCATCCCCTTCTAAGTCTCAGATAACGACTATTACACACTCAATTTCAAGTCCTGTAGATTCTGTGTAAGAATGCAATGAGCACCCCAGTCTTCCATCCCTTTCCTCCAGTAGTACTTACTCTACCTTCATGTTCTATGTATTCTGTTACCTTTCTTTCCTGCCCTTCCATGCTTCCTCTTTCTTGCTTTATAACTTGTAAAGCCCATATATGTGATATTATATATAATAACATAATATATGTCTAATGTAGGAATCTGCATATGAGAAAAAAAACATAGTTATTTGTCTTTCAGAATCTTGGTCACTTCATTGAATTTCCAGTTCCATCCAAAATTTTTTTCTTGCAACTTGCATCATTCCATTTTTCTTCAGAGCCAAGCGAAATTCCATTGTGTGCACACACCAAATTTTCCTTTCTGTTGATGGTGGATGGGCATCTAAGCTGGCTCTGCTTTCTTGTTAATAGAGTAAATAGAGTAGCAGCAAACATTGATGTGCAGGTATTTTATATGGTAGGGTTTCGAATGCTATGGGCACATACCCAGAGTGCTACATCTGGATCATAGCATACTTCTTTATTGAGTTTTTCAGTAAGCTCCACATTGGTTTCCATAGCAGCTGCCTTGGTTTCCACCCCCAGCAGCAGTGAATAAAGTGCTCTTCTTTCCCCACGTCCATGCCAGCATTTGTTGTCATTTATTTTCTTGGTGACAGCTATTCTGGCTGGGGTGAGATGGAATCTCAAAGTAGTTTTAATTTGCATTTCCCTGATGGCACAGGATGCTGAACATCTTTAAAGTGTTTATTAGTCATTTGTATTTCTTCTTTTGAGAGCTGTCTGTTCAGTTCATTACCCTGCTTATTGATTAGAAAATTGAGAGACAACATTTTGCAATTTTTAATACATATTCTTGATATTAGACCCATATCTGAGCTTGAAGTTTTATTCATATTGTTCCTTTTCATTAATGGGGTATGATGTTAATAATAGGCATATTCATAGAGTTATTTTGAAATAATAAAAATTAAGGCTTTAGATACTTCTAAAATAATACAGAAACATGTGTTAGTTGAAGCCTGCGCTGTCCCATGGCACCTTCTTTCATGTTAGTGCCTCCACCTGGAAGCTAAAATGCTGTGGTTTTTCTCTGTCTACTGTTTCCATTAGCTTCCCTGATATTCTGATCAAAGCTAGATTTTTCTGTCAATTTTCAATGCAGCTGAATGTAGTTTTAATTGGTTGCTATTTATTTATGTTCATGCACGTATATATGTAAAAAGTAAAAAAGTATCCACTTTCCATAACCAATTATCCATCAAAGCCCATGCTCTTAAAAATTACATAGTTACATAATGAAAAGAAATCACAATAAAAATGATTCTTTTTTTTTTTTTGAGATAAGTCTCATTTTGTGTCTCTGGCTATTCTGGAACTGACTAGTTTTAAGGTTGGCTTTAAACTCATGTAAAGCTGCCTACCTCTGCTTCTTAAGTGCTGTAATTAAAGGCATGTACCACTACGCATGGCCTTAAGAATAATGCTATGTTTGTTTGTTTTGTTTTGCTTTTCTTTAAGACAGAGTCTCTTTGTGTAGTCTAATCCATCCTGGAACTTGTTCTGTAGACCAGACTGATCTCAAAGTCATAGTGATCCGCCTGCCTCTGCCTCCCAAATACCATTACCCAACTGAAAATGATTCTTAAAAATCCTAACAATGCAAAGAAAAGAGTTTTTTTTTAATTATTATCAAAAGGAGACATTTTAAAGACATGATGTTTGGAAAGGCTATGAAGAGTGTTGCATCTGTTTAATGTTAAGCATTTACATTAAAATGGAAAACACATATTTCTTAGGTATACCACAACAAATATTTACAAATATCTGTAGTACTGTCTATTCTAGTTAATTGAGGATATGGTGAAAGCGCTGCTAATGCTACATATACAAATATGCCAGGTACTAAATAAAACACAGATTTTATTTTCTCCCAAATTAACATGATATTCACTAATTTAACAGTATTATCTATTGCTGTTTCCAATGAAAACACATATACAAAAGATTCCTGGCTGTATTCTAAACAAGAACCTGCAGTGCATTAGAATTAATCATTTTTCTAATGTTGGCAAGTTTATTGTTTTTATTTTATTTCAAAACTGTAGTCTACTTATAGAATGGTTTTTCCCTGTAAGTCTTTGGGCACATTGTTAACAAATGCTTTAATATGATTATGCAAAGAACAAATGAATATTGATTAAACTGAATAATGTATTATTTTCTAGGATAAATCTATTAAATTAACCCTCAGTGAACAAACAGCATGATTAAACTAGCTACTTTTTTGAAGTGATCAGTAGCTTATTTTGCACTGCTACAAACCTACAAACCAAAGACATCATCACTTAAACTGATATTTTGATTTTATATTTTTGATTTTATGTCTACAAGTAATGAATTTAAATTCATAAGGAACATTTAAATCTATGGATTTCTTCAAAAAGCTGTAAGATGTGCATATGAAGAAGAAAAAAAGAGGAAGATGAAAAGGAGGAGAATGAGGAGGAAGAAGAAGAAAAATCTCTGTAACTTCATCAACCAGAGGCAACCATTTAGTCCATGTACTTTCTACATTTCTCATTGATAATAATGAGTGTCATCCATCACTGTTTCCAAATGTGTATCCTTTTTCTGCATTATGATCAAATGTTAAACATTGGTTTGTGTTTTTTGCCTTACCTGTTCATGTTTACTTAGGGTACAGGTAGTTAATACAATGCTGAACAAAACCACTTACACACCTGCACAAAAGTAAGCATTTTTCATAGCTTCAATGAATAACCAAACTAGTGATTTGATACTAGTTTGTGTGTGTGGATGATGCTTGTGTATATGTGTGTATATGTGTGAAAGCAGGCACACATGTGAAAGTCCATGTGGGCATGGTGTGAAGGTTCGAGGACAACCTTGGGTGTTTGATCTTCTACTTTTCACCTTGTTTGAAATAGAATTTTATTTTGTTCACTGCTGCATACGCCAAGCTAGCTGGCCTGTGAGCTTCTGGGGACTTCTCCTGCCTCTACCTTTAAGGAGGTATGAGTAATCTGTGCTAGCTAGTTTTATGTCAACTTGACAAGCTAGAGTTATCCTAAAAGAAGAAACAACAGTTGAGAAAATGAGACAACAAATGAGAAAACTGAGAAAGATTGGATTGTAGGAAGCCTATGAAGCATTTTCTCGATGAGTCATTGATGTGGGTGAGGCCATCCCTAAGTAGGTGGTCCTGGGCTCTACAAGAAAGAAGGCTGAGAAAGCCATGAGGAGCAAGCCAGTAAGCAGTACCCCTACATTGCTCTACTTCGGTTCCTGTCCTGTCCTGCTTGAGTTCCTACTGATTCCCCTCAGTGATGGAGAACTGTAAGCTGAAATCAATCCTTTCCTTCCCAGGTTACTTAGGGTCATGGCTTTTTTTTTTTTAACCAGAGCAGTAGAAACTAAGATAGGGTCCAAATTCCAGTTGCCATGTTTGTATAGCAAGTTCTTTAGCGTGTTTCATTTCCCCAACCCTCCTGTTCTTCTTCCCTGTTTCATTTCCCCAACCCTCCTGTTCTTCTTCCCTTTGGTTCATTCCACATCTTTTAGGCAGACCATATTCATTTCCATCAAACAGTCCCAAGAGTCTCAACATACAATCAAATCCAAGACCTACACTGGCACACTTGTACAGCTGCTTCTCTCAACTACATCTGTTTCCATAGCCTCCGCTTCACTCTCGGTCCACTTACCAGCCTTGGCACACATGTTCTAGCAGAGTTCAGTGTATACACTTAGGCTCCTCCACATGTCTGGCCATGTTTCCTCCTGACCGCTCAGGTTTTTTTCGGGTCAATTCCCTTCTCAGGAATGTCTTTTTTCCTTCCTCGATCCCTGGCTTCCTTCCTTCCTTTATTTATTTGTTTTTGAGACAGGGTTTTCTTTGTGTATCCCTGACTGTCCTGGAACTCACTCTGTAGACCAGGCTAGTCTCAAACTTAGACATCCTCCTGCCTCTGCTGGAATTAAAGGTGTGTGCCATCACCTCCAGGATCCCCCCCATGTAGTTGTTGTCTTTTTAGTACTTATATTTTTATGGGAAATGAAGATTTTAATTATTTTTCAATTTAACATGTATGCATCTTTCCTGGGGCATAAACCCCCAGAATTCAGGAGTCATGTGCTTTGGCTGCTTACTGTTGTTATTAACCCATTAAAACCCTCTAACAACACGGCTGTTTTCCATAGATATTTGCTGACTGGATACATTCATTTTGGCTAAACTGTTAGAATACAAGACTGTGAATAGAGTGGACTGTGACTTTATCGCTGTCATTTCACCTCTCTGAAGCGCATTTTTCTTTTTTTCAATCTGGAAAATGGTGGCTAATCCTAACTGTTCTTGTTGTCACCATCAGAGTCCCAAGGTCACTAATCTATGACTCATTGTCCTATCAAAATTTTTTAGTTGAAGATGCTTTAACTTGTAAAATTCCAGCTGAATTCCAATAACCACATGTCCGCATCAACTTAACAGGTCCTCCTAACTGCCCAGGGCAGTCCTAGACCTGCTCATTTGGGGTTACTCATTATGCTGAAATGCCAAGTGACCTTGGACTTATATTCTCATTAAAAGATTTTAAATTGCAGTATAATGGGAAGAAAATAAGTGCTACCTGATTCCTGGAAAGCTCTCTTCTTCTCTAATGATGGTGCTCATGCTGTGCTCTCTTCAAAACCCAATGCTGCTTTAAGAGCTCAGGCCCAGAACTGTTCCACTCCTTGGCCACTGAACGCAATTTCGTGCCTGCTCCATTTGGTTATGTGGGCATGGTACTGAGTATAAAATGAGTGTGTAAATTCAGTCACATCGCCCTTAGAGGTGGCATGAGATAGAAAACAAACACCATCCCCGGCCCTGCTTTGAGTCCTAAGCAGAGAGGAATTGTCCCTAAACACTGGCTTTTAGAAAGAAGTTAGTTCCGGAAAAAGAGTAGAAGACAAAATGAAGGGCTTTTCCCACACAAGGCCACTAGAAGGTCGTAGTTTCTGGGAACTGCTTTAGTCAAGTGCTCTGCAAGCTTGTGCTCAGCCAAGCGTCTTTGCTTATGCTCTTCCCTGGGGTGTTTGTGCTGCTATCTCTATCATGAATAGGTAACAAGCTCTCCAAGGTCTTCCTTTACGTTCAGAGAAGAATGATTACGTGTATAATTAGGCTGGGCTTGCAGTTTGACTTAGATTTTACTGCTATTATCTCGTTGAGCCATCCCAGTGACACTTCCGGATAGGCTCGGTCTCTTTTCACTGAAGAGAGGTGGTGTGACACACTCAAGGTGACACAGGTCAAAACTAGTCAATCCAGAGTCTACCAGGTTGACCTCTGTTCTCGGATAACACGGAAATTGGATTTTCTGAGTGCTAAAATGTTGGGCCCTTGGGAGTAAAGTTCAAATTACACTGATAACCCTCTTTCTAGAATCCTTGTGTAGCTTGTGTGTGATAGAGGAGCAGGGAGCTGAGTTCTGGGTTTAGACTTAGAGCACAAAAGCCCTGAATCACTTATCCGCTGTCAGCTTGAAGACCTGAAGAAGTTCAGCTAAGAGCAGGCCTTGACTGATGCCTGTGGTAACCCATAGCTAGCTCAAGGGAAAAGTATCCTGGAGGTTTTAAAACATGTTTTCAGTGCACCAGAATAAGTGTGTATTTCTAGTAGAAAATCTCCCCAAACCACACATTTTATTTTGGTTTGGGCTTTTTGACTGTTCAGCTGCCAAAAATCCTGAGGCCTAAACCATAGCTATGTCCACAAAGTTGCTCAATATCAGTAAAGACAAGTGTGTGTGTGTGTGTGTGTGTGTGTGTGTGTGTGTGTGTCCACTTTAGAATGTCTTTGAACAACAACTGGAGCTATTTCCTTTGAACTTGCTGTGTGAGGGGACTGTGGCGATAAATGCATAGCACCCGTCTTTGATCCTTGCACGGGTAATTTGGTCCCCTTTCAAGACTGCTACCTGGCCGGGAGAAATAGGGCCTGAAAACAGCCTCTACGCCCTAACTTTGTTTTTAAAGATTTGACCTCAGAAGTCCAAATCACCCAGAAGCAGCTCACCCTCCACTTCTGGGTTGGCACCCCTTGCCTCTAAGACAACTTTCTTGGATTTCTTGGATCCAGGGGCCCTCCTGGTCCCAAGTCTCACTTGCTTAAGAAAGCCTACCTTTCTTTTTATCTGTCTGACTTAAGTGTACAGCTTCAAGGCCTAGTCTTCCAAAATGCCTATAGAACCTTCTTTGTCCTGCCTGACTTTTATGCATAATAGGTCTCACAGCAGGAAATTCATGAGCTAGGCACTAGATCATATCCTGTCCCGGAAAGAGGTTTCTTATTTTATTTTTTAACATTTATTTATTTATTCATTTATTTATTTTTGGAAAGAGGTTTTTGGAGTATTGCTATCTGTCTCTTTCTCACTTTTGGTGCTCAACACACACTTGACTGTTAGTGATTGTTTGCTGAGTGATAAATGTGGCTCGTTGTTGTTGTCATTGTTGTTGTTACTGATGGCTGCTGAGCCCCACTTGGGGAAGTCAATAAATGTCATGATTTTTTAATATAAGAATGCAGATGATGGCAATACCTACGTCACAGGGTTGGGCTACTGGGGAGGTCAAACACCTTAGCACATGATACGTTTTAAATGTTCAATGAAAGCAGCTGTTATGCTGTGCCAGTGAAAACTCCTATGTTCCAATGAGATAACATTTCTCTAATGGCTCTCTGTGGCATAGAGATTGACAGGCACTCTGAGAATAGTTTTGTTTTTGGCTGCTATCAGCTCCATATTCTGCTGAAAAGAGATTCTATTGAAGACTCCAGACTATCAGAAAGGAAAGACTTGTGAAATCCTGTAGAAACGGAGAATCAATACTTATATAATTGTCTATACTTTTGTAAATAAATGGGGAGAAGGAAAGGCTTTTTCTGACATGAAAAACCAAGTAATAAATGTTTGAGGATGATTAAATTAGAAAAGTCACCTCTTGGCAACCATCACAGTAATAATTAATTCAGCCAAGAAACATCAATGGCTGCTCAAATTAGTGGGAAAGGGTTTGATGAGAAATGGAGGATTGACGTAGTCTTTGGGTACCTCCACACAGAATATCTGGTAATCACAAAGAGAATAACTTTACAGTGGAGGATCATGGCAAATACTGCTACCTTAATGACGTGATCAAAGTGAGCATCATTAGTAAGGACAAATTGAAATCATATGCCACCTGATAGGATGCTGTGAAAACACAGCATCATGTTTGTAAAACAGGCAGAGTTAGAAAGTCATTGTGAGAAATCTCCAGAAAATGTAAACTAAGGGACATTCTACAAATAAGAAATTACAAGGGAAGACAGAAGAACCAAAACACGTTAAATGTTCCCTGTTCATCCTTGATTGGATCCTCTTGCTAGTGATGGCCTTATTGGGGCATTTGGAGAAACCAGAATGATGTTTAAAAATTAGGTGGTTGTGATGTATCAATATTAACCTGTTAGTCTTAATGGCTGTATTGTGGTTATGTAGGATATCTATCTATCTATCTATCTATCTATCTATCTATCTATCTATCTATCTACCTACCTACCTACCTACCTACCTACCTATCTATCTATCTATCTATCTATCTATCTATCTATCTATCTACACACACATATGCCAAAGCCTGGTTATCCAGCATGACCGTAAACTTCTGATGCTCCTGCCTCAACCTCCCCAGTGATTGGATTACAGGCATGTAATTCATACAGGCATAAAACTATGTCTTTTTATGTGGTGCTTGAGTTCACTGAGGGCTCTGTGCATGCTAGGCAAGCATCATATTGAGCAAGCGACATCCCCAGCCCTGAAGACCCTTCTTGTTACATTTCTGTGACTTTTGAAAAATTGTTATCTTTTAAAGAGTACAGATGGGAATCCCTTTATCATCAGTTCAGCAGTAATATGTTTCAAGTTGGTAAAAAGAACTTAAAATGAATTGCCATGATACACTTAAATGAAGGAAGCTTGAATCCTTCCTCTAGCAGAAGCAGCACAGAGCCATTACATTGGGTGCTGTAGGGTACCAGTACCTTTCAGAGTAAGTCTATAGATAAGTAGCAGGTCTGAAGCTTCTGGTCTTTGGAGCATCAGGCTTTGAGGCTAGAAGCAGCTGCTGGGATGAATTCCCCTTTACAGCCGAGCGCAGTATCTTAGCTGCTGAGACAAGAATGACTCCTTCTGCCTGGAGCCACTGGTCAAGTTCTGGAGGCTGGCTTGAGAGAGTGTCCTGGTCAGGCTAAAGCCTTCGTGGGGACTATTTTCCACCTCCTCCTTGAGAACGAACTGCCTGTTCTAGTCAGTTTTTGGTCTGGGGAGCCAACAGGTCTCCTCTCTCTAGGCGAATTGGAAGATCCTAGGGCCAGCACTCAGTCAGAGTTTGCCTCTGTCACCTTAGTCTTCCTCCTCCAAACACTTCTGCAGTGAAAGTGTAAATTTGAAATCTTTCAATGTCTCTTTTAATGTAAAATTTAAAGGTAAGTATATATGCGATACTAGTACCTGGAGGGTAGAGAGGCAGAAGGATTGCCAGGAGTTTGATTCCTATGTACCCAGTTTGTGTTACATAGTAAATTTTGGGCCAGCCTTGGTTAAATGAGGAGACCATAGTCTCAACCCCGCCCTCATTTACTGGCACATAGTTATTGTGCCAGTGATGGCTTTCATAAAGAGCATTCACTCTCCATACTACCATTCCTCAACTTCCGTTAGTCCTCTTCTTTCTTGCAGTTGTTTTCCTACCTTCTCATACATGTGTGTTTATGATTTCATCTATCTATCTATCTATCTATCTATCTATCTATCTATCTATCTATCTATTAATCTGCCTGAGTCTAAATTATTTTGCTTAATGTGATGTTTTACATTCTTCTATTCTTTATATCTAAATGCATCTCAATTATGTGTTTGTAGCACACTTTCTTTATCTATTCATCTATTGATGGGTATCTAAGGAGAGTCCATAATTTAACCATTATGAATAAGGATGCAATAAACATGGATGTCAAAATAACTGTGGTTTGTTTATATTTAGAGTCTGTTAAGTATACACTGGGTTATATAGTAGTTCTGGTTTTTATTTATTTGAATTTTTTGTTGTTTCTTGAACCTACATATTGATTCATAGTGACTGTCATAGTGACTGGACTATCAGTGTATAAGAATTCCCCTTTCCGGAATTCTTTTTAGCTTATTTCTGTTGTTGTTTTTATAGTGAAATGTTAAACATCTTTTGCCATCAAGACCATGTACATTAAAAGTTTGTTGTGACTAAAGCAGCATTTTAAAACGTTTATAAACAAAAATAATGAGGTACAGCACAGACTGCCTGGGCACAAATCCAAGCCCCAAAGTTACTGAGTTCGTAACCTTCCACACTGTCTTTAACTGCTCTGCCTCAGATTCTTCTCTCTAAAGTGAGTTATGAGTTAATGCTGTTTAAACTGCTCAGATAGTTACAGTGTAGAATGTGTGGTGTCTCTGACAAATGACAAGCAGCAATCCTCAATACCACAACGGAATACAGAGCTCTCCAGCCATCATTACCTTCCAGAGGAAGAAAAAACATTTGTCAATAATTTGCATGGTATCAATAAATATTGCTTTACTGGCTTATATGCTCCCCAACTGAGCCGGGATGCTATGAATTCTACACATCGACGAGTGTGGTGTTTGCCTCCTGAAGCTACTAAAGTTTTGTTTGTTGAGTTCTCAAGCTGAGTCAGACAGGAGGTCACCGTTTGAAGTGCAGCAGGAGGGGTCAGGATGGATGAGCTGCCTGGCAGCTTCTGCACAGCTTTTCTAGAATACTTGGTTGCCTGAAGAATTATGTGCCCAGCAACGGCACTAGGCAGACTCCAGAAGGCAAGCTTCAAAGGCAACATGCCAGAGTGCACCCACAAACAGGTATGCTTCCTTGAAGGCCCTTGCAGATGTCACACAAATGCAAAAAAAAAAAAAAAAAAAAAAAAAATCTTGGGAGAGTCTTCTCTTCAAAGCCTACAGAGTTTTCACTGAAATCAAGTGTTCTAGCCATAAAAGAGATAAAGTATCAGTTAATGTCAGTCCTTTGCTAAAAGCAACAGCTGGGGGACTCAGTGCTGGCAGAGGGGGGTGATTTGAATAATGAAAGAAAGCTTTAAGCTTCATGGGTCTGGCAATATGCAGCCCCACATGCATTTGCTTGTAAGGACTTATTGGTGCTACCCCTACTCAGCTCCAGCTCCACCCATCCCCCACTCCCCAAAATCCACATACTGGTGTCAACCAAGGCCTGTGGGCCCAGCCTTGTATGTTACCAAAAAATCTGTCTAGCTATTTGCTACTGTGACAACAGTTTAAATAGTGTGTTGCACAAATAAAGTTCACAGTGCATCTTGATTTCCTAGCCTGTCTCAAAGAGGCTCTTGCCAAGTACTCTAGTCAGCTTTCTGCCACTCTGACAGAATACCTGGGATAATGAGCTTACAATGAGGAAAGATTTGTCTCACTCACAGCTTCAGAGACTCTGTGTACGGTTCACTGGCTCTGTTGCAGAGCATTGTGGGACTGTGCGAGAGAGCAAACATTCTCATCTCATGGAAACCAGGAAACAGAAAAAGGCGAGGCAGATTTGATAAGTGCCCCTCTAGATCATGCTAATGCTCCAGCTTCCTTTCACTAGTTTCCATTTCTTAAAGGTTCCACTACTCTCCAGTAGTTAAAAGACAGGGTCAGTTGCACTTTGGGGGAGAGACACATATCTAAACTATACATTGACAGCCAAGCATGAAGTGTTCTGATGACTATTCCTTAGCAGATTCTTGATAAGAAACAACTTAATGATAATCTACAGTTCTATATATTTAAGAAGCATCCCTTCAGGGACTGGAGAGGTGGCTCAGTGGTTACAAGCAACTGGCTGCTCTTCCAGTTCAGTTCCACACCTACGTTCAACTCTCAGAACCCACGTGGCGGCTCACACTTGTCTGTGTCTCCAGTTCCAGGGTTTAACACCTTTACCCAGAGATACAAGCAAGCAATACACTAATGGTGCAAACAATTTCACAAAATCATGTTTTTCACAAAAGAAGTGCTACTTCAACTAGTCTTGAGGCTACAGTATGTTTGTATAATCACAATAGCTTTCAATAATACTTAGTTGATATTTAGCCATCTAAAAGTCATCTTCAGAAGTAAATGTCGCTTCCCTTTTTGTTCACAGTTCTTATAGGTTACCAGTTTGCTGCCAACATTTCCTAACACTTACTCCATTTGTCTCTTGCTGTCGTCTGTGTGGTACAATGTGGTACTTAACTACTTCTGTGTAACAAATGGCCCCAAGACCAAGGGACTTAAGAAAGTATATGTATTATCTCAAAGTATGTTCACGACAAGAAAATAGGTGTGGCATCACTGGATTCTCTGGCTCGGGCTGTCTGAGAGGCTTCACTTAAAATGGAACCGGGGTTACCGTCTTCTCCAAGTTTGATTTGTTTCCATGTCTAGGCATGTAGCTGCTGGCTGGATTCCAATTTTATTTTCCTAAGTGGCTGCATTAAAGGCTTTTTTTCTCCTGTTAGCCAGCGGGGGGAAAAAAAAGTCAGATTCAGTTATCACTGCCATTGTTTGACAGAAGACTTGGATGATATCTAATAACATTTTGTCTCCTTTATGTTCTTGATTCAATCTAAATTTTACTTCACAGATAAACAATACATGCTCTGATCTTAAGATGACCTAACGATGTTCATATTATCCTTTTGGAAACATAAATACATGTATGAGTTAAAGTTTTATTATAGGAAAAAAATCCACAGTATTTAGTTTCATAGGCACCAGGTACCTACCGTGAGTAAGAGGAAAGGCAGATTTAATTCATCTTTGGAAAGGACCTTCAGTGGAGGGTGAAGGAGAACCATATGAGATAAGATGACAATGAGAATATTAATAGATGACTTTTTATCCTCTAGTGTCCAAGCAATGCAGCCACCCATTACAGTGCAAAGATTCATTTTCAAAAGTAGTAGTAGCTCCTAACTTCTGAGTCTCCTCTCCAGATCCCAGAAGGAATTTTGGTACCCCAAATCATCTAGTTGCAGACATTGTATATTTTTAATTGAAGTGATTTTATTTTAATTGGTGCATAGAACACTACAATTATATTTACACCAATCATGTGGTTTATGTGATCCTTTAATGCACAGACATAATCTATCACTTAAATCATGGTAAACATATCTATTCTTTTCAAATGTAGATCATTTTTATGATAAAAATACTTAAAATATTTTCTCCCAAGTTTTCAACCACGCAACAGCACTCAGGACTGCTTGCCTCTGATTCATTCATAACTCCATCTGGTAGAAATTATCTGTCCATCTGTATGTGCTTTTTAAATTTTGTTTGCGTGTGGTGCATGTAGTACATGCAAACGAAGCAGAGGCTACAGCCTATGACCTGCTGTCCTCTATCACTCTCCATCTTGTTGCTTTCAGATAGGGTCTTTTACTGGCTCAGTTGGCTGCCCAGTGAATTCTCGGCATCCCCCTGTCTCTATCCACTCACACTGTTGGGGTTACTCACACTCATGGCGATATCTAGATTTTTCTCAATTGCTGGGGATTCCAACTCAGGTCTTCATGTTTCTAGGGTCTGTACTTTTACTTGTGTAGCCATTTTTCTATCCCTCTGGTACTTATTGATCAGACTTCTTCATGTCGGCACCTTGCAACTAAAAACTTATATTTCCATTCCTATACATCCTCCTAGTGCTCAGTTCTCATTAGTGATCAGTCAGAATTTCAAGCACCGAAATACAGTAAGTGGACTGGTAAGGTGGCTTACTAGGTAAAAGACACTTGGTGCTGAGCCTAAAGACCCGAGGCTGATTCTGGGAACCCATGTGGTAGAAGGAAAGGACTCCCTCTCTCAGGCTGTCTGCTAACCTCAGGGTTTATAGAAAAACCAATCAGCACAATGTCTTTGTTAGCATGGAACACCTGGCATAAAACCCTTCTATTTTATTCAGACTTATACTTTTCTCGTCTTTGGAGTGCTAGCTTGGGTTAGGGGCTTCCACGTCCTATGCTGAATCATTTAAACTCAGGTAGTGACCTTAAAACTTTCCTTTTTCATATCACTTTCTCTCCAGTCGAACGGCAAACATCACACGCTTTAACAGCAGGACTCCCGAGCAGTTGCATTCCATACTTCTGATTCCCATCAGCCAGTTGAGTACAAACAGCCAGTGTGAACACTCTAGGGCTAGGCTCTTTGTCTCCAGTGTCTCTAAGAAGTAATGTACAAAGTGTATAGCTTCTTTCATAACTATATCTCTCAGTTGAAAAAAACTATATTCACTGAATCTGGCTTATTTTACCTAAATATGATGATCTCCAATTGCATCAATTTTCTATCAATGACATAATCACATTTTTCTTTATGGCTAGATAAATGTCCATTGTGTATATGTACTACATTTTCCTTATCTGTTTATCTGCTGCGGATACCTAGGATGGTTCAATACATTGGTTTCTATGAATAGTTCTGCAATAAACATAAGTGTGCAAATATCACATTTTTGCTCATTTTTAGATGCTGGAAGTTTATTTTACAGATATATGAAAACACATACATACGTTGTTAAAGCAGAAAGGAGATTAGGAGATGGCAGGCACTATTGAGAGGGGATAAGAGGGCAGGGGGAAAGGGAGGGTGGAAAGAGGAGGACATGGCAATGAATATGACCCAAATTTTGGTATATTTGAAGGAAATTGTCTTTATGAAACCTAACAGCACTATGTTCAATGAATATACACTAGTAAAAATAATAAAACATCACTCTATGCTTAAAACAGACATCACCCAAATTCCCTTTCTCTTACGTTGTATATTAGCTTTCTAAGAAATCACAAGAATGAAAATGACTTCATAAAGGGCTCTAGTTAGTTGATGTTTCTTAGGCTCCTGGCCCATTCCAGAAGCCTTAGTGCCTGCAGATTCTCTAAGAAGGTTGCTGTATCTGGAAGGCAGCAGATCCAAATAGCTAGTCATAAGCCTCTCAAAAAAAACCTACAGACAACAGCAGCTAATATTTACTGGGTACTGTTAAATGGTAGGGCCTGTTGATCAGCTCTTTTTAAGAGTGAGGGCTGGACAGATGGCTCAGTGTGGAAGCACTTGCTTGGCAAATGTGCTGACTTGAGTTTGAATCCTCAGAACCGACATAATTGCAGACTCTGGGGCATGCGTGTCTGTAATCCCAGCACTCCCGTAGGGAGATGAGAGGCATAGAAATAAGAACTCCTAGAAGCTCTTGCACCAGCTAGCCTGATGTTTCCAAGAAAATAAAAGAAGCATCCCGGCCTTAAACAAGGTAGAAGATGAGAACCAAAATCAACGGTTTCTCTCTGACCTCCTTATGTGTGCCATAGCACTCACACACGTGTGTTCACATATACATGAATGTGCATATGCAACTACACAGACATACACAAAGGCAAAAACTTAAGCCTATTTAAAGTGCCAGTGCTATGCAAGCTGAATAGTCACAGGCTAATAAAATGCTACTGTTTTAAGGTCATGTAAGCTTTGGTCATTTGGGGCTACAAGGATAATGAATATGGCCATCAAATGAAATGCTGTTCATTACTCTCCACTAAGAAATGTTTCACCTCTGATATAGTGAATAATTGAGAAGACTGAAAGGAAAAAAGAGATATCTGGTTGTGATGAAGTCTAATCTCCTCACACGGGGCACCGATGTTGTTAAAAGATGATGTCCCGGGTTTCGGCACCAATGTTAGGAAAAGGATGAAGAGAGTGGGGGCATATGACCTATGGAGGTGCAGTGAGGCCTGGGGGCAAGGGAGATGCCTCTGGGGGGCCCATGTTGGGAATCCCTTCCCCCTGAGGGACCAGCCACATAATGGTATAGTACAGAATATAGTTTATTCAAGTCATGGAAGAGTTAAGAGGATAGTAGAGGCAGAAAGAGAGAAAAGAGAAATAGAGAAGTAGAGGTGTAGGGACCAGACATGAGCACATGAAGAGAGAGGGGGAAGGGAAGGTGGAGAGGAGGGGTAAGGGTGTGAGAGGAAGAGGGCAAGAGAGAGCAAGAGAGCAAGAGAGCAAGGGAGCAAGAGCAAGAGAGCAAGAGAGAGAGGAGGGGGCAAGCGGCTCCTTTTATAGTGTCAGGTAACTGGAGCGGAACATACCTGGTTATTGCCAGGTAACTGAGGGGTGGGATTTACAGAATCCCAGCACAGACAAGTTGAAGGTGCCTCCCTACACATATGCTTTCTGAGAGCTGCTTCCCACTTAGAATTCTCAGAGAGGAGAATCTAAGCTGTTTGAGTGAAGCCCCCATCTCCCTTTCAGCTGATGGAACTTGCCGACCTCAAGTTGGTCCAATGCACTCCTGTTCCTAAGAAGATGGAACCAAGGTTCTAAGAACCCACACAACACCACAAAAATCTCTTTGAAGACAGTTATGATGTTTTCTGTGTAACGCGCTGACTGAACTGAGAATGCAGTTCTGTAGTGAGAGATGATAAACTAATGGTGTTATGAGAACCTATGTGATCTTTCGGTGGTTCGAATTAGAATGGCCTCCATGGGCTCATATATTTGGATGTTCAGTCACCAGGGAGTGGTACTGTTTGAGAAGGATTAGGAGGTGTGGTCTAATTGGAGGAAGTGAATCACTATGTGTGGGCTTTGGGGTTTCAAAGGCCACAACAAGCTCAGCATCTCTTTCAGCCTACAAATCAGGGTATACTTCTAACCTACTGCTTTAGTGCCTGTCAGCATGTTTCCTGCCATGCTGATAATTGACTAAATTTCTGAAACTGTAAGCAATTCCCAATTAAATGTTTTTTTCTAATAAGAGTGATGTCTCTTCATCCCAATAGAATAGTGACCAAGACAAACTCCATACTATGTCAATTTATAACTTTCCAGCCTCTGTGAGGCCTGGCTTACCCTGTTCACTGCTCTTGCATCATCTATTTTCAGTAAAGTCACTTTGAATTTAGCTGGGTTGAATGGATGTCTCTTTCGTACAAGAGGAGATGTATGATGATGAAAATTCATCTAGAAGGTACCCTAAAGTTAACTAATGACCCTCACTTCAACAATCTTACACACATATCAGGAGAATTTAAAACTAATTCCCCTTTACTCCAAATTCATAATGTAGAAAAACAGACACTAGAAGAGTAGGAATATTTTAATTTTTCACTCAAAAGAATGGGGAATAGAAAACTAGAAAGACAGCTCAGTGCTTAAGAGCACTTAAAACTCAAGTGGAACTGAATTTGGCTCCTAGCACCTATGTAGGGTAGCCCACAAGTACCTGTAACCCCATCCATAGCTCCAAAGCCCTCTTATGGAGTATGTGGGTACTTGTACTTATGGGTTTGTACACACATGAGTGCACACTTTTATGTCTTCCCTGGTTGATATTTATCATGAAAAGTGATCACATTGTGAATCCTTCGTAGCTTAGGAAGTTACAGTAATAAGGAGAGAAAGAGATAGAGGAATGCTGCTAAAGAGGAAGAGCTTTAGGCATGCTAAAGGTTCTGGGTTTGGCTCCTCAGCACGCCTACTGGATCTCCTATAAACTGATTTCTCAAATGATAGGAAACAAAGGGAAACCTGGGCCGATACGCCTAGAAGGATTAAGGGGTAGGTCTAGATGGGAGCTATACTATTCTTAGCAGTCTTCCAACATGACAGACCCCAATCCTCCTCTCTGGAGAAACTGCGGTAGGAAAAAATTGCTTAATGAACTCAGTTATGTTCACCAAAAAGAGATCTTCCTCACCGAGGGCCCAAGCCTCAACTCCATAGGCTGCCTTTTTCACACAGGGTTCTCTGACTACAAGTCAGTGGGGGCTCTATGTTTGAATGCCAAAGACATACAAGGAGACAGGTGGGGGACCATGGGTGTTAGAATTAGTCGGCACTAGAGCTGCATGACTTAAACACTGGAGTATTTTAGGAGGCACAGATGTTGATTGCAATCTGTTTAAGCCAAGTCTGGGGACTCTGGGGAAACAGAACTAAAAGAGAGACATACAGAAAGGAAAACAAAGCATAAGACAATATACTCCGCATAGCACAGGGGCATTTAGTAGATGCGTTACAAGGAAGTAAGATATAAAAAGGTATAAAGTTGGAGACTAGCTTTAAACTTCCTCTAGAAATGCTAGGGTAAAATCGGAGCTGGTTCATTTTCTAAGTGGTGCTCCTGAAAATGTTTCTGAAGGTATATGGTGTTTTGTGTTGGAAAGATTGAGTAGTGCTGTTCTAGAAAATTCCTCTTTACATAGATAGGAAAGAAGCCACAAAAACAAATAGGAAAAGGAAACACAACCCTTCTAAGGATCTTAATTGAATTGCCAGTTCATATTTTATAGCTGGAAAAAAATAAAACCTCACTAATCAAATATTAGCTTAAGATTATAAATATACACATGCATATATAATTGTACCTTATAAAATGAAAAATAATGAAAGCCATCATTTGTATGCTAGCTAAAAATATTTAAGAAAGGCCCAAAACTGAAGTTTCAATCTAAAACACAGAAAACAAAAAAAACCTCACCCTGCACATTATTTGAAAACCCCAAACCACAAATCAAAACCTGTTTAAATTCAGGAAACGAGAGGTACTTGTTTTGCACACAATTACTCCTTTGCTGTCATTTTACGTGGTTTAGTTTTCACACATTATTTTTCTTAAGGTCCAGTAATATTCTCTTTAAAAATAATTTACTTATGTTTATTTTATGTCTATTAGGGTTTCACCTGCATGCATGTCTGTGTGAGGGTGTTAGATTCCTTAGAACTGGAGTCACAGACAGTTGTGAGCTGTCATGTGGGTACTAGGAACTGAACCCTGGTCCTCTGGAAGACCAACCAGTGCTCTTAACCACTGTATCATCTCTCCAGCCTTACATAACGTTGTTAACTCAAAAGCATATAAGGAAAATAAAAATAGAAACATGGATATGGATACTGACTTCAACCCTAGCTTTAAATAAGTAAAAAGAAGAGTGAAACATATTCCCAGTTATATTCTTATTCCTTTATGATTAATCGATTGATTGTGCATGTTCCTGTGTGTTTGTGCCACAGAGGCCAGAAGAATGGGTCAGATCACCTAGAGTTGGAGTTATAGACAATTTTGAGCTGCTAAACATGGATGCTGGGAACGAAACCACAGCTTTCTGCAAGATCAGGAAATACTGACGATTATCCACTGAACCATCTCCTCAGGCCCCTTACTTTCTTAAACTGCTTGGAATCAATACGTTCAAAACCTTGTGATTTCTGCTAAGCTACACTGTTATTGTGTTTCTTGTGGCATGGCAATGGAATGCACAAAGGATAGCAGTGAGAGTAGCCTCTAGCTTGGACTCTAGGTCATCTCAGAGTCAAGATCTTTCTTCCCCTTCTCCTCTTCCTGATCCCTCCTGTTCCCTGATTATCTTCTCTTTCTTCTTCTGCTCCTCCTTCTACTTCTTTCTCTTTTTAGCTTCTTTCTTCTTTCTTCTTTCTTCTTTCTTTTCTTCTTCTTCTTCTTCTTCTTCTTCTTCTTCTTCTTCTTCTTCTTCTTCTTCTTCTCATCCTCCTCTTCTTCCTCCTCCTTCTTTTCTTTTTCTTCTCTTATCTTCTCTTCTTCTCTTCTTTCTCCTCTCCCTTCCTCTTCCCCCTTTTCTTCTCTTCTCCTTCTTCCTTTTCTCCTCCTTCCTCATGTTTCCTCCTACTCTTCTTTCTCCTCTCTTCTCTTCCTCTTCTTTTTTCTTTTCCTCTTCTTTTATCTTCCTCCTTCAGACAGTCTCACATAGACCAGGTAGCCTCAAACTCATAATCCTCTTGCCTTAGCTGCCAGAGCGCTGAGGTTGCAGACATGTGGCATCTCACTAGACCCAATATGTACTTCCTTTTATCCCCTGGTAATACATTTTGCTTTGTGTCATATTCCAAACCTATAAAACTACAAATGATTCTGACTCAGGGTACTTTCAGGTGTGTATAGAATCACCAATTCTTCATGTTCTAAATGTAGGATACTTCTAATGTATCATGTGCTCCTTCTGTGTCAGGAGATGAGTTATGCTATGAGAACAAAGTAGTGATGAAGCCGGTGTCCCTGTTGGGATGAGTCCAGCCCTCGGAGGTTTTCAGATAGGCAGTTAAAATATGGAGTATCAAGGAGTCTGCACAAAGACTTTCCAGGTGCACAATCTGCACAAGAAAGATAAATGTAGAGGGTCCAAACTCATGGTGGAAGGGCTTTCTTACAGAAGCAATTGGTGAGTCCAGACTTTGTCATGCTTAACCAGAGGCCAGAGAAAGCAATGGCTATGCCAGTTTTATAAGACTATCTTCAATACCTAGGAAAGTGAATCATAAGGATTCAATAAATGATACTTAAAATGAAAGCCATTGACTCAATAATGCTCCCTTCCATTTGCTCAGCAGATAACGTACTTGCAATGGATATGTGCTAATAAATACGTGAATGGGAAAGGCTATTTAGGAAAGGAGGCACCATCTCACTTCCCTAACTATCCAGTTTAACATTGAGTACACTGTGTGGCCTACTTGACACTGTGTGCTGGGACTTAGGAATGGCTAGGACACAGGTCATGTTTTCAAACTACTCATTATCTCCTAGAAATGGCAATATAGTTAAGTGTGGGAGTAATGATCTGGTGCTTTTAATTCATCTCAGTATGAAAGACATCTGTTGCTCTTACCAATGAAGGATGAATTGGAAAGGCAGGTGTGGCTTGGAAAAGCAACCACAAACACACTTCTTCTTCTTAATTCTTTTTAGTGTAGAATAGAGTTTATTCAGGTCATGGGGGAGTTATGAGTGTAGTAGAGGCAGAGAGAGAGAGAGAGAGAGAGGGAGAGAGAGAGAGAGAGAGAGAGAGAGAGAGAGAGAGAGAGAGGGAGAGAGAGAGAGAGAAGAGAGGAATAGAGAGCAATAGAGGAGTAGAGGTCGGCCATGAGCATGTGGAGAGAAGGGGGAAAGGGAAGGGGGAAAGGAGGGCCAAGGTTGGGAGAGCAAGAGAGAGAGAGAGAGGAAGAGCCACAAACACTCTTCTTAATCCCACAACAGCCTGGACATATTCTCAGCAATCCTCACAACTAGTAAATTAATCTTTTCAAGCACCTGTATTTCAGTGTTTTGAAAAAAAATCTGCCTCAAATATATAACCAGATGAAAGAGGGAGGCAAATATCATGAAGATTCTTTACGTTGGTTTGAAAGTTCAGTAAAATTAACACTTGTTCAAGTAATCCATGAAAGGAATTGAGGACCCTAGCTAAGGGCAAGAATGTTTCTAGGAATAGAAGAGAGAGGGAAGCTTAGATATATTCATTAGTACTTAGATTTGGAATACAGTCTCTTAGTTTCTTTTGTGTTTCATTTGGTTGGTTTAAGGTCTGTTTAGATAATATATCACTGTGGAGCCCTGGCTGGCCTGAAACTCTTGAGCAATCTCGACTCAAAATTATGGTGATCCTCTTGCTTTTGCCTCCTAATTTTTGGGATTATGGGCATGTGTTACCATTCCCAGTGAGACTTTTAGCTCTAAAGCTATTTTTGCTGTTGTGGTATCCAGCATACTGAGAGAAATTAAGAATCTAGAATGGACCTGGGCAGTAATGGATGGACTCGGTGGACTGGCAAATGCTGAGGTCCATGTGATGAGGTTCAAGTTCATCCCATAGACACATTTTGTTGTGTTGTCACAGCCGAATAGAGATCAAAAAGGTGGATCAAGACTGGTGACATGGCTTAGTGGTAAAGGCAGTTGTCATTAAGCCTGACAACCTGAGTTTCATCCCTAGGATCCACATGATGTAAGACGAAAACTGAGTTCCATGGGTTGTCCTCTGACCTCCACAACAACAATGTGGTATGAATGCATGAGCACATTTGTGCACACACAGACACATACAAATAAGTAACTAAGTATGTAAATGAAGCCAATAATCATAACAGCAATAATAAATAAGCAAATGAAAGCATTTCCACACATCCGGGAAGAATGAGCCCTCTGATTTGTCACAGCACCCATTGTTCCCTGTTGTCTCACTCACTCACTCACTCTCTCATCCACTCACATTTCCCGTTGCCTGCTTGACCGTGAATAAGTATTTGGGTTTGATATTCTTATTCTATGAGCTTTTCCTTCCAGTTTCATAGTTGTATAAGCAATGCTTGAAATTGGTGCAATACAACCTTTGCTCTTGGTGGCAGGGCATCTGTAAGTGCCAACAGGTTAGCAAATGTTGGGGGTCAGGGGCTGGGGCTGTGCTGGCTGGGATGAATATACAGTTTAGAATGTTATCCTACTGATCCAGAGCATTCTGGTTGCAAACTGAATTCCTTCTCACTACCAGACCGTTCGAAGCATGTACCATTTGGTTCTGTTTTCTGTTCTAGTACTGGGGATGGGATTCAGTGTTTCACAACTCAGCTGCATCTCAACCATCAGCACGCTCAAAGGAAAAGAGGAGCCTCCCCCCAAATATACAATAAAGCAGAATTTACAGTCATTTTAAGGACTGGGAAGGTTATTTACTTATTTATTTATATTAAGCCTCTTTCCGTCTCTCTCTCTGGCCATACAAACAGGAAAAGCAGAAAAATGCAAATGTAGATGAATGGCTAAACTACACTTGCTTGAAGGGCAGGAAGAAGAACCAAAATAAAGAGCATGGGGTGGGGATGAGGCTCAGCCACAGAGTGTTTACCTACAAGAAAGGTCCTGGGTTACAATTTTATCACTGGAAAAAAAAGAGCTCAGAGTTTACTGAACAATGGTAAAGAGAAAAAGGAAAGAGACAACCCAAAACAAAACAAAACAAACAAAGCAATAAAAAAATCACTTAAGAAGAGCATGCTAGTGGAGTATCAGCTCTGCCCCTTCCTGGTCATAGGCTCAGAATATAGGAAGATGCCTAGAGTAACTATTTGGGTTACTTTACAGAAGGAAAGGATGCTGGAAAGCAATGGCTTGCTCAAGGTACACAAGGAGGCATTTGCTTAGCTACATTTTAAATTAAGTAATTCCTTAAGTTTCTTATGGTGTCTTTTACCAGGTAATGACAGGTGGGCCTGTTAAAGATCATTCAATTCTGGCTCTCTTTTCCAAAATTGTAGTATAGCAGGGTTCGAAGCACATGCATTTACTAACTCAATGGCTAAAGGTGCCTGCTACTAATCCTGAGGAACTGAGTTTGATCTCCAGAGCCAACATGGTATAAGGAATAAACCAACTCCAGCAAGCTGTTTTCTGATCTCTATACGTGCACCATGACATGCCCATTTACAAGCAGACACGCAGGAAATAAATGCATTTGAAAGAAAGCTGTTTTTCCTCTAAAACTCTTTAAGCTTTTTTTGGTGTATCAAGCATTATGCTTAATTCTAGGGACCCAATGTTCAAGAAAGCATATTCTAAGGCTAGGCACAGACTATGAAATCGTAACTGTCAAGTGTCTTAGGCAGCACTTACCAATAAAAATAGAATTTGAATAACAAACCCAAATTGCTTGTATAATTTTATTTTTTCCTGGTAGCTCCAATTAAAACAGAGTGACAAGAAACAGCTGAAATTAATTTTAATAATATATTAAATTAGCTGACTGGAGCTAAAACATTATCAGTTCCACATGCAACCAACATAAAAATAGTTAATGAGATATTCAGGGTTCTTTTTCTGGTTACAAGCATTGAACATGCAATATGCATTTTTCCAATTATAGCACACCCCTACTGACGCTAGCCACATCATAAGTGACCAATGACTTTGATACTAGACACTACAGGTCCAAGGTAAATGACAATTAGTTGTCCACAAACACCAAGTTTTGCCAAACACTAGGCTAATCTCCCCGGAGCCTCCTAATCTATAAACTTACAGCTTGTGAACATAACTGTAATATCTCAAGTCACTTTGTGCTGCTATGAGAAAATACTTGAGACTCAGTAAGTTATAACATTAAATATGTAGTCTTTCTTAGTTACGGAGGCAAAGTTTAAGCAGTTAGATCCAGGTGTCTTAGCTTCCAAAATAAAGTCTTGAATTCAGTCTGCTTTGAAGAGGAGGAACAGCTAGGGCATGCGGGTGGGGGAGATGGAGCAAAAGAGGAACAACTGACTCCTAAGCAGCCTTTTAGAGCAGCACTAACATTTCTTAAATGACTCTGACTCTCAGTATCACTGCATTGGGGGTGACGTTTCTTTCAATTTTATTTTAGACATATTTATTTTTATTTTATGTGTATGGGTGTTCTGCCCGGATGTCTGGTCTCTATATGTTTGCAGTGCCCCACCGAGGCCAGAAAGAAGATGTCAGATCACCTTGGCACTAGAGTTGTGAGCTGCTTCCATGTGGGTATTGGGAATTAAACTCAGCAGCTAGCGCGCTTCAGCACTTAGCCATTTCTCCAGACCCCATTCTAAACGTATTCGATGGTTTTCAGTCAGCACACAAGGAGATGGGTTTCCTTGTGACATTTTCACTCCTATGTCATTATCCTTTGTGATTATTGCCCCCTCCAGGTTCCCCCGCCATCTTCTCTTCTTACAAATTTTCTTCATCCCAAAGAGTCCCATGTTCTGCTTTCATCTCTCAAATATTTCATTACCCTCCATCCATTTAGAATTCTTCCTCCCTTCTCATAGACCCCCTTCTATGCCCTACACACACAAATGCAGCACCTGAACCCTACACTTAACTGTAACATGCAGGCTGGGCATGGGGGCTTATGTAAACCATTGCAACTGTGAAGCGAGTTGCTAGGACAGAGAGAGGTGGGTTCCAGAATCCGTGTCATCTTTCATTTTTATCAGTTGGTAATATTGTATGTGAGAGGCAAATATGATGTTGTGTGCATGCCATGACACACACATAGAGGTCAAGGGACAGCAATGTGAAGTCAGTTGTTCTGCCTTATTTTGGTTCCAAGGATTGAACTCAGGCTGTTTGGGCTTCTTTTACAGCTTGGACTTTACTTGCTGGCCAGCTTCCCAGGCTCCAAATGAAGGCTATCTTAAGCCTTTGATGATGTCATGAATTTAACTGTTTGTAACATGCCCTAAGTCACTTTAGCCAGTAATCAAGAGCCCAGCATCCACGATAGCTTTGCTATTATCGGTGTTAGAAGGTCCATGCCTATTAAAGAGCAGAATAACGGAATCCCTGGAGGCTCCATTCTTCCTGGTAAACAATTCTAGATAGCAGCAAGAAGCCCAGTTCAAGGGTCTGCTTCAGGAGACCATATTAGTTCAAATTAGCTCGTCAGAGAGAAACCAGAAGTTTAATGTAAGTTGACAAGATCTAAGGAAGACAAATGAATCAACAAAGAAAGAAACAGTGGTTATTTGTGAATCTGAATGGTTTTAAGGTCTTTAGTCCTGGCCTAGGAGAATGCTATCAGTCTAGTAACTTCAGATTTATGGTCTGATCCCGGACCTTCAATCCTCTTCGTGCAAAGAGGGTCTTTGTATCTGGCTTTATTTCTTTCAACTATTCTTCTTAAAACTTAATTGCTGCTAGTGTTCACTGAGAGGATCTGGTTTCTGTCATTCCTACCATGCAAGATCAATATCATTCTAAGAGCAGCTGTCAGAACAGATAACAAACAACATCACCAAGTGGCCTGCTACCTGCATTCCTTCTTGCTCGAGAATGATATTCTTTAAGAAGCCATCATTTTGAGATTTTTGGAATATGAGAATACATTCTTAAGTGGGCTCACATTTCATTCAGTTCCCAGAGTTAAAGATGATCTTAGTTCTATTTTCTTTTCATTCAACTGGTAGAGGAGAAAGTGATTTTCCTAACTGCTCACTACAGTGAGGAACATCTGAAGTCATGTGTAACATCTACAGCCTTCCCAGTAGTTTCCTGGTTTTGAAAAGGCCCCAGTGGTTGGAGGTGTTCTGGATAGATAGCAAATCTTAGGTCGTTGCTCCAGTGAATATTTTGATCTCAATGTCTCATATCAGTTAAGCCGAGAATCTGAAAGGTCTGTTTTTCATTTGTTTGTTTTGTTATTGTTTCTTTGTTTGTTTGTTTGTTTTTCTTTTTTGAAGGCTACCATACTTTTCCGGGTCAGGGAACTCCATGAGCATAAAACATAATGCATCTCTGCTTTCTCTTTTTATGATCATGTATGGTTAAGAAATAAATTATTCTCATTCCTCAGCTCATGTTGGGTCCCAGTTCCAATGTGATTAGGCTGCCATTCCAGTCCTACCTACTAGTCACCTCCGAATCTGGAAATAGGGCTTGGCAGTGACGAGTGTGCCCTCTGCTGACCGGATGTCTCCTCTGCAGTCACGGGCACAACATTCACTTGCATGTGCTGCCTCAGTTAGCTAACAGACCCATTAAGCAGAGCAGAGAGGAGAGGTGACGACCGTCACCTCCAATACTCCCCATCCATCCTTATAATAAGGAAATTCCGCTGTTTTCGCTCCAGAAGTTTACAAGTTCTGAATTTCTAGCAATTTAGCCACAAAAGTACATTTCTGGTTCTTACCAGTCTCCCACCTGACACAAAAGCTATAATGTATAAACAGCACTGTCCAGAGCGCGCTATAACTCAGTACAATAACAAGCTTTCTAAAGCAGGGCTATAAAAGAACTCTTTCTGGGAGCATGAAAAGTAATTAGAAATACATTTTGAGTCCTTCCTAGATCCTCGGCTCTCCTGGGGTGTGCTTTAGGATGTGTCACTTTTCTCACACGCCTCCTCCTGCCCTCCCCCCACCAGAGCCTTGTGAGCCTCAGTCACATTCTCAAGCCTTTTCAGCTGGAGGCCTCCTGCGCCTTCCCAGCACCGCTTTCTACCGGGGCCTCTCCCTTCCCACTCCTTTTCTTTCCGTCTTTCTTTCTTCCCTGCCCGAGATCAAGAGAGGCACCTCCAAGGTTCCGTGCAAGCCCACAGGAAGAGACCTTGGCAGGGATACTGGAGTATGTTTGCCACCTGCAGAGAAGTGCAGCCACCAGAGGGACAAACACCAACCCATATGAAAGCCTTCAGTTCATGGGTCTATTTACTTGTGGGACTGGGTTGGGGGGGGGGCTGCAATGTTATAGCTGTCTTCACATGTTCTCTAGCCATCTCGAGGGAGGAGGTAGATCCACAGTTTGCCTTGAAGTTCTGACTCTGTGGTATTTGGATTCTCTTCCAAAGTTCAGGCTTTGAGAGGTCAGGAAAGAGATCCTGGTTCCTGGAGAGCTTGGGGGGTTAGGGAGGAGCAGATGCCTCTGGATAAGCTCAGATTCAGGCAGGACTAGGACCAGAAGAATCACCAGAAGTACCTAATAAGATGAAATAAACCCAGGAGCAGCCAGAGAAAAGGATCAGCTCTAGAACGCTCAACAGAACCTGAGCACTCATATCTGAACACCTGAATGCTAAGCCAGAGAAAGGAGAGTTCTCAGTGCCACAGAACCAGGTGGCCAGGGACCACCACTTTGAACTCCTAACCATAATAGTCTTTGTTGGGGGTTGGAGGGGTGTCACTGCTTCCAAAACTAAGAAAGGACACTACAGCATCCATTTTAGAAATTTTGAGAATTGGACCCAGCTTGGAGGAGTGGTGGTAAATCCTGAAAAATGTTGAATATATTCTCAATTTCATGCTCAAGGTGGATTCTGTTTTATGCTCAATTAGAAGCTGGAAAAAGGTTGCCTAGAACAAGGTTAGTTAGCATCATTTGTTTTGGTGAGGAAACCTTAAGGTCAATTGTACTTAGGGCCAGTTGGGAATGGGGAGGAGGGAGGAGGGCTGGGCAGGTGGGTGTTGATGGCGGATGCTTATTTGTGAATTAGAACTTCCGTCTCAGGGGCTTCGCCAGGACAGTGCAAACAGATGAAAAACCGGACTCCCCTGCAACTCCAAGGATTAGTTTGTAAATTTAGTGCGCTCGTTCTTTGGTTAGAGGTTTCATAGATTTGGTGATCGCAGTAGGCACACCGTCGGGGGGGGGGGGTGGTGGATAGGGAGATTTGGGCGGGGCGCCAATGTGTGCCCCTTGGTGGGAGGTAGCCGCGAAGACCTGGAGTTAGTCTTTTCAGACTGTGGCTATAGGCACGAACCGTGCCCAAACATTCTGTGCCACCCCCACCTATTTTAACAGATGTTTCTGAAATGTCCCTCGGGGAATTCCAGGTCCATTTTCTTTACAAGAAACCTGAAGTGTCTAGAGCTGTGAGATCATTCGCATCCCACTCTCCCATGCTTGTTTGGGTTTGCCACAGGTTTATTTCTGTTTCAGGCTCCCCAACTGCGCCAGATCCGCTCCCCGCCCTTCCCTCTCCGTCCCCCTGGCCCGACAGGAGCCCGAGTTGTCCCAGACCTCAACTTGAACCAAAACCCCATGCCCCTTCGCTATCAATACCTGGATTCCTCAGAATCCTAGGCTGGCCGCTATGAATGTGTTGTGTGGGTCTCAGTGTTGATTTAATACAATGGCCCCGTGAACGCGGAAAAATAAATAGAAGAACCGGACATATGACTCTCCGTAGTGAAGTCTTTTCGAATAAATAAGAGGCTGAGTTTTCACTGTTGAATGTAAATTCCTTTGAAGTGGAACTAATCATTTCAAGATAGTTCACGTTGTCCTAACAACGCGGGTGAATGGCAAGGGCCCTTCTTTTTGTTAAAGATATGTTTTCTTTCTTTCAGTCAAAACTGATGATGATACCCCTTTCACGCTCTGTCCGCCAGGATTGTAAATCTCCACTCCCAGCTACGCAACCAAACGGTACTTTCAGAAGCCAAGCCCCCGCGGGTGACCGCTTTCAGGAGCTACTTGAGTGCACTAGTTTCACGTCCACTCGCCTCCTGCCAACCCCCAGTGGGTCCCGGCACTAGAAACCCACTAGGGTCCACTTCCCGGCTGTAGGGGGCGCTGCGGCCAGGGAGAAGCAGAGCAGCCAGACTCGGCTTGCAGCTGCCTACTGGATGGGCCAAGTTCTGGCATACACAGATTGCAATTAAACACCAGCAGGATAGATATGGTGACTCCCACACCTTCCCTCGTCCTTCTTCCCCGAGCCTTAGGATTGTGAGAGCTTGCACAAAAGCTGCGTTCTTCTAGCCTGCGCTTATAAAGCAGCTGATGCCTACTTACTGAGGGAGAAAAGGTCACTCCAAAACAATCCTGTCCAGCCAAGCCGTTCAGATCTTAACTATTTTTTTCTCCTAACGGGGGCCTCCTTTAGCAGTCCCGAAAACCGTTGCAGCCCATGACTCTGGTCTCCCCGCCTAAAGGCTGTGTAGCCTACCCCCCTCATTCGACGTCCTGGAACCTCGCGAGGCCACGGCTTGTGCCCCAAGGCGGGGGCGAGCTGAATTTCATGGCTTAAGAAAGTACACTTGTAACTGGAGGCAGAAGAAAAGTTGCTTCTTGTTCACTTACTCAGAGGAGTGGAGGTGTGGGGAGGGCGCTCCAGAAAGGGTCCTGTGTTCACTCTTGGGCCCCCGGGGCGCTAAGACTTGGGTGGATAGCTGGCTTCCCCTTGGGTAGCTCTCATCCGCCTACCAAAAAAAAAAAAAAAAAAGAAAAAGAAAAAGAAAAAAAGAAAAAGAAAAAAAGAAAGAAAAAAAGAAAAAGAAAAAAGAAAAAAGAAAAGAAAACCAAAAAAACCCGAGGAAATGTGAAATGCTTTGGAGCAACGAACATAACTGTCCCCGAACAGTGACTAGAGTAGGCCAGCGCTGGACTGGTCCCTGGAGGAGCTTGGTGAGCGGAGCTTCTCCAAACAAACTGGGCACTTGGTTCCCAGTTTCAATCAGGGCCAGGGTTGAATTCCTGGAGGCCTAGGGCAAGCTGCATTCATTCTCCCCTTCCGACGCTCTAGAGCACCACCCAGTAGAAAATGCTGAAGGGGATTCCTAAATTCTCATTTATTCCCCTTGTGTGGCGTCTTGCTTCTGCGGAAAAGAACAAGACCCTGGTCTGGGTCCTAATGTGGACCCTTAGCATTTGCTTGGGATTTAAGCTCTTCTCTGCACTGGGGTGGGGGTGTTCAGAGCCAGTTTACTCGAGGCTAGAGGTCTTTTAATTTATGAAGCCGGTGCAGCCTCACTAAAGCCAGCTAGCCAGGATGGGAGGGCCATCCCTCGCTGTCCCCCGACCCCCGCGTTCTAGTTGGCGTCCCACTGCCTGGCCGAGGCCACACCGCTGCTCTTGCGCCGCCTTGCCAACACCAAGAATCCAGTTTAGTGGACCCTCAGGATGTCAGTCAGGGGAAACAACTTGGAGAAAGTTCACCAGCTGGGCAACTCCGACGAACTTGAAGCGGGTCTTTGGCTCAGTTTGTGTTCTAATTACAGAAGCGACTGCTTCTTTCTTTGAAGTAAAAACGAAACAAAGATTCAAAACTCGACCAGAAGACGTTCTGTCGTTATCTATCTCGGAGAAATGATCTGGGCCCTGCAGCTGCTTCTACGCTGTTCTTTTATGTCCCACAGACAAAGTTATCCTGTAAAATAGTTGGACGGCTTTCGGGGGTGGGGGTGGGGATTGGCGTAGTCTTTGCGGGCATCTTTTTTCCTCCGTAGAGCCATACTGGTGAATGAGTCAGGGTAGCTATGGCATTCCTGCTTAAAACTCCCAAATGTCCTTCCTGCCTCAGTTTCTGTATCTGCTAAGGAATGAGACCAGCAACTTCCCACCTATTGCTTCGTGAAAGGAAGCTAGCGTTTAATGAAGTAGAGTGTTTGCAGTAGGTGTACAAAAGTTTCTTCTTTCTTTGCATACTTTAGGCCCTGAACCTCTAACTCACATACTAGGCTAGACTAAAAGAGTGGGGGGAAAAACCCGCGTGAGTAGCAGAGGTATTACAATTCTTGCTTGCAGCCTGTATTTAGGGCTCGAAGTCCAGAACCTCCGATAGGGTGGTACTGGTCTGGCTACTTCAACCTGGGAGTCACATCTCAAGGAGCAGCGGTTTGGGGCCACTCCTTCCTGCCTACCCTTCCAACCTCTGGAGTTAAGACCAGAGAATGGGTTTAAGGGAGGTCTCTTAGCTCATCAACAAGACCCCGGGGCAGCGTTTTGCAACTTTCACAGGCAGGCGGGTTGCTGGTGTAGTTTCTTCCAGCAAGCCACTGCCCAAGTATTAAGGCTTCAGGCAGAAGGGGCCAAGCTTGGAGCCATGGCTTGTTCTCCGTTCGGCCCCTTTAGGGAAGCTAGCTGCCCTCAGCTGGGTGGAGCTACCCTAGAGGCTCCTGCCTGCGGTCGCCTCCCCAGCCGGAGGTAACATCTGTGCGCCCCCCCTCGCCCCTCCCGCTTCCACCCTCCAAACCACCTCTCTACCCCCACCTATTTTTTTAGAAGAAAGAAAACGAAAAACCAACCTTCCTTTCCCTCCACAATAGACACACCGGGGGGCCTTTTACTTGGCCAATCTCAGGAGTTTCATATGAACTTCATTAAATCAATTACTCGGTGAACACATCACAATTTATTTGCAATTAGTATCAAAATGTCTTACTTTTCTTAATAGGTCGGAGCAGATGTAGCTACAGAAGGGACAACGCGTTTTCGTGAAATCTATCTCTTGCAACATATTAAATCTTCTGGTCAGAAGAGGAGGAGAAATTCAAAGGCAGCTTAGAGGAGGAGTAAAAAACCATGCTGGAGACAAATGCGATCCGTGCAGGTGTTGGAGCAGCTTGCGTTATAATTGTATCTAGCAAAAAGGTTGCCTTTATTATCCGTAATGATCTAACAAAAGTCACCGTAATTAAACGTCTGGTTTTCTCCGATGACTGAGAGGTGCGTGTCTGAAAGGCGCCGAGTACAGCGAGGGACTTCAGAAATGGTTAACAAGACGCCTCATTCTTTGAATAGTGGCTTTGTCTTAATGGGGGGGGGGGTGAGAAGAGAAAAAGAGACAGTTATCTAATTTTTATTGCCCCAAACCAGAGATTTATTGATTGCGACAACAGTTTTATTGTACTAAGGGAGGGGGTAGCTGCAGGTTTAGAGAAAGTGATTTACTTTCCTTTGGATGTAAATTCATATGCAGCAGCCTCCCTTTGGAAGGTTGGACCTCAGCTCCTGCTAATACCATTAGTGACACAGGATCAAATTTCAAATGAAGCCTGGTGACAATTACAGACGGAAACAGATGCCCTTGGAAATTTAGGTCAAGTGTTCAAGATTCTGGTTCCATGGTCAAGGCTGTCTTAGGGGTAGCCTTGAGACCTTCATAAATCTGTCCTCTCTGAACTGGGGATGAGTCTTGTAGGGGCGGAAGGGGGGCAGAAAATTTATTTAGAGGGGTCTTAGGTCACTTAAAAAAAAAAGAAGACAAGCCAAAGTGTAAAGCAGGGCAAGTGTGCTGGGCTGGACAGTGCGTCTGCGCCAGCAGAGAGCAGCGGGGAAGAAACTGAGCTTGCCCCAACAGGAGAGACCTGCACCCCAGCAATCTACTTAATCCTCAGCAGGCACACACCCACACCTTGCCTCAGCCTCAGAGCCTTTCTCTAACCCATCCACGAAATGGGAGTCAAATCTTTGGCCTGCTCTTTTGCGAGAGTGGCTTCTGAGGATCAGGGTGTAATGGATTTGAAAGCGTCATGGAGGTGTTATTATGAAGGTGCAGACCCCTTCCTATGCTTTCTAATCACTCGCTCCTCTCCTCTACTAAACGCAAAGGACATCCTGTCTCTCCCCTCTTCCTGGCAGGAACCTTCTTTGAGAGCTTCGGAGGCGCTTGCAGCACCCACGCCTTCCTTCGAGTTATAAAACATGTCTTTTCACCCGGCTCTTGGTCCCAACCGGTGTCTTTGAGCATTGCAATCTTTGGGGTTTACGTCCCTCTGGTGGGTGTTTTCTACTTGACAACTCTTTTAAAGACGCAGAACCATATTTTATTTACTGCCTACTATAAATTATTTACTAGCAGGCTGAGGTAATTCCATTAAAGCCGCTTGGTTTGTTTATACTAAATAGTTATCTGGGGATTCCTTGCACGGTTTGGAGCTCTGAGGCTCGGGGAAAGGAGGCGACCACAAGAGCAAGACTCTCACGAAAAGGCAGGGATTCTTTGAAAACGAAAGCACCGTAATTTCTCTTTATGAATCATTTAAAATTAAGTATAATCTAACAGTCGTTTTGTTGTGAATTGTCATTACTGGCCCTGCTTGCTAACTCCCCTGCTAGCAGCTCCTTCAGCCTCACCTACACCCCCTCACCCCGTGTTATGGGGAGTTTTCCATTTAATAGCGGGATGACTTCTTTCAAAGAACCAAGACCACAGTGGCATCAACAGATTTTTTTGGGGGTGGGGGAGTTGGTATTTAGGTGGAGAAATGAGTGTGAGGCCCTTCCTGGGATGAGGTGAGGGGGCGGGGAAGGGAAGCCGGGAGCTCCTAGCCTTGCCTGCTGAGCTAAGAAAGAATGCTCTGCGAACTTTGCCTCTGGTCCCTTCCCCCAACCGTGTAACCCGACAGAAAAGAATAGGGGGGAAAAACCCACCCCGAGGGAAGGCACCAGGCTTTATAGATCGGTTCTGTGTGCTGTGTGCCTATGTGTGCCTGTGTGTGTGAGCGCCCTTGCGGGGCATATACAGGGGCGGGCGTGCACGGATATGTTTGTGAGCTCATCCACTCTCACCAAGACATTAGTGGTGACAGTTGGGGTATTTCTATTTTTCTGACTCTGTGCATTGTGTGTTCTAAAACAACTGATTTGTGTTTCCGTGTTGGGACTTAAGTGGAAACATCAAACAAACCGAGAAATGTACTGACCTTTGGGGAAGTTGGAGGGGGTTGGATAACTGAACCTTAAATGAAATTCTCATCTGAACTCTCTGCTTTGAATTATTCTGGCCTTAGAGGAGGAGAGTGATTTGTGTGGAAGTCTTTTTGTTTTGTTTTTTATTGTTTATTTGGTGTGTGTGTGTGTGTGTGTGTGTGTTTGCTTTTTTTAGGGGGCTCTGGAGGAATGGAGTGAAAGACTGTGAGTTTCACACCTGGGTTAGCACAGGAGGAGTTGGGAATGATTGAGTTATTCCTCCTGTAACACAGGGAGCTAGAACTAAGCTGTCTGGACAAAAAGCCACATCTCTAAGGCAAGTTGGGAGGGTGCACAATAAACAGAAAGGACACTTATCTCATAATTTATTTTCTGGTTTGTCTTTCAGCTGAAACAGAGGTTCAAGGCAGGACAGAACAATCCTGCGAGTCCCAGCAAGTGAAATACCACTGTTCTTCATTATGCAGTTGAAAGGTGGGAATTATTCAAAGCAGTCAGGACATCATCTTGGTATTTATAGTAGTTAGTGTCCCCCCCCCCCCAATTTAAATCCCAATGACATAATCTTGCCATTTCACGATTCTAGTTTTTATAACTTAGATATCCTTATTAATTTGAAGTCTTTTTATCAAAAGGAATGGAAAATATGACATGAATAAAGGATGCAAACATGTATCAGGCATGTCGTGATAATAAAATTGCTGTCAGTACTGTGAACACACATAGACAAAGTACATTAGGCTTAGCCCCATCTATAGAGCCTTTAAAAAATGACGCAATTGGCATACCATAAGATTAACCATTTTTAAATAAATAATTTGGTGATATGCAGTACATTAACCCTATTTTACAACCGCCTGGTTACAAAACACATGGCTCTACCAAAAGGAGAACCTTGTGCTCAGATGGTCCTTACTTTGCCTTTCTCAACCTCAGGCAAGTTTCTCATTGCTATTTTATCTCAGCAGAAATTCCCTATATTATTGTCCCCTTAAAGTCTATTATATCACATTGTATCTCATGCTCCTCCAGCTACAGACACAAAGAACAAGGGGATCAATGACATAATCTACTTATTTGTATTTGTTTTAGAAGCCACTAGGTTTCCAGATCAGTATTTGCAACATGAGTCTTTTTAATGAGTGGTGGATCCCTGGGCAACACTTACAAACACTTTGGTAGTCATTGTGGGAGGGACATGAGTTTGAGGCAACAGTTAATCTGGCTGTTATCTATAGAAAGTGGATTAGAGTGGCGTTTTCTCCTTTGAAATGTAATTCATGAAGCTTAACAAAGCAATGGTTCTAGTCAACCTTTTGGAAAAATAAAGGAGTGCTAGGACTGGCTGTAGCAAACCATTTGTTTCTGGTCATACAAACTGTGCCCTGAGTTCAGGGGAATGAGAAAACAATGTGGCTAGCTTAGAAGAGCCAGAGTCCCATTTCCTACCTCTCCTGTGAGCTAACACCTTCACTTGTTTCACTCAGGCTGGCCACAAAGCTGGGAGGAAATAGGACTGTGGCTTAAGAATTTTGGTCAAAATTGAAGCCACTATTCATGTAACCAGGACCTCAATATCCACAGAATTCAGAGAAACTATTTCTGTAAGACAGCAGGAAGAGGTCAAGACTGGCTCAGAGGAATGAATTAGCTTGAACAGATTTTTGAACCCTATTTACCTCCCTACATTACTGTGGAATTAAGGATGGGGCGGGGGCAAAGAATGTATTAGTGTGCAGAAGTGTGGGTGGCCAGGCCTGGGGGTTAACATTTTCCTTCACTCAATTTAGAAGATGATAATTGTCAGAAGAGCTGGCTGATACTGACCCAGGCTGCAAACTACAAAAGCCACACTTTGCATTGAAATATTGGAGTAGCTCATCAGGTGAGAGAAATGCAAAATGATACTCCAACTCATTCCATCCCTGTTAGCACAGCCTTTCAATGAGACAGCTTTTTTTTTTTTTTTTTTTTTTTTTTTTTGGCCTTAAACATTTTTTTTTTTTCTACATCAGAAGTTTTCAAACTTTTTTTTTTTTTACTAGTGACATGTTGGGCTCCATTCCTTGTGTGTGTGAAACTGTCCTATAGTTGCTGAGCTACTTCCCAGCATCCTTTATGTCTTACTTAGAAGATATGAGTAACAACACATCTCTGATGATTTGTGACGAAAGTAGACCCAGAGGTTGACAGATGTGTTCTCAGGACAAAGAATGTCCCAAGTGGAGAAATAGTTTTACAGAATAGAGTTATGTTTAATTTTGAGTTAAACCTTTTTGTATGGCAGAGCTGGGGGTTTCTACCACAGTTATCTTCCCTACCCTAAACTGTTGTTTTGCTCTATAAAGTTGGTAAAACATAGTATTAGGTCAGTGAAGATTACAAAGTTTCATTATTTATTTTATAAGGAGGTTTTTCAGATCACAGATATTACTATAAGCCCCACACACTATCTCTGTGACTTCAGGAAAGCTATTGAGCCCCTCTGAACCCCAGTGTCTTTCCCCATGAAAAAGCCATCCCAAGACTCATGAGAGTTGAAGTCGGAAGTTTAAAGTTCAGTCATATAGCACTTGTTTAGTATGTATGAGGCCACTCGGACTCAATATCCAATAGTGCAAATTAAAAAACAAAACAAAATGGGGTTCATGAAAGGACTCCATCAAATAACAGGCAATTAGCATCTAGCACAGTGCATGGCACACAGTGGGAAAGTAACACACACATTAGAACATACTAATTACTATGGCTAATTACCAGATGCTTACTGAGCAACACTTATGGGTGCAGTTGCCCTTTTCTTAGCCGAAGCACTACAACAGTGACTTCTATATCTGGTAAGGACCCAACGTTCCTTATTTATTAAGGCAGTCACCAATGAGCCATGGTAGCTCTTCTTAGGAACTCTATGGTGCTATGATGGTGTCCTTGGTCCTCAGAGCTCAGTCATTTTACTATGGTTCTCAATGCCACACATATGCTTAGGATCTCAATGCCACACACATGCTCTCTTCTAGTTCCTGTGACTCAGGGCCAGCTAAATACAAAAAGCCCCCTAGCCTTGCCCTTAGCACAGCTGGGAAAGCTGACATTTTCCCAAGAGAACTTTACTAATTACCAAGAAGAAACAGAAAGGGAAGGCGCATAAAAATAGAGTTCTAAAACATGGGCTTCTGACACTTTCACCCCAGCCAGTGTCTCAGAGCCTTCCAGGCTCCAAGTCTCATTTTAACTAAATTCTACTGTAGTAGCTAGCTCCTAGGAAAACAAGTAGTTATTCATTTAACAAATTGTGATGGCTGTCATGAAGACAACAAAATCAGAAGGGGTTGCCTAATGATGATCTGATGGAAGAACATTCTAAACAAAAGCAGCAACAATTGTAAATTCTGGGAGTAGGACTGGCCCAGACTAACATTATAGCAAGTCTCTCCACCATATTCCAAGCAGTATTTGAGCAACCTTTCATAAAAAAAAAATGTCATCCAATTCCTTCAATCTCATTAAATGGCTACTATTATTTCATTTTACAGGTGCAGATAATTGAGGCACAAAAGTCATGTCACCTGTCTCTGTGACCAAGTTTTTACATGGTCAAGACAAAGTAGTCTGATTACAGAATTCAGTAGATAGCAACCACTACATTGCATTGCTTGTGACATGGTGTAGGTCAGGAGAAGTATGATTTGCAGGAACACTGGGCCATCATAGCCACTTGCCCATCCATGGGAGACTTTTATAGGTCTTTGAAAGGAATTTGCTCTTGTCGGTTGAGAAAGGGGAGGTCCTGAAATAATTTGAGCCGAGGAGTCATTTAATCTGGTATATATCTTCACACAATCACTTGTCTTCTTTCTTCTTGAGAACAAAGTGTAGGGGGCCAGGAATGAAGTAAGGAAGCCTATTCAGTAGTGTTACTTTTATCTAGATGGGAGATAAAGAGGACGTTGACCAGGACAATGATAATGGACAGAATTTGAGGGAATTGACAAGTACTTGAGCCAGAGTTGATCTAACCTCCTGGGAAGTCAATGAGCAAGGATAGCTGAGAAAAGAGACATATCAGATCAGTGATGCCTGATAGGTTTGGATTTGAGCAGCAAGGTAGAAAGCAGAAAGTTAAGCTCTTTCCTGTTCTTTACCCATGAAGATGGTAGAAGCCATCTTGACTTCCTGACCTCTAGGAACTTTTCATCACAGTGAGTCTTTGCTCCTTTTCTAACATAAATGCCAACACTATTTCCCCTGTCTCTTAGAATTCTAAGGACACCTAAATTCTACCCACTCAGTTTCCAGTGTTCAATTTGAGCAAACACCTATTTTAGAGTTAGTTTACATGGCCAATATCAATGGTTAAAAAAAAAAAAAAAAAAAAAAACCCTGAGATGGTGTTCAGTCCATGCTAAAAGCATCCTGGGAGACTTTCGATGACAACATTTTCCATGTCTATACAGTAAAGTACAAACCAAGAAAGGACACAGAGTTTAGAATCAGATGCATCTAAATCCCTTACCTAACATTACTGTTTGCATCGCTTAAAAAAGAAACCTAAAAACAGATGCCCCTAAAAATGATTATTAGCTTTATAAACCACACTGCACAAACTTTTCTAGCAGCAATTAAGTGTGGTAATATAGATAAAACACTAATGTTGGAATGAGACATTGGATTTTAGATTGTACTGGATGTTATGGCTGGGTGTCCTAGGGAGAGTCACTGGACCTCTTATCCAGTTTCCTGGTGTGTAAAATGTGGTACCCACACCACTAATTGCACAAAAAAAAAACATTGATTGCAAAGCATAAATGAGTAACGATTAAAAAAAAAAAAAACACCCAGAGAAATGTCTGAAAGAATAAAACATATCTTTCATTCCTGAAACCTGGGAAACACAATATGACATAGTATGGTTAGTAATCTAATTTGCACATGAATGATTAGGGTAAAGTTCAAGTGACAAAAACTTCTAAAAAAGTTTAAAAGAAATCTAAAGTCTGCCACTTAGTCTTATGTTATTAAAAAACTGGAAATTCATTGTGAGCAAAAACAATGGCATTGCAGGGAACCAGTTCAAATGCGTGGCTAGTTGCCAGGATATGTGTGCTGTGGTTTCAAATGTTTATTACCTAACCCACACTTTAACCTTGACATGAGTAATAGAAATATCACATTCAATTCTAGATTTACAAATTTATGCCTCCCCTGTATCACAGAAAAAAATAGAATAGAATAGAAAATGAAAAGCCTTTGTGCTAGGTACTATGATGAGTCAAATAGTTTTTTTAAATTAAAATTAATATGCATCATGAATAAAAGAATTATTTGGATGTTATACTTATAATTTATTAGTAGCGTTGCAGCAACAATAAGGTGTTGCTTTGTAAAGAGTATTTACACTATTGGCAAATGTTGAAATTCTGTTTCAATTACAGCTTTCATACCCAATCCTCATGTGCCAGATCTCAATTATGTTTTTTTGCAGGCTGCTTAAAATTGTAAATTCAAGTAAGTGCATTAGTCTCTAATAAAGGGTCCTGAAGTCTCAGAAATGATTAAGGTTTAACTTCATCAGTTTTGAGAAAGCATGTCCCCTGCTCTCTACTGCAAGCTTCAACATTCCTTGTATTGTTGAGAGAGCTCCAAGAGAATTTTTCTACCTAGTGCTGAGGATCAAATCTAGAGACAAGCACATGGTCCAGGAACACTCTGTCACTGGACTTCCCTGCTTTTAAATTATTTAATACCCGTGTAAGATCCGTGGAGTCAAGTATTAACAACTGTTACGGCTAGATAAAGTCTCTATCTGTTTGTTTTTGTAGCTTTACATTTTTCAAGAGGAAGTGCTAGAGAAATGTAAAATAAATATAAATAAAAGTTCAAAAGAGCTGTAAACATTTCAGTGTAGATTTAAAAAATAAAATTTCCTAAGTAAAAAAAAAAAATGTGTATTGGCAAAATGTAAATTTGATTTATTTTGAAATACATTGATGACCTAAAATGATGTTCCAAAAAGTAGATTTTGAATTTTCCTAAAGTACCTTTTTTATTGCTTTTGAACATATTTCACATCTTCCCCTTCCACTGCTTCCACAGCCAGTAATTATTTAGATGCTCTGGGAGATACAAAGACCTATAAGACACGGCCTGTGCCCTCAAGGAATTTACAAGCTAGAAGCGGTATCATATTCTTCAAAAAGAATTCTTTGACAGTGTAAACAGAAACTATAAGCTTATAAAAGAAAGCCAGTAAATCTACTCCAGAAGTCCGTGTTGCAACTACCACCACTGATTCTTCCATGAATCCTGCCTCTAAAACAGAGACAAATGTCTCTGTCTTGTGTCACAGGCCACTGTCTCATGGCTTCCTTTCTCAGTCCTTCCTTTTCCTTCATCTTTGTTCATCTAATTCAAATGTTTGGCAGTATTGTTGGTTTTTAAACCATTTATTGCTTTCTGCTATTAAATTTTAGGAAAGGTAGAACATTAGTTTTTAGCCATTCAAATGCTGTAATCCTTTAATACAGTTCCTCAACAATAAAAATGGTTTTCTTTGCCACTTCATAACTATAATTTTGCTGCTGTTACAAATCATAATGTAAAGATCTGATATGCAGGACATCTGATATGTGACTCCAGTGAATGGATAATGTGACCCCTCAAAGGGTGGTGACACACAACTTGAGAAATAGAAGTATCAGCTATACTTGTCATATGCACAGTTTAAAAATTAAAAAGTGAGCTTTTTTATAATTATTATTTTTCTCATTAAGTATTGTCTTACTATGACTTGACTGGCCTGGAACTCACTATGTAGACAAGGCTGGCCTCAAACTTACAAAGACCAGCTTGCCTTTGTCTCTTGAGTGTTGCTATCAATAGCATGTAACATCACACCCCAGTGTTAGATTTTTCTAAAATATATTATGACTGATAATTAATACAGCTTTTACAGCTGTTGCTTAATTGCCGCCATTATTTTCATAGTATATGTTTGCATCTTTTTGCTTTCATTAACCTTTTCTCACTGTTGAATTGCAAGTGTATCTGTGTAAGCAGAATACAATCCTACCATGTAACTTTTAGGATCAATTCGTCTAGCTTTTGTCCTTTTCATAAGAGCATATGAGCAGCCAATAGTGTGTTGATTAGTGAAATTAGCGTTAAGGTCAGATTTTCATCTTCCACTTACTATTTCTTTCCATGTTTTGTATCTCTTGCTCTTTTATGATTCTTATGTTACATGCTTCATTCTGTACTATTTTAAGGCACTTGCCATTTCTTTTTGATATTTACAAGGAACTTATTTTCTTAGTGGCTGTCCTGGAATTAAAAACAATATCTTGCCATAATAATTTAGTTCAAATTAATAGCAACAAATTTTTAATGGCACATAAAGCCACTTTTGTTAAATTCCTTTTTGCTCTCCTTCTTCCTCTGTAATGTTACTGTCATACAAAGTACTTCATTCATTGTGTGTTCATCAAAACAAGTCATAATTGCTTTATGCAACTGTCTTTCAAGATAGGAGAAAAAAAGAGTTATGGATAAGAATACAATTTAACTACACTGTTTAGAAATTATCTGTGCACACTTTCAATAATACTATACTAATGAGATAAAATGTGAGCCAGAAAATTGAAAATGAAAGAACCCTAAACAAAAACTAAAATTTTTATTTACCTATAGGATACTTCCAACACTAATGGTGAATATACAAGCTTCTCTAATGCACATGGAATTTTCTGTAATAGTGAACATTATTAGGCTAAATAATGTTAGATAAGCAAGTTGCAGAATAAAAAAACTGATAGATTATTATTTCCTATAAAATCATGAAATATGTTGTCTGCCCATAGTGTGGTAAAATTAAAAAATGAACTATTGGGGAAATTTCAGACATACATAGAAATGAAAGAATACAAATCCTTAAAAAAATTTAGGTTAGCATACAAAGTAATGAGTTTCATTAAATTAAATACATAGTTCATTAAGGAGAGACTCTCTTCCTACATACATATAAGTATATGTGTATATGTGTGTATGTGTATGTGCTTATGTGTTTAAAAACGTACTTTTAAATAAATGACTCAAAAAGGAAATCATTTTTAAATGCTTATAGGCAAAACAAAATAAAACACAACTGATCTGTCTTTATGAAATGTAGTGATTGTGAAGAATGGAAACTTATAGCCCATGTGCATGCGTGCGTGTGTGTGTGTGTGTGTGTGTGTGTGTGTGTGTGTGTGTGTGTGTGTGTATTTGAAAAAATAATCTTCAAGGTACGGATATAGTTTAGTTATAGAGTACTTATTTACCTTGTACAAAACTGACTTCTATACACAGTACCCTAAAAATTTAAAAAGCAAATATAAATAAGAACTTTACATCAATAACAACTGATAACCTAATCTCTACAAAGATCTAGAGCCACTAACTTATATGCTGACCAGGAAACCAGGAAAATTACGTGAATCAAGGAGGAGGGGAGACTAAAGCTCCTAAAGGGACAGATGCAATACCTATTATAGAAAATAAGCATTCTAAGGGAGCACTGTGATCAGTTATGTGACACTGCATTAGTAAACTTACCTCAGGACAGCGAACATTTAGGCCTATGTAGAACTGAGCTAGAAGTGTCCACACCATCTAACTGATGAACAGAAAATGGATTGTTATTTGCTATTTGTTCGACAAAATTGAAATGCTGATTATACCTACAACCTGACTCCCGAAAATACTACACTAAGAAAGAAGCCAGAATAGAAAGGCTGTACAGTGTATTATTTTATCCATAGGAAATTGTCCAGAGAGGCCAAATGAACAGCCAGAAAACACATTAGCCATTGAAAAGAGCTGTCAATGGGGCATAGTTGGGAGCAATGGCCAATGAATATGGTTTGTTAAATGTTTGAAACTAGTGGAGATGATGGCCTAAGTCTGTAAATATGCCCAAAGTCACTGAATTGTGCATGACAAATGGACAAAAGCTATAATCCATAAATTCCACCTATCTATCTATTTATCTATCTGTTGTGGTTTGTATATGCATAGGAAATGTTAAAGGAAGTGTGTCACTGTAGGGGTGGGTTTTGGAGGTCTCCTTCTATGTTCAGGCTCCATGCCTTGTGGAAGAGAAATTCTTCCCAGCTGTTTGAGGATGCCAGTCACTCTTGGCTGCAGTCAGATGAAGATGCAGAACTCTTAACTCCTCCTGTTAAGAGACTAGATCATATAAGACTGGATCCTGCCATGCTTCCAACCATAATGATACTGGACTGAACCTATGAAGTGTAAGCCAGCCCAAACTAAATGTTTGCCTTTATAAGAGTTGCTTTGGTCATGGTGTCTTTTCACAACAATGAAAACCAAATTAAGACACTAACTATAGAAACCTGCCTGCATATAACTTGTACACCCACATTTATTGAAGCACTATTCACAAAGGCCAAGATGTATTATCAGTCCAGATGTCTATCAACACACAAATGAATAAATAAAATATCACACACACACACACACACACACACACACACACACACACACACACACTGTAGTTTTATAAAGAAGAACCAAATGATGTTATTTGCAGGAATTTGATGGAACTAGAGATGATAATGTTTCACAAAGCAGGCCAGGCTCAGATTAAAAAAAATAGTATATGTTTTCTGGCATATGTAGCATCTAGATCTTGTTAAAAGATTTGAAAGTAGAAATGAGACAACATGGACGTGTGAGGGAACCAAAGGAAGAAAAGAAACAAGAGAAGGTAGTAGGAGCTAAATAAAATCAGTAGGTATAGTATGGATATACAAAAGAAAAGCTCATAGTAAAGCACAATATTTTGTCCAGTGAATATACACTAATTCAAAACATGGCAAATGAGATAGCACAGTGGACCAATAAATGTATATAGTTGTTTCATTTTGAAATGGAAAAATGAGAAAAAAATCATATAGGTAGACAAATAAAACCAAATTACCTGAATGTGAATTCTACCCGTTGACAGTAGCAATCAGGGCGGAGCTAGCTATCTGTGGCAGATGCAATAATTAGTTCTAATTCTCCATTATATCAGTGGTTTTAGTATATAATGACACCATTCAGGAAAACTGACTCTCCCTCTCCTAGCAGCTATCCAATACCAAAAGCACTTAAGATAGTGTAGGGTTTCCTGCCCTTTCTTCTCTACTATGCAGGAATTTTGTCTGGCTTGAGTCTGCACAGTCATGCATATCGTCATATTCACTGTGTGTTCATATGTGCAACTGCCTGGAACATAAGCTTATAAAAGCCAAAATACAAGGTATTGGTAGTGTACACCTTTAATTCCAGCACTTAGGGGGCAGATCTCTGTGGATTTGAGGTCGGCTTGGTCTATAGAGTTCTAGGACAGCCAAAGCTCCACACAGGAAAAAAAAGAAAAAGAAAAATAAAGCCTTAAAACAATACATTTCAGTGATATTGGCGATATGCCTGATCTTTCTTGATTTTCTCATCTTTAAAATATGAATGATAATAGAACTTACCTCATAAAGTTGTTATGAGGAATAAAACAGATGCTATTGTTAGCATATTTAAAATAGTACCTTGCACATAATGAATGCTGCACAAGTATTTGTAAATAGTAATAAATATATATCCATACACTTGTTTACAATGGTTTCTTTGCACTTTGGCAGAAAAAAAGCCTGCTTTACTTACAGGCATTAAATCAAAGCAATTCTATTTTTCAAAGTCTGTTATTCAAAAATCAGGCCTTCAAAGGTGGGATAATTGCTTAAAGCCCTACGAAGATGTCCTTGCGGGCTTTCAGTCCAATCATTTCTCTGTGTAAAAAGGATTTTGCGTGGTAGGAACAGGACAGCAGGTGGTGGTAGTATAAAACGTAAGACAGCTTCATGGCTGGAAAGGGACAGCAGCCGAAGGGTCCGAAAGCTGTTCATAATGATAATAAAATCAAGTTCCCAGGTGTGTGAGCTGGCTTCTGAGCTGCCACCACTGTCACATGAACATAGATTTTATTTTTTGTCATATCATGGTTCTTTTTTTTTTCTCTGATGTAGTCTAACTGCCCAGTTGTGTATTATGACTGAAATACTCTGCTCACTCAGCAAGTTTGCTAATGCCTCAAGCAGCATTCAGCACTTGGGATTTGGACAAGAACTGTACATCTCCCCTCACCTCAGCTGCTATGCTTTTTGATTCTAAAGGGGGCAAAAGTTGATCCACACTTGAAAACAAATGAGAAAAAAAAAGTAAGTAGAGACAAACCCAGCCTGCTCGGCACCTCTCCGAGATGAAGAGGAAAACCATCTGTTTTCTTAGAAGGCCTGCCTTGCACAGTGAGTTTAATCAATGCTTATGAGATGTTGTGCCTGTCATTAGCTGTATCTTTGCGGTGCACATCCTATGCTCCTTAATTTGCCTTCCAGCTCTGTAGATTCTGTACTAGGTACAGACATTCTATAGTTTCATTGTGGGAATGGGGTAGTAGATGTCACTAATCATCTACATGTGTACACAGCCTTGCATTACAGAGAGTGGCAACATTTTAGAGATGACTTAACATATTTCCAAAATGTCTGATTTACCTGCCATAGGTTCCACCAACATTGCCAGCTTTCAATGTTGATAGCAAGGCTCTAGTACTTCCATGGCTGACATTTACTTTTACCACAGGCTATGGCGCATGCACACACACACACACACAATTTCACCTTATAATTAAAACCTGAAAATTTAACCTTATAATTAGAGTTATCTATGTATCATCTCTATTTCATAAATGAAGAAATGGATCTCCAATGCTGAAGACATAGATAGATGTTAGAGAGCTTGCCTACCATCAACCTTTGGTTCCTTTGGTTTTGTAACATCACACACACACACACACACACACACACACACACACACACACACACACACACGCACTGCTGAGAGAGGGAAAATAAGTGGTCTCCTGAGATGAGAATTCTGATAAGTTATATCCCAAGTGTACATATGAGCAATAATAAATGGGGTCAACATGTTGCATTTATATTTATATATGCATGTATATATGTACCAATAATAATTAAAGAAGAGGATGTCATGAATTTGAGAGTAAGTTGATGAAACATGGAGGAGTTACAGGGGGGAAAGGATGACATATGAATTTTTAAATATAGTACTCATGTATGAAATTCTCAAAAAATTAAAGTTAAATACCAAAGTTATTAGATTGATAAAGTCTAAAGAGTTTGACAATGCAAACTGTTGCTCATACGTACTAAGAATTTCTATGATATACAGGGGATGGGACGGTGAACAGATAGAGCTACTTTGGAAAATGTGACTTCGCAAGTTAAAAATGAACACGACGTATATACCAATTCCATGCATGCATGCATATCATGAACATAGCAATTCCACTACCAGGTATAGGCTTTTACATATATATATTTCTAAATATGTAATTACAACTACTTCAATGTGTACAATGTTACTTGTCAGCTTCTCTGTATGTTCTCAGGACTGATCACCTGGTACTGGATGCCTAATTGGTGTGTTTTTCTCTGGGGAAGACCATTTCCCACACTCAGCACTCCTAAGTTGCCTGTAGTCTTTTGTCTTAATGGCCACATTAGCATTTCTAATATTGTTCTTGTTCAGTTAATGCTTAGATAAGTTTTAGAAAGTACTGTTGGTGAGACTTCTTGGATGTAGCTCCTGACATTACCAGGAGACACAGTCTCATAGTACACTTCCTATTCCTCTGGTTTTACAATCTTTCTGCCCTCTGATCCTTCGGTGCACGAGTTATACTGGAGATCTATCAGTTGGGACTGGTATCCACAGCTCTGCATTTTGGCTAGTTGTAGTTTTTGTAATGGTTTCCATTTGTTACAAAGAGAAACCACTTTGACGAGGGCTGAGGACTATACTTATCTGTGGGTACAAATATTGAGAATGTAGTTAGAGACTGTTGGTTTAGTACATTAGCAATTGTAGATTCTCCTCCAAGATCCGTGACTTCACTACCCATGTGTAGCTGGCTAGGTTTCTGGTAGCAGGCATGATTTGTCTCTTGTTGAGTGGGCCGTAAGTCCAATTCCAGAGCTGTTGGTTATTCCTAAGATGGACAAGACACTACTGTACCCATAGGGTTACCATGCCCTGCTGGCCATTGTGGTTCATAGGCACCATAGCTGGGTAGGACTGTTGGCTTTTTCCCTCCTTTGGAAGCTTACATGGTGCCTTCTGGTACTATGAAAGCTAGTTCTCAGGGAGGAGGAGTTCAGGTCAGGTCCAGCTCAAAGGCCTCTGAGCCCTGCGTCTGAAGTACACGGTGTCTTCAGCAGTAGGGAGGCAATCAAGGGCAATAGAAATAGATTATAATGTTTTTAGAGTCCCTTGGGAAACTCTGGCCAACAACTCAAAAGGGGATACTGTCAGGGATTTTATTAGGTTTGCTTTGGCTCTTTGAGAGAGCATTGTAAACTCAGATTAGGAAAGTTTACTTAAACCAAACCTCCCCCTCTTCTCCCCACACACACACAGAGAGAGAGAGACAGAGAGACAGAAAGAGAGAGAGAATTTAGGTGTATTATAGGCAGATATTTAATGATATAATTCCTTATGATTTTTCAGACATTCTTACTCTAATTTTACTCTCCTTCATCTGTATTACCTCTCTTACTAGAGACCCTGTTTTTCCCATTCCCACATAGATCAGTGTACCCTGCTACTCCTCTCTCTATTGCTTCCCCACCCCTCCACTCTGACAGTAAGCCCCTTTTACTTTCCCGGTCCCTGAAGTTTTGGATATGTATTCACATCCGAAGAATTGGAGATAGGAGCCTCCTATGAGACAGAACATGTGACATTTGTCTTTCTGGGTCTTGGTTTTCTCATTCAGTGTGATCTTTTCCCGTTCCATTCATTCACCTCTAGATGTCCTGATTTTGTTTTTCTTTACATCTGGACTGTAGTCCTCAGTGTATATGTACTATATTTTCACTATCTATTTGTCAATTAAAGGACATCCGGGTTGTTATTATTCCCTTGACACAGTGACTGTAACTATTAGCATGGCTGAGCTCGTATCACTGGAGTGAGATATAGGACTGAGTGGTGTATCTTAGTCCTAGGGCAGATTGATTTTTAGTTTTTGGAACATTCTTCCCAAGGATTTGCTAAGTGGGTTCGCAATTCTACCGACAGTGACTGTGGGCTTCCTTTTCCTCCATACCCCTTCTAACATTTGTTATTCTTTGGTCATTTTTTGGTCTTTGCAATCTCAACTGGGGTCACATGAAATCTCAAAGATGGTTTGATTTGCATTTCCCCAATTGCTTGGAACATTGAATACTTTTTTGCTATTTCTTAGTGATCCTTTCCTCTGCTCAGGTTCTCAGCTCCTCCCCCCTTTAAAAATTAGTCAGGTTTCCTTTTGTTTGTTTTTAGCTCTTTGTTTTTTGAGTTCTTTTAATGTTCTAGATATTAATCCTCTGTCATATATATAGCTGACAAAATTCACTCTCAATTTTAGGGTTCCACTTTACTCGATTTTCGTTATCTGTGAGGAATCATTTTAGTTTTGTAGAGTCTAGTATTGTTTATGATAACACAAAACTATAACTGATAAAGTTGTCCAGCAGCAGAACAGTTAAATAAAATATGTCACAGGAAATGCGAGACAGAGTCCTGGAAGACTGTTATCCATCAGTGAGGTTTACTGGAATGTGAAACATCCCATCCTGTAGTAGAATATATATTCTTAAATTTACACGGGACATTGCCAACGTACAACATAAGTTAGGTCACAAAAGAAGCATCAACTAATTTGAAAAGGCCAAAGTCATACAAAGCATTTTTCCAGACCACAGCAGAAGAAGGCTGTAAATCAATAACAGAGGAAATCTAGAGCCTCCAGGAGTGTGTGAGGATGAAACATCATACTTTCCCCAAACAAATGGGCAAAGAAGGAATTACAAAGGATCAGAAAGAATTTAGTGACAAATGCAAATCAAACCACAGCACACTAGATCTTATGTGGGGCAGTGAAGTCCGTGTCGAGAAAGTTCTAGTAGCAAACAGTGGTAAGAAAACAATCAGGTAAGCAACCTAATTTTATTCCCCGAACTAGGAAAAGATGCGCACATTAAACACAAAAGCAGTATAAGGAGAATAATAAATACCACAGTTGAGATAAGACAAAAGGTATAGGAAAAGAAGGGGGCTCTGTGAAAAGATCAGCATACTTAACAAACTCTCAGATACGAGGGAAGCAAAGAAAGATGGAGCACGCGACCATTTAGTATCGGTAATGAAAGTGTGAGCCAGGATTTGTGGTTCAGGGCTCTAATCCCAGCTATTGCAGAGGCCGAGGGAGAAGACTGCAACTTGATGATCTGCCTGATGTATAACATGGATTCAAGGCTATTTTATTCAACTTAGTGTGAGCCTGCCACAGAATAAAAGGTAAAGAAAAAAGGCCTAGCAGGCATGAGGTCCTGAGTTTAATCCCAGCAGTGCACAAAGGGAAGGAAAAGAAAGACACTGAAGCAAGAATGGATTGTCATAAGCTGTAGGCCATCTTGGGATACACAGTGAGTCCCAGACCAGCATGAGCTATGGAATGAGATCTTGTTTTAACCCCCCTAAACAAACAAAAAGAATAGAAACAAATGTTGACAAAGTTTTAGTAAAATTGGAGCCATTAGGCATTGCTAATGGGGGTGTGTGTAAAATAAAGTCAATTATGGGAAAAAAATCTAAACATAAAGTATCATATGGCTTTAGTAATTCTAATTCTGGATAAAAACCCAAACTGAGAACAAGACTCAAGCAGATAATGGTATGCCCACATGCATTATATAGCACATTTCACATTAGTGAAAAGGTACAAGCAACATAAGTGCCTGTCAGCATATGCGTGGATGGAGCAATATAATGTTATATACATACAGTAGAATAGTCTCAGCCAAAATAAGAAGGAACAAAGATGTGGTAGAACAGAGATAGACCTCAAACAGTTTCTTAAGTGATAAAAGCCAGACACAAGAAAGCAATTTTTCTATGATACTATCTATGTAAAATACTGACGATAGGTAAACCTAGAAATATATAAGACAGCTTAAAAGTGGTCAGGCATTTGGGAAGGAAACTGGGGTTATCACTTGATGCTTAGAGTCTCTGTCAGGAGTACTGAAAAAGTTCGGAATCATCTAGTAGAGACAATAGTACAACGCTGAAAATACAATCAGTACTGTAGAACTGGAATGTTAAGACAGCCAGGATGTGGGCTCATAAAGCAAACTTTGCATGCTGTCACTCATAATTGGCACATTATAGAAGGTTGATATCATAGAAGTAGAGAGAATATAGGGGACACTAGATGTAGGGAGCCGTATTAGATTTGGAGACAAAGGGCCACACCCTAAGATGGCCATCTTAGGGTGTGGCATCTTAGGGTGCGGCCCTTTGTCTCCAAATCCAATATGGGCATCTTAGGGTGCGGCCCTTTGTCTCCAAATCCAATAGGCTCCCTACAACTAGAGGCTGGCAGGGGTACGGGGACAGGCAGCATAGAGAAAAGATGATAATCAGATACAAAGTTATTATGTTCTGTGGCACAGTAGAAAGGTGACAAAGATCCGTTATACAAGATTTTTAAAAAGTAGCAATGAAAGGAAATGATAAGTGACTAAAGCAATAAATATATGTTGTAATAAATCTGAGTCTATCAATGGCACATTGTAAGTATATGTCAAAACACCACACCATTCCTCCCAGAGATGTATAATTGATACATATCAGTTACAATTTTCAGAATGGTTTAAACAGCAATATATTATCAATAATACATATTATATATAACATCAAAATTTAAAAATATGAATAATGAAAGAGTATTATGCAATGATGATGACAAATCATGATTTTTTATCAATATGGATATCCAAAATATTGATAAACAAGTAAGTTACAAAAGACTGCGTGTATTATCATCTCATTTACTTGAATTTTGAAAATAGGCAAATACCATTTACATTAAGGATATATACAACTAAGGATATAGATATAGAGAAACTATAAAAGAAAGCAAGGCAGTAATTACTGAGAGACCAGGGGAGTGGTTAACTGTGGGACCAGTGGGACGTATTGATAGCAATCTTCCGGCATGCTGGTACCTTTTCCTTTCTTGGTGTGGCCAGTCAGTACATGAGTGGCTGGTGTGTTTATTGTATTGATCCTTACTACTAGAAGTGTTGATATCACTTAGAAGCCTCTTGAAGGACAGAATGCTAGGCATTATAAAAAAAAAAAAAAAACAACTTGTGCTCCAGGGATTCTCAGGTGATTCCTATGCACATTATAGTTTGTAAACTTGACAAGCACATTATGCACTTTTTTTTCCTTGAAGGCATCGGCATTGGTATTAAAACTATACAATGTGTTTGCTTTAGTTTCTATTGGGCTATCAGTTTCCCATGTGTTCCAGATAGAGTGATAAATACATAGGCTAATGATAGTTCTGTGTGCTGGAGATGCATATTTCAGTAACTCCCAAAGCAATGGCCAGTATTGTGACCATTGTACCAACAAGGCAATTAGGATGCTGAACGATCCCCTGGCATATCCTGGATGTGAGACACTTTTTGGTTATTTTATTTATTTACATTTTAAATGTTATTCCCTTCCCAGTTTCCCCTCAAAAACTTCCTATCCCAACCCCCTTCCCCCTGTTTCTATGAGGGAGTTATTCCACCCACCCACCCATTCTCACCTCACTACCCTACCATCTTCCTTGGCTGGGGCATCAAGTCTCCACAGGATCAAGGGATTTTCTTCCCACTGACGCCAGACAATGCTACCCTCTGCTAAATATGCAGCCAGAGCCATAGTTCCCTCCACATGTACTCTTTGGCTGGTGGTTTAGCCCCTGGAAGTTTTGGGGGATCTGGCTGATGGATATTGTAGTTCTTTCTGTAGGGATGCAAACCCCTTCACCTCCTTCAATCCTTCTCCAAACTCCTTCACTGGGGTCCCTGTGCTCACTCCGATGGTTGTCTGTGAGCATTCACATCTGTATTGGTCAGGATCTGGCAGAGTTTCTCAGGAGACAGCTGTATCAGGCTTATGTCAGCATGCACTTCTTGGCATCAGCAATAGTGTCTGGGTTTGGTGTTTGTATATGGGATGGGTCCCCAGGTGGGGCAGTCTCTAGATGGCCTTTTCTTCTCTGCTCCACTCTTTGTCTTTGCATTTGCTTTTGACAGGAGGGATTCTGGATTAATATTTTTGAGGTGGGTGGGTGATCTCATTCCTCAACTGGGGCAATGCATATCCACTGGTTATGGGTTCTATCTCCCCTTTGTTGGGTATTTTGCAAAATACCTAATGATCCTGGGAACGTCTTAGTCCCTGGCATCTGGGACTTTCTAGTGGTTACATCCAGCCCCCCCCCCCGACTGCTATATACCTTTGTTCAATTTCCTGACCTGCAGTCATCTTTCACATTTGATCCTGCCCCCCTTTTCTCTCTCCCTCCAATGTTCCTCCCTCCTCTACCTCCTGTGATTATTTTGTTCCCCTTTCTAAGTAGGACTGAAGTGTCCACACTTTGGTCTTCCTTCTTCTTGAGCTTCATGTGGTCTGTGAATTGTATCTTGGGTATTCTGAGCTTTTGGGCTCATATCTACTTATCAGTGAGTGCATACCACGTGCGTTCTTTTGTGACTGGTTTACCTCACTCAGGATGATAGCTTTAAGTGTTTTCTATTTGCCTAGGAATTTCATTAAGCCATTGTTTCTGATAGCTGAGTAGTACTCCATTGTGTAAATGGACCACATTTTCTGTATCCATTCATCTACGGAAGGACATCTGGGTTCTTTCCAGCTTCTGGTTATTATAAATAGAGCTGCTACGAACATTGTGGTGCATGTATCTTTGTTGTATATTGGAGTGTCTCTGGGGTATATGCCCAGAAGTGGAATAGCTGGATCTTCAGGTAGTACTATGTCCAATTTTCTGAGGAATCGCCAGACTGATTTCCAGACTGGTTGTACCAACTTACAATCTCACCAAAATATGGAGGAGTGTTCCTCTTTCTCCACATTGTTGTCAGCGTCTGCTGTCACCTGAGATCTTAATATTAGCCACTCTGACTAGTGTGAGGACACTTCTATTAATCTCCAAAACCATCATGTGAAAGCCCTGAGTGAGTCTGTAGAGTTATTGGAGCAGGAAGGAGTTCTGGGGCCAGCTGTGCTGGTCTCACAGGTTGCGGATGCCACAGCCACAATGATGCCCTTGAGTTTGCCATTCCAGTGAATCTTCTAGGCCAAAATCGTTGTCCTTACCTCTTTACAGGCACAGCCCATACCCCTCTTTTTGCTGCAAGGCATGGTAGTGGATGCTGCTCCTGCTGTTTCTGGTTTACTGGGGAGTTGGTCTGCAGTTCCATCCTGACCTTCCAAAGCAGGTGGTACACAAAGCCAGATAAAGGGAACAAAGCTCTCATGTTGTCACCTAAAGTTCCTAGCAATGATCTACAGGGTTGCCCAGGGAGCAATCAGAGGGATTCTGAAGGTCCTGGTGACAGGCGCGGGCCCCGTTAAGGCAGCTGGACATGGGTTGAGTGCCTCTGGGAGCACTTTACCCAGCACAGAGGGGTAGCTACTTGCAGCACAGGGCTCTGCTGCCACCTCATCTGAGGAACTTCCTGGGCTCCATTACTTCTTAATTGACAGAGAATTTTGTGCTTAATTTCACCTCACCTCCCATAAATAGCTGCAATTTTCTGACATTCCCTTCCCCCCAAATTGTTCTGCACAAATTCAATGTGAATCACGACTCCTGTTTTGAAAGAAAAAAGTTTTTGGCTTTTAACGATGCTTTGAATATCACATTGGGTTTCCACTTAATGCCTTGGTTAACTGACAATATATACCAGCGTTTTAAAAACATAAACTTAATCAGTGGTGAGGGAGTAATGAGAAAGTATTGTTCTTGAGGAAAAGCTTCAGGTGCAAAACACACTACAAAATTAATACTGTACATGGTAACTTACTACAGGAAGCAGCATTATTTTTTTAGTGATTCATTATTCATTACAGCTACAATGAAAGATGCATGATATTATACTTCAAGCTTTATAAATCCAGCTGTTTGTTTTCTGTATTTGTGTATACTTATTAGTTTTAATTACACTAATAATTTCCCTGGGTTCTTAAATTTACATTAGCTCTTAAAGTATAGAGAAAACATTCCTCATATAATTTAATCATTTGTGCAAATGGCAGACAAGGAAGTTATTGGTTCATATTGTAATTATTGCAGTCCATATTTTGAGCTCATTTGCTAAGTTAATAATTATCATTTACGTAAGCAGATTAGGTCATCTGCACTCATTTACAATTATAATTCAAAAATGATTGGGTGTTCTTCAAATTTCCCAATTTCTTTAATGCCCTTATTAAAATGGTACATTAAAGAATTTTCCAATTAAGTCTATTATCATAAGTAAATTTGGCTTACTACATATAATTACTCCCATGCTATTGCATATAAATTTTCAATTAATCCATCTCGTTTCTAAAATGCATGGCAAAACAATTTGATTGTCATAATGGTATTTGTGACACTTGCTTAAAAGCCAGCTTTGTTAAAATTCCCATTGCCAAGCTACGAGTAGTATCAAGTGGTCTATGAAATTATTCTGTAAAATAGGCAACATGCCAGGGATAATTCAATGTTCTCCACTCTTCACTGTGATGTCTGTTGTGTAAGAAATGAGCTTTGACTTAACTTCAGAGGGCATTCAATCTATACAACGTCAAAGACTACTTAAAATATTTAACCCTCACATATAGTTTTAGAAAGCCCAAATTTTCGATGATGAATGTAACACAGCACAAACTTGTTGGATGGCTTTAGATAAATACAGAAATTCTCTTATTATGTAAAAAAGAGATCATACACAATTTCACCAACTAGAGATGATCTTTCTTTGTGTCTGTCTATCATCCATCTGTACACGTGTGCCTTGGATATGTGGTCACAAAAATCAAGGTTGTATTGTATGCAGGCTACCAACTGAAAAGGATGTTGCTGTTTCCCAGTTCACTTTTGCTACATTGTTTACTTTCTTGTGTGTTTATTACAGAAGTTTCACACTTGGAAGGAATTCTCTGTAGGCAAAGATATTCATTTTTAACCTCTCATGCTTACCAACTAGGTGTTCTTGGACAAGATACTTAATCACTCTGGGCTTCAGCTTCCTCACTAGGAAAATGGGATAATGATACTGTGACTACTTTATAGAGATACTGGGAGGATGAATGAACCAACTTCACAGGAAGCTCATAAAACAGTGCTTGCTATGCAGTAAGTGCTCTGTCTATTATTTTTCTAGCCTTTTGTGGACTAGATAATTAATTTGTTCCGACATTTGTCCCAGAGATTTTATGCTATGGGAGGAGAGACACATGGGAAAGAAAGCATCTTAGCAGTACAAAAAGAGAAAGAATTAAAATTGATACCTTTTTAAGTTCAACAGATATTGGCAATAGGCAGTTCAGGATGCTAGAAGGACGATTAGTGTTTTAATTAATACAAAGTGAGAGAAGGGACTTAAACCTTGGTTTTTTTTTTTTTTTTTTTTTTTTTTTTTTTGGTAAATGTCTCTAAATTCTGCTTAGTGTCAAATTAATGGACATAGACTATAGAAAGACCTTACTAGTTGGCTTATAAAAGCAAAAATAAATGTAAAGAAATTAACTCTATGGGTGTAGTGAGAATTTTGGTTTCTTTTAAAAACACAAAAATATAAGACTATGTTTTCATTTTAATCCCAGGGGTGAGATGTGGGCTGTTTCAGATTGTCCAAAGCAGGTAACTATGATTTGTTTCATGCTCTCACAGGGCATGACTTTGCCAGCTGCAGATAGTTTCTGCTATTGTGTGATGTTTGGAATTCTGGATAGTTACAGAGGGTATACAAATGCTAGGCCCCCAAGAGGTGTGGTTGTTGTTCTTGGTGTGTTGTTGGTTTTTTGCTGTTTGTTATGTAGTTGGTCACGAAAAAGAAGAAGAAAAAGAAGAAGGAGGAGGAGGAGGAGGAGGAGGAGGAGGTGGAGGAAGAGGAAGAGGAGGAGGAGGAGGAGAAGGAAGAGGAGGAGGAGGAGGAGGAGGAGGAGGAGAAGAAGAGAAGAAGAAGAAGAAGAGAAGAAGAAGAAGAAGAAGAAGAAGAAGAAGAAGAAGAAGAAGAAGAAGAAGAAGAAGAAGAAGAAGAAGAAGAAGAAGAAGAAGAAGAAGAAATTAGGCATCTTGACTTAGAAGATCACCGTGCCCCAAGGAACTCAATGCCCTTAATCAGCAGTAGGTAGTCTAATGATAGCATAGTTCCCTTTCTCTCTATCCCTTCTATTTAGTATGAGGGGTTTGAAAGGGTGTAAGAATAGGGGTGTAAAAGGGTAGAGAAGAAAATAACCTACAAAGTAGCAAAAGTCTGGCTACATATGGCCAGATACTTTATACACAATGCACTGCTTGAATTTCTTCAAGATACAATTTGATGAGTTTTATAGTTATTCACCAGTGTAACCACCATTAAAATTGATCTTCCTGTCACTTATTTTAATTTGCATCTTTTATAATAGAATTCTACAGACATGCTCTTTAGTTTAGCATGGCATTTCCAGATCATGGCATCGAGGTCAAAAATGCCAGAAACCAGCAGTGCATTTGATAGACTTTACTTAAGATCCTAGCTCAACCACCAAGTTCATCCTAGTATGTTACTTTTTTTTCCTGGCTCTGTAACATGACTAACTGGGAGGTGTCAATATCTGCCACTGTCCAATAACAAGAAAAAAATATCATATCACATGGTGATATTTGGAGCAACACAAATTTCTAGACTTCCAAATGTAGTTTCTAGAGAGTGCAATATCATTTTCACTCACACATGTGTGCATTTGTGTGTGAATATATATACATATATAGAATAAGTATATTCTGAGTTGAACACTATACTGAGTCCAGTTAGTGTTGTCTGTATGTACATAGGTATAGAGTATAGAGCCATGGACAACTTATTAGGGAGCTCAGCCCTGAAGAAAAAGAATTCTGATCTCAGAAGCCATCAAGTTAAGTAATATTTTATTTTTATTTTTATTTGCAATTATGTGTATGTGTATGTATCTCTGTGTGGGTATATGCATGTGAGCATACATGTTTGCCGACGCCAGAAGATGTTGTCAGATCCATTGGAGATGGCAGACACGGTTGCTTGGAAATGATCTTCTGCAAGAGCAGTGTCACTGTTTACTGCTGAGCTCTCTCTCCAGCTCCACTAGGCAGGCTTTTCATTGAAATGATTCTAGAGATCGTGTAATAGTATCTTGGTATAGTTTTCACTTGTCTTTCTGTGGTGATCATGATGACACTGAACGACTTTTCAAGTGTTTGTTGGTAATCCTCCTACTTTTATCGTTGAGCTTCTATTCATGCTTTTGACCATTTGGTGGTGGAAGAGTATTTGTTTTCTTCCTGCTGAATGGTGAGACTTCTTTATGCATTCTTTTCTATTTAAATCTATTTCCCTTCTTACTAGTGGATGAGGAAAGCACATGAACGATATGGTACACGTGTAGAAGTCAGAGGACAACTTTGCAGAGCCAGTTCTTTGTTTCTACGCTGTTTCTGCCATTTGGTGAGTTTGTGGAGATCAAACTGAGGTGCCCGGCCTACTCTACCTACTCAGCTATCTTTCAGGCTCTTCTTCATATATCCTTCATCTAAGTCTCATATCGAGTATACATTTCTAGTATTTTCCTCTAGCGAGTGGCATGGCTTTGTTCTAACTATGAATATATGTATCTAGATATGTGCAACTGGAGTTGTGAGTGGTTGTTGGCTGCTTGATGGGGTCACTGGGAACCAAGCTTGGGGTTCTGTAAAAGAATACCATGGATTCTTAACTGATGAGTCACTTCTGTAGCCACCTTTTCATTTTTTTTAAATGATTGCTATAAAGTTTGCATTCTGACATACAATGTATTCTGATTATAGTTTCCCTTTCCAAAACTCTTTTCATAACCCCTCTATAGCCCCTCAAGTTTTATTTTATATTTAATAATTTTTAAGTCAAAGTTTTTATTTTGGGGCGAGGCTGCAGGTTCTTACATCCTAGCCCAGGTTATCCTGTAACTTATTATGTAGCCCAGTCTAGCTGCAAATTTATGACAATTCTTTTGCTCCAGTCTCTCAAATGTGGGAAAAAAGATGCAAGACATACCCAGATCAAGGTCATATATTTGAATATTTCCTTCTGGAGGCTTTATAATTTTGGATATTATGCTTAGAGGTATGATGTATTTATTATCTATGATTTGAGGTAAGCAATGATGTCGATTCTTTCTACATATGAATATCTAGTAGTTCTAGCATTATTTCTTTTTCCTAGACACATCAGGAAAGAAACATTCATGAAGTCTCAAAATGGCTGCCTAAACAAGACCTGAAGAAGGACAACAGCAATGGACATGCTAACATGGAAGGGGAAATCTCAGGGGCCTCAACTCTATATGAAGAATGAAGACAAATAAGGAATGCTGAGAGCAGGGGAAGTAATTTTTCCCAAGGAGGATCTTCTCCTACCCTTACCAATTGGAATTCCATGAAATATATACACACAAGCAACATTATACAAACTTGGCAGGTTGCATTTATTATCAGTTAATTATTAAACAATAATTCAAGATAAAGAGACTAGAAGCCATAATTTTGAAGGAGAGCAAGCAGGAGGTACATGGAAAGGGCTGGAAGGAGAAAAAGAAAAGAAATGATGTAATTATATTTTATGTTAAAAAATTTAACTGTGACTTTCTTTATCCTACCTGAATTCTTAAGACAATTTTGTTGAAAAACTGTTAACTTTATGTATGTGAGTTTATTTCTTGACTCTTTTGCTGCATTCATCTATACAGCTAGTTTTTGTTGAAGTCCAGAACTTCGCACACTTTAGGCCAGTATTATACCACTGAGTTAAAGCTCTTTTACTGATTTACCAACTACTGATTAAAGTATCATTATAATAAGTTTTGAAATGAAATCATCTAATTTGTTTGCTTGCCATCATATTTTCAGGTCAAATGGCTTTAACCTTTGACTGTTTCAAATACTATTCCATATTCTTATTCAGATTCCAAATACTCTCCAATCCCATGTGTCATCTCTTCTGGTCAAAAGAAATCTATTTAGCTATAATGCTACCCATTCTGGCTCAAAGTATCTTTGCCTTTTCTAGTCTACTCACTGATAGTTGTCAGCCTAGTATTTTTTCTGACAGCAGTTCATAATTGCTCTACCAAGATTATTCTTATTCTTTCTTATTCTTATTAGTGTGTGTGTGTGTGTGTGTGTGTGTGTGTGTGTGTGTGTGTGTGTGTATGCACATGCCATTGTACACATATGGAGGTCAGAGGACAACCATTAGAGGTTGGTTCTCTTTTTCTACTGTGAGTTCTGGAAGTCAAAATCAGTTCCTCAGGTTTGAACAAGAAGTACTTTTACCTACTAAGACATCCCACCTACTCTATTCTCTTTGCTTTTAAAAAGGAATTTGCTGTTACTTTTATTTTTGTGCTTTTGTATCTATGTATGCACATGCTATGTGTGGGTGCTGTGTGTAAGAGGCTGGAAGACTGTGTGAAGTCCCCTGTTACAGGCTGTTGGATGCTTGGATTACAATTTGGGCCCTGTGCAAGAGCAACATACGCTCTTAAGTGATGATCTTTCCATGCCTTAATCTGTTCTTCTTAATTCAGAAATTGATTTACATATAGTTTAAGGATACTTAAATCATATACTGGTTAATGTCACTATTCCTGTCATAATACTTAAATCCATCAATAATGACTTCCCATTGTACTCAGAGTAAAAACCAGACTCTTCCCATGGTCCGCAAAGACCTAAAAAGATATGAACATCTTTTAGATTCATCTTTATTCTAAGCCACTCTGCTCATTGATCTTTATGTCGCAGACAAATAGTCACTCCATTCTTGGAATATTACAAAACAATTTCCTACATGTAGACCCAACTAGCCTGATGTCTCCTTTCAATACCACCTTCCCATCTTTGTCCAGCTCCTTCCTACTCTTCATCCAGGTATCAGTTCACACCCCACTGAAAGAAAGGCTCTGTGGTTCCAAACTCAGTTACCTGCTATAGTCTTTCCCATAAAACCCTCCTCCTTTCATTCAAGCACTTAGCAGTGTTTATAAAAATGAATGCCTTTGCTTGTGACATGAAAAATATCTATATTGCTCAATGTACCATAAGATCAGGAACGTAGAGAATCCGTGTCTTCTTGCCTCCAGAATTCTTAATGGCACGAATATTTACAGATAGTAGGCACTTAAAAGAGAAACTTACTGAATGAGAGATTTTCAGCTGTAACAGAAAGTTTATTGGTCTATCCCCTTAATGAAAACGGAATCCTACTTAGTCTAAGCCATGAGATCCTTAAGCTCTCCGTGTGCTAGAGCCTAATCTTATTAAGTTGTTTTGACTGCAGGACCAGCTGACACCTGCTCCTGGCTTTATTAGGTGAGATTATACCAGTTTCTTGTATTAATTTCCTATAGTGTTCTTGAGAATTTTCTCTGGAAATAGCTTTCTGCTTTCTGCTAATGTGCTTACTGGCTTATCCTCACTGTGCTCCATTTTCCAAGCCTTACCACCCACATCCCTCCTGTCTATGTCATCTTCACAACTATGTTTGTACTTACTGTAGTCAAGGCAAACCGTGAATTTAACATGGGAAGCCGTCTGGAAGACACTGAGTGTTTTAGAGTCAACCATTAGCAGCCACCTATTCCCAAATAATATATGCCTCTCTGCAAAAGGGGCCTATGGTGTATGGTGCAAGCATCTCAACTGAGACCTGTGAGAAAAATATTACCTCTGAAGAAATCCTCTAAGTCCCATATCAGGGGAGTTATGACTGTGGGCCTGAATCTATAGGGTTCAGAGAAGGTAATTGTCCTGGTTTATTACACTTGCTATGTTCAGGCCCAACCCCTTCCTCACCGTCCTTGACCGAGTAATTCTGACTCTCTTTGCCCAGTCACATTAATTTCATTTGATGACATAACTTCCCATCATAACTAAGACTGAAGTCCAAAGCCAGACTGACAGGACTTGAACCCTTCAGCAACTATTAGCTATGTGACCTTTCATAAGCTTATGTATCCTAACTGTGTACCAGTATCCTCATACATAAAATGGGAATAATTATATTACCTACTTTGTAGTTAGAAGAGAACACGTAGAGCACATGTTTGCACTGATTTGTTGTACATTTCTTACACCGGGTATTTTTATATAAGTAGAAAGTATGAAAATAAATGCAGAGAGACAGAGTATCTCCTAGCATAGTTGTCCGACCATTTCACTTTCTTTTTCACAAATTAAAAAAAAAAATCTATGCCCCTCTCTCCTAGTCATTCTTCTTGTGCATAAGGCTGAAGAAAAGGGCTATTGATCACCAGGGTCCAAGCATGTTCCGTTCTTGCCTGTAATTCTTTTCAGACTTGCAGGGACTCATTGCACACACCAATGCACTTACCAGCCTGTGAGCTCATCTGGATTCAGGCCATTAGACTAAGACTAAGTTGGTAAAACTGTTATATAGGACGTGGTAGCATGCTGGTTTAAGTTAAGAATGGAAAGTCCTGAACCCCCACCCCCCAACTCAAAGCCTTAGTTCTAGGCAAATTAAGAAAGCTGGTCAGCCCATTTGTCACTGCCTTGTACTTGCCTAGGCAGATATTTTGGAATCTTCCAGGGATACAAAGACATTGACTTTGTCTATGATTTAGGTGACAGTTAAGCTCAAATTTAATATGTGCTATTTTAAGCCACTTCCTGGAAACATATTGTTCCTTCCAAACTAGAACTCATACTAGTTTTTTCATTTTCTTGGTTAGTCTTTTGGTAAAACTTTGACTTAAATAAAAATATGGGACACAACGAAACAATGGACAAGGCCAAGTGTTGTACCATATACTTAAAAATCCTAGCATTTGGGATACTGAAGGAAGATCATTAGTTCAAGGTCAGCCTAGGCTGCATAATGAGACAATATCTCAAAAAATATGAAAAGATAGCCCAGTCACTAAGTTGTTGGCTGTACAAGCATGAGGCCCTGGGTTCAGGCCCCAATACATGCATAAAAAGCATAATATTCTGATCTCAGTTGTATGGTCGCAGAGACAGGTAGATTTCTGGAGCTTGCAGGCCACCTGGTCTAGCTGCAAGGAGAGTGCAGGCCAGTGAGAGGCCCTGACTCAAAAATCAGAGTTGATGGTTCCCAAGGAACAATCCTTAAAGTCCTTCCCTTGTCTCTCCATGTAAACATCTGCATGCCTGCTCACAGATTTACCAACATATCTGCATACACATATACACGAACACCCAAAACTCTAAATATTTAAGATGTTTTAGTATATTCCATCATAGCTACCTAATTTGACAATATTTTTGTAACTCTAAGGGGGAAAAAGACACCTATTAGTAACAACCCCAATAGTCACAGTTATTTACCACAAGCTCTGGAAATAACTTTTCTGTTTCTTTCACTGTGAAGTGTCCTTTGTATCTGGCATGTTTCAGTTACCATAATATCTTCATGGTTCATCCAAGCTGTAACATCTTTTACTTATTCAGTCATTTTAATGGTCAAATAATATTCCTTTGTATGGGTATGTTATATTTATTTGTTCATTCAGAAATTGATGGGAATTTGGTTCATTTCCACCTTGGAATTATTTTAAGCGACACAACCATATACATAGTATATTTTTGTTTCTCTGTTCCTGACATTTCAGGGGTTCAACATTATTTTTCCAAAGTGATTGACCTATTTTATATTCATATCAGCATGAGGGTATGAATCTCCCCAGTGTTTGATATTATCTTACTTTCTTTTTTTCAGTGCTAGGATCAAACACAGGGCTCTACATTTGCCACATACACACTATGACACTGATCAACTCTACCAGCCCTTACCTTCCTTTTTTGATTATGTGTATCCTATCAAACATAAAGCAGGATTTCATTAAAGATTTGACTTGTATTTCTTTCATGTTTAGTAATGTTAAGACTATTTTCACGAGCCATTTATATTTCATCTTTGTATAACTTTCTATTTGGATTCATTGCATACTCTTTAATTGGATAATTTGTTGTATTAGAGTTGGTTTTTTTGTGCTTTGGTTTTTTTTGTTTGTTTGTTTTATATTTTTGAAAGGTTTTATTATAACCTAGGCTGGCTTCAAACTTATTGCACACTCAAACCCAAGGATACTTATAAATGTGTTATCCTTCTTCGTCTACTTTTCAGTTGCTGGAATTATAGGCATTCAAACCCCTGTGTAACTTACACAGTGCCAGAGACTGAAGCCAGAGCCTCATGCATATTAGGCCATAACTTTACCAACTGAGCTACATTTCCAGCCCTCTTATTGGGTTTTTATTTAACTGACATTCTAGCTGCAAATTTGATGAGAGATAATCATTTACGAGTGTCTATGTAATATCGAATTGGAATTTTGTTTTTAAAAAGTGTCCTTCAATGTAAAATTATTTTAGTTTTAATGATGTCTCACTCATATTTCTCTTTTTGCCAAATTCATGACCATAACTCCTGTTCTCTTTTGGACAATTTTATATAGGTTAAGTGCAGTGAGGTCTTTGATCTACTTCTGAGCTAATGGCTTTATATGATGTGAAGGTGAAAGAAACCTTGACTCTTTGGCATGATGCTAATTTAGCTATCCTAGAACCACCACTGGAAAGGCTGTTCTTTCCTCACTGAAGGAAACTGTTAAAATGAACTGACTATAGGTTTCTTTGGGGACTCCAGTTTTATTCCTATAATCTACATACCCATGTTTGCACTATCTATACTGTCTGATTATTGCTGTGCTGTAATCAGTAAATGGGAACTTCCCAACATTCTTTTCCAAGATTCAGCCTGGTCTTTCTAGGTCACTTGAGTTTCCATATGAATCTTAAGAGAAGGTGAACAAATTTGTTTTGTTTTTTGTTTTTTGTTTTTTTTTAAAAAAACACAACTGTGATTCTAGTTGATAAATTTGTTTTGAATCTATAAATTAGTTTGGAGACTTTTGTCATGTTAACAATAATTCTTCTAACTAATGGACATAGGTTGCCTTTCCAGTTATTTATAAGTAGAAAGTGGATTGCATTTGCATATAACTAAAATAAATTCAAAATTAATAATACAAAAAGGAACTCCAAGTAAATACCAAGCAATTTAAATTCTTTTTTAAGAAAAATTTTCTCTCATATAGTACATCCCAACCTCAGTTACCCCTTTCTCCATTCCCCCAGTACTCCATCTCTAGCTACTCCTTTTCCCTTCAGAAAAGGGCAGGCCCCCCAGGGATATCAACCAAACATGGCGTATCAAGTTGCAATAAGACTAGGCACAAATCCTCATATTGAGACTGGATGAAGCAACTCAGTCGGAGGAAAAGGCCAAGAGCAGGCAAAAGAGCCAGAGATCCCCCCACCGCTCCAACTGTTAGAAGTTCCACAGAATACCAAGGTACACAACCATAACACGTGCAGAGGTTCCAGGTCCTTTTCATTCATGCTCCCTGGTTGGCGATTCAGTTACTGTGAGCCCCTACAAGCCCCAGTTAGTTGATGCTATTGATTTTCTGGTGGTGTGCTTTACCTCTCTGGTTCCTACATTTATTCCTCTTCCACAGGATCTCCTGAGATTTGGATGATGTCTGATGGTGGGTCTCTGCATCTCTTTCTATCAGTTGCTGGATGAAGCCTCTCTGGGAACAAGTGGGTTAGGCTCTGGTCTACAAGTATAGCATACTATCACTAAGAATCATTTTATTTTTTTTGCTTTAATTTGTTGGTCATCCTTGTTCTATCTTGGGATTCTGGGTTGTCCAGGCTCCAGTTCCTGACCCTCCAAGCAGTGCCACTCTAGTGGCATGAGATTCAAGCTGGATCAATAATTGGTTGGCCGCTATGACAATTTCTGTGCCATCTTTACCACAGTTCATCTTGCTGGCAGGACAAATTGTAGGTCAAAGGTTTTGTGGCTAGGTTGGTGTCCCAATGCCTCTACTGGAAGAGGGTTGGTTTAGGCTTCTTATCCACCATTACTAGAGGTCTTAGCTAGGGTCACCCATGTATATTCCTGAGTATTTCTATTGTAGTGGGTTTCTACCTTACAGTTGCTATGCCCACCAATTTCAGTTGTCTCTTTCAGTATTTTTATTTTATGTGCATTGGTATTTTGCATGTCTGTGTGAGAATGTTGGATCCCCTGGAACTGGAGTCACAGGTGGGTGGGACTGCCACATGGGTTTTGGGAGTTGAACCCTGGTCCTCCATCCTCCCACCTGATCCCTCCTGTTCCCACATCCACCTGACCCCAGTCATCTACCCATGATATCTAATCTATTTCCTCTTTCCTGGGAGATTCACAGCCTCCTATCCCTTGAACCCTTCTCATTATTTAGCCTCTCTGGGTCTATGGATTGCAATATGATTGTCCTTTATAGCTATTGTCCACTTATAAGTAAGTACCTACCATGTTTGTCTTTCTGGGGCTGGGTTTTACTTCACTCTTTTGAAAATTGATTTTATGTGTATGGATGTTTTGCCTGCCCATATGTCTGTGTATCATGTGTGTTCATGGTGCCTGTGGAGGCCAGAAAAGGGTTTCAGATCCCCCAGAAATAGAGTTACAGACAGTTTTGGCTTGCCATTTATGGGTACTGGGAATCAAATCTTTTGTCCTCCATGACAGCAACAAGAGTTCTTAACTGCTGAAACATCTCTCCAGCTGCAGAATAATTTTCTTGATACAGAATTTTCATAGCACTTTTACATCTTTGGCTATGCCATCCTCCTGAGCATAGTGCTACTGTAATTCTTTACATGGTAAGCTGCTTTTGACTTATTGCTCTCAATCTTCTCCCTTCCTTTGTAGCCTGACCTTTGCTCATCACAAGTTTAGATGTGTATCTCTTTAGGGTCATTGAGCTCCTTGGATATGTGAACTATTGTTTCTATCAATGTGGGAGAAATTTCACACATTCTTTCTTATAAATCTTTGGGCTTCTCTCGTTCCTTCCTGTGTGGAGCATCCCTGCAGTGTACCTGGTGGTGGGCCCCAAGTTTCTGAGACTCCTTTTTTGTTGTTTTTAATTCAGGAATCTTTTCCTTCCTCTTCCTTAGATTTGATAATCTTAGTTGTGTGTCTTCAGGTTTTGATTTTTCCATGGTTCAAATGCGCTCACAAAGGCCACTAATTAGTTTGTTTCAACTCTGAGACCTTATTTTATTTTTTTTAATGTCAATATCATTCTTGAGTTTTTATTTGTATAGTCATTATTTTCTTGAAGTCTTTGTTTAGGAAATCAAAAGTTTTATCTAGGAAAATTTTTGTTAACTAACGTCGCCTCTGAACAACACTTTCTTATGCTTCCAGTTTTTGTTAAAAGCTGGACATTTTTTCTGTTTGCATCATATAGTGTCGTCTGAGCCTGGGAATGTGGTTCCTTCCTTGTCAAGAGTCCTTGTGATTGTCATCTGTTCTTGGTTACATTTCAGAATCAGTTTTTTAAAGCCTGTGTACTTTGGTGTATGTGTCCACCGAAGTTGCTGCTCGTTTACTCTAGTAGTCAAGTGACAGTTAGGCAGAGTTTAACTCAAATTCCCAGTCACAGTGACTATCCCAGTAGTCATAGGGCTCTATGTGTGCATCAAGGCAAGACAAATTCAGGCAGGTACAGATGACCTAGCTGAGCCTGGTCAAGTGCATAGTCTCTCACACACAAAGGAAAATGATAATATGTGTTTTATTATCATGTATTTGTCTTGAAACATGATAACATAGCAACAGGTACAAATGGATTCAGAACATCATTACAGCCCTCACGTATTTGATAAAAATTCAACTATATTAACCTCGTATTATTTCTCAAAATCTTTATTTTCTGAAGCTGGAGATAGATTTTGGGTTCTTCTACATGCTAAGCATATGTCACTTAGCCTTGCTATCACTTTATAAACTGACCCAGAAACATAAAAATGACAAAATGTCACCTCCATTTTTATTCACCCGTTGACTTAGAAATTCTTCCATATTCTTTTACTAAAGAAGAAACAAGTTTCGAAAAGCCTGTCAGCTTTTAGTTTACACTGGATTTAGTAATAAAGAAGGGGCTTTAAATGTGGCAAGCAAAACAATTTGATACCTGAAAACATTTTGCAGTAAAACCTTCCTTGGTTTGTAGCTGAGAAGTCATTCAAGTTAGCTTAGCATGCAAATTAATATACTTGAGTTTAGTGAAGGAAGATATTTGAGTGTCTGAGAGATCAGCAGCTGGGATTATGTGACATGGAAGGGAGGTAGAGTAGAAAGAAATGATTATTGAACTTAATAGTCCTCAAAGAACAATGTTCCCCGTCTTACTCACAAACTTTCCAAATTACACTCTGCTAATTGAAATGACCTATAGAACAAGGATTGTTTTCCCTGGAGAGAAGGTAAATGGGGGTAAGGGGAAGACAGTAAAATAGCAAGTATATCTGTATTAAAATACCTATTGGAACAGGGCATGGCACCCAGTAGGACTCAATAAATACTTCCTGAATTGATTCCATGAATTGCACTGAAATCTATTAGGAGATGAACATCCTGACATCCCAAGCTGGTTTTTAATTGCACACAAGGAAAAGGATTTGCTAAGTAATCTTTTATCCTTAACACAAAGATGCGTTCATCACATTGAGTGCACAGGCTGACTTGGGGGGCATAAAGTACATATCTGTGTGTATCTGGAGAATTTAGGTATATAAGAAAAAATAAATTTTGCAGGAAACTTGGGGTTTTAAGCTACTACTAGCTTCACTAAAGTGATTTGGTAAGGTGATTTACAAAGCCAACTACTGATAAAACTCCAGTTAGAGTAAGTCCTCTGACTTTAGAGGTGTATGTTTACATTTCAATGCAAACGAAGCTAGGGATATTACAGGTATTTCAAAGTTGTGGAAGTAGTAGAATTTTCTGGTTCTTAGAAAAATTCATTTATATATTTTAGGCTAGAGGAAGAACTGAGAATCTTTTTACCTATCTCCATTTTCCTTTTCTTGAGAGAAAAAGAAGCTGCTGCCTCTTTCTCCTACATGTTGAGATAAATTCACCTTTCTTTGTTCCTTACCTGTCATACAGTATGCATAAGATATCTGACCTGCTTTCATAGTGTCACCTGAGGGATGACAATCAGGATATGGAAAATGGAGGCCATTAGTAGCTTTATAACTGAGTAACAATAATTTCTCATTGATTCAGAACATCTCATGTGCATTCAGAATGAAGTTCATGAAGATGAATATTAAAAACACAACACCAATGCATTTACATTTCACCAAGAGTTGATAACATGTAAAGAAAGCACTTACAGGATTCTCAAGTACAATACCTGAAAACAATAACACAGCAGCTTACAAGAAAGGAGGAAGAAAAAAAAGAAAGAAAAGAGAAACTGGAGAGAAAGAAAGAAGAAAAGAAGGAAGAAAAGAATGCCAGAGAGTGAGAGAGAGAGAGAGAGAGAGAGAGAGAGAGAGAGAGAGAGAGAGAGAGAGAGAGAGAGAGAGAGAGAAGAAGGAAGAAAAGAAAAGAAAAGAAACCTTCATAAGTCTGAGTTCTCTTTAAGGGTGGCTGTCTATCTTATTAATAGATCCTATTATCAGGGCATGATAAAAATTGAAGCTCATATAAAATGAATTCTCTAAAGAGGTAAGAGCTTTATTTTGAAAATTCAAACAGTGCTAAAATCTTGAAGGCTTTTTATTTTGTGGTTGTTAAAATGATTCCATTTGTTTGTAACTTATAAATGAGCCATTACATTAATTGGCAGATAGGACATGCTGGAAGGTATGCTACAAATATTATTTTGTTTCCTGCCCATAAACATTTGAAATTGCTTAGAAGACTTCCATAATATTTTTCAATTTGTGATAAATGACGAAAAGCTTCAATGTCAAGTTTTGTGTTCCATTTGGATCAAAATGATAATAGACACAAAGTTCAGAAAAGAGTAGTTTTGGAGAGCCACCAAACTGTGGCAGCATAAAATAGCTGAAGTACATTTTCATTTTGTTTTGCTATGCTGGTTTCAACTGAGATACACGAATCATATAGGGAAGGCCCTGCGGTAGTACAGAATTAAGGAATGTCAATAGCTTCATACCTCCATCCTATACACCCCCAGGCTTCTAGGCATGGTCTATTATGGCATGGCCCAGCACTACATTTTCTACCTCTTGATCTCTGTCGTAGTAGAATTTAGTTTGCTCCAGCAATGAGAAGTTACTACAACTTTTATAGACTTGCTGGGCAGTATTGTATCTTTATGCCTTTGACCATACTGCTCTTCTCATCCAGAAGAGTTTTATGGTCTTTCAGCCTTCTCCACCTTGCCTCTTTGACAAGAACCAAGCCCTTTGGGCTTTCTACTCCACCAACTCTTTCTAGATTATATTTCTCCACAATATCTCTATGACTCTGTTAACTGTTCATCTGTCTTTTTCACATATATCATCCTCTACTGGAGTTATGTGTGTTTATCTTTCTGACCTGTACTTTAGACTCTTAGATTCCTTTACTTAGTCCAATACCTGGGATATGGTAGCCAGCTATTCAATACATATTTGTTGACCGAATTAATGAATGGCAACTGGGTGTGTGGATGAAAGGAAACATGAATTTATGTTTCTTGTTCATGGCTAACATTATAGAAAAAAATCACCAAAAAGATAACTTTGAGATTATACCAACAGAGAATGCAAACACTGGCTCTACTGTATCCATCTGTGCCCAAGGAAGTAGTTTCCACTTCCTGCGTCAATGAATTCTACTGCTGGGTGGGTTCTATTTCCCTAAAGTTTATGTGTTCTGATGATCTAAAATGTGTTTTCTTATAATGGCCACTTATTTGTTTTCAATATCTTTTCTGCAGAGACAGAAAACAATTGCATGCCTCTCTTCATTTCCCCATCTTGTAAAGAGTCAATAGTTTATAGCTTCATTTTCTTCTTCTCTGGCCAATCATAGTTACTTTATCCTTTTTATTTTTGTTACATGGTTTTAGCATCTCTCCTTATTCTGGTTACCTTATGGGTGTATCTCTCTCCTCTTCCTCCTCAGTGTAAAACCTATATTTTAACATGATGTTCTAGATATGCTCTGACTGATGTCCAGAAAGGTTCTTACTGTTCTTGCTCATGTTCATCTTGAGACACCAATGCCAAAGACACCACCCAGATTGTCTTCTCCCGTCACTCCTAGCACTAATTCCCATTTCTTCAGCTCATTACTACTCTTGAAAGGAGTTTGAATTCGTTTTTTTGTCATGTGGAGCAGGCCGTTGGCCACTAAATCTCAGTATGGTGAGTATGGATGTGTGAGCTGGTGAGCAAAAAAAAAAAAAAAAAAAGGATCACAAAAGAAACAATAAACAAACCAATGCTGTAAGATCAGGACAGCATTACTTTAATGCACAAATTGGCTCTCCTAGGCAGACTGGCAATTACCTCCTATACTGTCACTAGTTTAGTACACATAATAGAAAATGGAGATGGGATAACAAGGCAAAGCTTTTAGCAGTGTTGTTACACGAACATTCAGTCTAAAGACAGAGCCGCACCTCACACTTCCACATACTGACATGCATAAGGACTGCTGGAGTCAGTTTCGCCAGACTGTGCTGGGAAATGATGCAATCCTGCTAGAAAGCTCCAATAACATCTTCGAAATGGTTGTACCAAAATTGAATCTGGCCCTCCTAGCCTAGGGAGCATTAACAGGAGCAAAGGACTCTTCATCCACAGAGGGGACAGAAATTATCTCATGGTTGCCTCTCGGGAGTCACTGAGTGAAAAGTTCCTGGCTCCAGCCTCAGATTCCTATCTTTTCAAGAACCTTCATAGTTTCACACAGCCATTTTTATTCTAATTCTATTGACAGGTCAGAAAAGGAGATTAAAATTTTCACACAGAGGAAGATTGGGATTGCCATTTTAGATACTTACAAAGTGCATCTATACGGTCACTGGGATGAAAAAGTACTTATCACAACTTTATATGCACTGATTGTTGAAGGTCCAAATAGATAGTTATGTTGTATAAGGCTTAGTATTTTAAGGAAGCTCTGTGTGTGATGAGGTTATTGACGAGTTTTGATTTAGTGAGTTCCATATACTTGCCTCTGTCTGCCAATCTTCTCAAGGGGGCAAAGTGTTTGTGAATGCCTCCCAAATCACACATTGTTCAGGGAATCCTGATAAAGCAGAGCTATACTTCAAAGTAAATTTCCACAATCTTATATTTAGGGAGATAACAGAAAAGTCACTGGATTCCCAACAAATGCAGCAAATCCTTTACCATTTTCTTTCATATGGGCCAAAGCACAAGCTAATAAGAGAATCAGTGATCTCTGTTTTCTGGCATTTCTTCTGGAGACATAAAGTAGCCGGTATTCACTTCCTTGTTCTTTGAGCTTTAAGAAACAGCATTTTCTGAAACAATTCTACAACATGAAAGGAATTGCATTATCTGAGCTTTCTTGTTGATCAATTTTGGGCAGCTGTTTAATATGTTTTTGTTAGTTCATAGATGTTATAGTAGGGATGAAAAATGACTCAAAAGATGTAAAATATATTTACTAATCTTAAAGATTCATAAAAACTCGGATGCAGCATCCTGTGGATTAGTTTTGGTACTTGATTGCTTACTCCTCACCTGTGCTCTCTCATCTAATCCTGAGGAAAACAGAAGGGAGAAGATACTGGTACTCTCTTCATTTTTAGGTTGTAAACTGGGGGCAAAGGAAGTGAATTGACTTTTTCAAATTTACTCAAGTGCTAAGTAGAGAAGCTGCTTTTAACATCTGTCTATCTCCTTCATTGTAGACAGGAGAAACAGGGCCAGAGAAAATAAATTACATCTTCAAAATTGTACCTCTGCTGGAGGCAAGTCAAGGCTGTAACCCCAGCTTTGACCCCTAACTCAATGTTCCTTTTACAACTTCCACCAGCATCTGAGCTCTTCAGGGAAATGGTGTATGTTCTGGACAACTAAATCAATGTTCCCTCTTCAACAAGACCTAGAAACAAGAGCTGAGCAGGAAGTCACCCTGGGTTTGTCTTGCAATGCTTATTCATTAAACAGAAGAGGAAGGAAGAAAATCTTCTGTCCTTTAAAACAGCCTATTCTGGATGTGCTGTTACATAATGGACACACTCAAGCAAATGGAAGTGATCGATAGAGAGGCGCAGAGCAGTCTCTCTGCACCAAAATGGTTCAATAGGCTTGAGTTGGCTGGGTGCTTTAGGCACTGGTTGCATGGCACATCCATTACTGGCAAAAAGCTAAGCACAGTTTCAAAATACTTCTCGATAACGTAGAAAGCTATCTTTCAAAAGCAAGAAAATGTGTTTTGGTTGCTGTCCTTTGTCTTGAGGGTAAAGGGGGGCAGTGAGGCTCCTTGGGATGAATGTACTGACGTACATGCTTCCTCTGTATCTGAAATCAGGAGATCAGTTACTGGCCTGCTCCATGGGAGGTGCAAGTCACAGATAAACATCAATGAGCTAGGTTGGAGCTCTAATAACCCATGCTTGCACGTTATCTCAGAATGCCTATTGTGTGTCCCCTGGACCCTGCTTTTCAGTCTCCTGCTGTGCCAAGCATAGTATATGGTTGGTGCTACATAACTGTTAGCTCTGTCAGTGACTGATGGGTCGATTTGGCTCCAATCACCGAGGCCAAAAAGCACCGAACCTTGTCTTTTGGAAGGACTTAGGAAACATAAAAGAGGACATAAAGGAGCAATTTAAGAAGCTTTTGTGAACGAAGCAAAAATGGCTGTAAGGATTTGGTATTTGCTGTTGCTAGAATTCCCCTCCACAGACGGGGCATTCACTGCCTTGTGCAGATCCACAGAGAGTGTGCTGGCCTTGACTCCAGACATGAATTTGGATGTCAAAGGTGACACATGTGTAATAAACACTTGCCCTGTAGCATGGCAAAGTATGTGGTTTATTGGCTCAGTGCCTCAGAGGGACACATGCACCTCTGCAGAGGCAGCAGGACCATAGCAAGACTTAGTCAAAGAAGGAAGCCTCATTCAACCATAGACAATCTGTTTGAGAAACACAGCTGAGACAAAAGGACATGGCCTCTGAGCTTTTGATGTCATCCACTCTTCACCTACGTGTCCCTTTGGCTTGCTCCTTCATAAGGATGTTTCCTGTGAGCTGGTGTAGAAACCAGAAACAGAAGCAGTTGACGAGGGCAGTTGCTCAGTTATTTCGGGAAAAGAGGCAGATTCAATCAAACTGGAAACTGTCCCTGCTGCTATTTGTTTCTTAGAGATGAAAATGTCACAGATATAAACTTAAGACTGACTAATGTTCCCGAAGAGTTCGCAGGTAGAACACCTCAAATTTGGCTCCTTAGGAGAACATACACAAATTGTTAAAGAAGAAAAAACAAACTTCAACAACAAAAACATCTAGGGCATCTTTTCTCATGGCTCTCCCCACCTAAACTCATGCAGCATCAACTTAGCAAGGCTCGGCCCGTTAAACAAAGGACTGTAACTAGGGGGGAATGAAGGAATCCAGGGATCTGGGGTTGCTCTAGGGATAAAGGGACTACCTCTAGCATGGAGTAAGTAGACTGCAATAGGAAGGGAGTTATCAATCCTGACTCTGCTACTTTCTGTTGTTGGGGTCCCAGCTTCTTCACCTTTAGAGGATGGGTCTCTAGATGGACGCTCTCAGCAGTCCTTTCCAATGCCACCCGTTCATGAGTCATCACCATCTGTAATCTTCTGATGATGGCACAAGGAAAGCAAATACAAATACTGTCATTTGTATCAAGATAACCAATTTCCAGAGAGCTGGCTATGGACCAGGACTATCATAAATTTGTACGAGAAAAGCAGAAGCTGTTTGTTTGGCGTTAGGACTGCAAAGACATGGGCTAATCAAAATGTCATTTCCTCTCAGTAATTACAGCCCCAGCAAGAAATTCAAATGCAGCCAACATTTCTTGGCATTAATGTGTGTGAGACAAAGTAGTGGGAAGAGCTATGTTACACTTTGGAGTCCAGAATGCAAATCATGTCTTAACCTCTGGTTATCTACGTGGCTTTTGGGAAGGGACTTCTCTCTAAGCTTTGTATTCTCCCCCCAACCACATCCTCCACCCCTGCTTCTATGTTTCTCTTTCCTTTTTTCTTTTTCCTTTTTAAAGGTAGGTTCTCACTGTGTATCCCAGTCTGGCCACAAACTTCCCTGCCTCAGCCCCCCTAGGACTGTAGCTGAAGGCATGTGCTACCACACCTAGCTCGGGCCTCCACTGGATTATATGTGGAATACTGTCTGTTTCTTCAGAATATTTTTTTTTAGTTTTAATCAAAATTAACATATGTAACTTACTTCAACTTCCCAGCAAGTAGCAGATGACCAGTAAGTTATTTCCTTTCCCTTTCAAGCCTCCTTCTCAATGTAATGCTCAGAAAATCTAATCTCTTTACTTCAGTAATGTATAATCTAGTGAATCAAATCAGCAAAAATACAAACTTAAGTAAGAACATATTTTATTTGCATCTATCTATTTATCTATCTACGTACCTACATATCTACCTATCGATACACACACAAACACACACACACACACACACACACACACACACACACACACACACACACACACCACATGATAGAGAAAGGTCAGGAGAAGCACAGCTGATACAGAGGCAAACGACCTCTGAGCTTTTGGTGTCCCCCCTTTCCTTCACCTAGGTGTTTCTTTGGCTTGGTCTTTTATAAGGATGTTTCCTGAGAGCTCCTGTAAAAACTGGAAAATGAAGCAGTTGATAATGGCAGTTGCTCAGTTGTTTTGGGAGAAGAGACAGATTCAGTCAAACCTAAAACCCAACCTTCTGTTATATATTATACATAGCTCTGAATGCAGAGCTGAGGAAATAAGATTGGCATAGAGAAGTGGCTTGAAGTCATCTAGATTATGATTAGAAGATCAACACCTTGGATTCAGGCAAATAGGCTGAGTCTGGATGGGTAAAGAGTGGTCAGTTAGAAAGAACAGTGTGAAGCAGCTGTGGGACAGACACTGGTATGGACAGATCAGACATCAGGGAACTGACTCAATTTTTAGTGTCATCTACTCAACAGATACATGGGCTTGTTGCTATGAGTAATATGTTTTTCTCTGACCCACCCCCAAAAAACTATGTTTTAGCCCACCTTCCATTTCTAAGGGTTTTGTCCTTACAGTCTTCCTATTCCCACTTCTTACCATCAGTTTGTTCCTAGTCACAGGTTTCCATTAAGCACTCAGTTCTTATCTAGATTAACTTCTTATAGTATTAGCCGTGGATGACCATTCTTCTTTTCCAAAATTTCTTTCTTCTTTAGGCTTCCGAACATTCCATTGTTCTCTCCCATTTGGCCACTCCTATTCTGAGTATTTTGTTGATGCCTCTTTACTGAATTCTAAATGGTGCAGGACCAAGATGCAATTATTTAATTCCATTAATGGGATTACTTGTGCCTTGAATATCCCCAGCCCCATTCCTCCAAAATCTCATGTTGAAACTTTAAACCCGAGTCACTCAATATGAGTATGGCCTTTAAGGTTTCTAGTGAATGCAAATAGAACTCTTAAACTCTATGCCATCCTAATCTGATTGATATTCTGATAAGAGAAACTGTGGACACAAAAAGACACAAAATTCATGTCTACAGATGCAGGGATGACATGAATGTGTGCAAGGTTAGGAGAAGAGCCTAAAAACAAATCAAACCCTGCCAACATTTTGGTCTTGCACTTCTTCCCTTCAGAACTGTGGTGAAATATATTTCTTTTGTTTGTCATTAAGCCTGTGATGTTTTGTTATGACCACCTCTGTACTCTACCACAGAACTTGTATCTGTTCTCAGTGGTGATGATCACTGCCATTTTGATTTTGATCTAACCCTTTGGCTCTAAATGCCATCTATTTGCTGAGACATCAAAAATTTATCTGTCCATTTCCTATAGCTAACCACATACTCTTATAGCCAACTAAGTACTCTTAAGTATCTGGCGACCTAATAGGCAGAAACAGAACTTTCCGAGACTCATGCCTTCAAGCAATGTATTAGGTCAGAGCTCTGTTCTTGCACATTGATACTAATGTGGGCTGTGATTGTGCTATTAGACTTCCTTTGGTTTATGTGTTGTTGTTCTCATGAAAATACTGGTGACTCAAACTGTCCTTGAGAGATTTGTCACTTTTGTGTGCTGTCAGGACAAATATTCTTCATTATATACTTTATCAGCTGGCATTTTCAAAAATAAATTCAGCTCTCTCACATTATTTTGTGTCAACTTTCATCTATGGTTATAAGTCATCAAGATTGTAAGACTTAACTATGTCATCTATTATATTTACCTTCCTGCCGATGTTGGTTTTACTTATGTGCTTGACAAACATTTAAAAAATTTTAATACAGTCTCATGTATCCAAGGCTGACTTCAAACTCACTGTGTAGCCAAGGATGACCTTGCACTTCTGACCTTCCTGCTTCCATCCCATGAGCACAGGGACTATAGAAATGAGCCACTGCATCCAGATTCTCTAGTGTCAGGTATGAAACTTTGGATCTAGCATGCTTTCAGAAGAGTTGTAACCTGTGGAGTCAACTCCCAGATGAATTTTAAGTGCATTTTTGGAAAATGTATTTGTAGACTCTCTTGAGCTTGTTCTTGGTACATGACAACACACACACACACACACACACACACACACAGTTGATGCGGTCCTAGAGACCAAACCCAGGCATCAAGCACAGTAGACAAGCAGTATGCCAACAGAGTTAGACCCTCAGTCCAAATGTTTTTATTTATAGATCTCAGGTGCCAAGAGCTCTAAAATATTTGAAATTAGTATATGGATATTAACTCTAAAAACTCACAGACAGACCAAGCTATTCTGATTTTTCCAAATGCCAGACGCAAAGCTCTTTCTCCCCACTGGCCAGTTTCATTCTGACATCTGTTTTTCTTCTAAATACTAGGTAAATACACACAAGGCAGAAAAGCCATACACCTTAATACATAATGTTCCTACATGTTATTTCTCATACATTTTACTTTAACTGTGAAAGTACTGTATTTCCCATATTTGAACAAATAAAGGGGACATTGTCACAAACATGGATTGGGAAGAACCAAAATTCCCCTTAAGCAAGTTCTGCATTTACTACTTCATAAGTAAATGACCAGAACTAAAAGACTGGTGTAGCATAAAGAAATGTAATCATAAACCGTACTTCTGCATCCAAAGTGTTTTGACATCAGGTGACAGATGTTTTTCATCACAGACTGTAGTTTAAAATATTGCACTAAAGACAAATGAGATGCTTTCACAGGTAAAGCTGCCAAACCTGATGAGGTAGAATAGGATCCTTGGGAACTGCAATGGCGGAATAAGAGGAGCAATGACCACAAGTTCTCCCCAATCTCCACCTGTGCACCACTGCACTCATGCACATGCAGGCGCACACACTCATTAATTTTATGTAATAAAATAATTCATTAGGACTGTACGATTCTCAAATGTAAATTCATTACAGATCCCGTGTAGTAACTTCTGAAAGATTTTTTTATAATGCAGTAAAATGGCAACTGTCTCATTTTGAAAAGCAAGGGATTTCATATTATAATTCTCAAATGAAAACATAAATTATTTCCTTTTGTATTTGAAACCATCCTGATTCTTTTATCTTTGTTTTTCCATGTCCTCTAACCTATTGTATTTAGTTAGATCTTTCCGAGAATTCTTTGTTTTCACGAACAGCGATTCTTGATTATCACAATTCAACAGTGCAATTGAACAAATATTTATTGAGCACTTGCTAATCTAAACTAGCAGACCATCTCAAAAATAATTCATACTTGGCTTTGTAATAACTTATGATTTTATTATAAAAATACCTTGATTTGTATAGCACTTTATAATTTTCAGAGTCCTTTCTCATATATTATCTCATTTGATTTTATGCAGATTCACTTCCCTACTCCAGAGAGGCTGATTTGGCTTAGCCTGATTGATATTAATATTAATTTGCATTCACTAAGCACACACTGGCTGAACAGCGGGAGCAGGCGGCTGCTGGAGTGTACTGAGGAACAGGGGGAGTTCATCTGCGATTACATCTCTGGGGTGGACAATAGAGCTGATGCACATAATAGGACGGCAATGACCACACACACACGCACGCACGCACACACGCACGAACGCACACACACGCACACACACACACACACACACACACACACACACACACACCTCACCACCACCACCACCACCACCACCACCACACCAGCATATATGACTGAATTTATTTCCCGTTGCTAATAACCATGGAAACAGGCATTTTGAAAGTTGAAAATAATTATGATGGCCAAATAGGATGGCATAATAACTGTGTTGGGACGAGACTCTCACTCGAGATGTAGTAGTAAGACAGATAAGAATAATGTAAGCAGTAGTGTTGGAGACTGAGATGAAATCTCAGAGACAAGAATGTTTACAGCTCCCAAGGTTTCAGGAGAGCACAACTATAAAGCTCTTGATACAATGCCTGATGCATGCTCAGCCCTCAATAAATAGTAATGAAATCCTTTTCAAGATTTTTTTTTATCCTCCAAACCATTTCTGTATACTCCGGGGCAGCTATTAGGAATCAGAGTGACTGCAGTGGGATCTGGTTGCTCTGGAAAACAGATTCAATGTGCAAGGGCAATTAAGTAGAGAGGTGCAAAAACCACAACTGAAAGACACATGATAAGGAATTTAAACATAATGGCCAGCAGAAGAAGCATCCAGGAAGATGTATCTTCCATTATTAGGGATCCATTATAATGGACCACAGGGAAGCTTCTAAACAAGGCAGATCTCCCTATATTACCTCCAGTTTCCAGAGGTAGACGTTGATTTTACACCCCCAACAGCACAGGAACAGCAGGAGAGGACTGGAGGGTATATAGACAAGGAAAGAAGAGCACTCACACAGGATTAAAAGCAGGCAGATGTGATGGCCAAGACCTCAGTCAGAAGAATGTGAACAGAAAGAGAAAGAAACAGTGCATTCAGATAGAGGCTGGGAGAAATGGTGGACTGGTTTGTGTAGCAGCCATTTCTGGAAGGCAACGAATGCAATTCCAACAAGGAAATATACAGGCTTACACCAAGTTTTTGTAGACAGGGAATTTTCTGTGAGTCTCTGGAGTTGTGACACCTTATAAAAAACCAGTGAAAGCACCATGCTTTCTGGAGAAAAACAATTGGATCTCTACCTCCCCCCAAGATTGTCAGCAATGACGATGGATTTGTGTATTCCCTTAAACTCACAGCATTAACCCATGCTATCTGTGGTGGAAGTTAGATTGGAATTGATATTAGAAAACATGAGCTGAAAGCTGTAAACCACAGGAGATAAACAAAAAGTTGCCCAGGTTATTTCAGTGCCTTTGAAATGAAGCTAGTAAAACTTTTACATATTGCATAGTACCTGTCAATCACAGGCACCTGTTTATGAAGCAACAATCCCTGGTACCCGCCAAAGTGAATTGTGAGCAACCTCTATGTTCAATCATGAGTGAATTTCTCTGTGCTCACAAGGCTGGTTTATTAAAGACAAACAAACAAACAAACAAAGCATAAAACTTGGCATATGCCATCAATTCAAGACCTCTGCATCCAACCTGCTACCGACCTTTTCACATACTTTAACACTCTGCACTGGGAAGACAGCATTGGATCTACCGTGTAGTCAATGCACTGTGTCTTTATTTCTTAGCCTTACCAGAAACACAGACAAGCTAGAACGATGGAAGAGTACTAGCTTAAGAACTTAAAGGGCCATGAATCAAGGCACCATGATAAATAATAGACTATTTCTTGTTTGGACACTTTCAAGTTCCACAACTCCAGAAATAGCAATTTAAATGACTTAATTTTCTTCTCCATTGATTTTAATGAAGATCTTTTTAAATTCAGCCATCCAGTAATGCCAAAGCTTCCGTCTATTGTTGAAAATGTTTGACATGGACCAGAAATGCCTGAGAAATGGGCCCTGTTTGTGCAACTGAGATATGAATTTGGATCAAATGCTCTTATGACAAAGCCAGAAAAGGTTAGGTGCTCCTTTTAAGAGTTAACACACTCCAGCATGACTGTAGTGGCAATCCAAACATGGATGCTGACAGATCTCAAACCTATAGACACTTTGGCTTCTTTTCATTTTATTCTTTCCTCCAAGAGAGCTCAAGCATTCAGCAATGAGACTGGAGTGCTCAAGTGTGGGCTCTTTTTCTTTTTGTCTGCTGAAGGATAAGCAAAAGCAAACACAAGTCAGATGCAGTGGCTTATAACTGTAATCTCATGACTAAAGAGGCAGAGGTGAATGTATGGGGAGTGGTGGTGGTTAAGGCCAGCCAGGACTAAGTTGATACAATCTCATTCAACAGCAACACAAATAGTCCTTAGTGAGTCTTTATAGGTTTTTATATCTAAGTGCATTCACATGGTGGTCTTCCAGGGTTCCTTCTAGCCAAAAGACCTCACATTGGGCTGGCAATGCCTACGTGCAGAGTTGTAGGCTTGGACATTGCTGTTTTAAGAAACCTTGTGGTTGGACACAAAGGGGAAAGGCTAAAATAAGAGCAGGATAAAGATGAAAGCAGGTGTCAGATAGTGTGAGAAAACAGAACTAGAAATTCTCAGTCAGAATGACAGTCCAATTTTGGTTTAAGATTAGAAGACTCCGTGTGTGTATGTGTTTGTGTTTGTGTGTGTGTGTGTGTGTGTGTGTGTGTGTGTGTGTGTGTGTTTGTGAAAGAGAGAGAAGAGAAGAGAAAGGCAGAGAGAGAGAGACACACACACACACACACACACACACAGAGAGAACACAAGCCCAAGAACTCAAACCAACATGACCTTTTTCCTTTTTTGACATGTCTCATGTTTTAGATGATAGCCTTCAGATGGCATTAATAAAATAACATTGTATATTCACTGAGATGTAATCAGAATATTACGTTAGCAATTGTTCTCTTTTCTTCCTTAATAATTGATTTATTTTTGTTTTGTTTGTGAGACCAGGTCTCTTTATGTAGCCCTAGCTGCCTTGGAAGTCACAGAGATCTGCCTCCTCCTCCCTAGTGCTGGGATTAAAGGCCCAAGTGCCATGACATCCCACTTCTCCTTAGTAATTTTCACATGGATTGCTGTTTAGTTGAAAGTTTGTATTGAGGATAAATTAGTATTGGTCACACCTTGGTGTACAGATATTTTTAGGACTTTAAGTCACCAATTTTCAAACATCAGTTTATCTGAATGGTTTCAACTGAAGCAATGTAATTACCAGGATGGTCCCTTATGTCCTTACTATGTGTTGTTGAGGCTGAAACACAAAAGTCCATGCATATCTTGCTAGAAGGACAACTATTGTCAGGGACATGAGGAAATGGATGAGACAAAAACCAAGTTTCCTTCATTCTCTAAATCAAATGGCTATAAAAGTTTTTTTGTGAATTGACCTCAATAACTTGACTCCCAGAATCATCTGGCTTTTCATCAGGTAATATTTCTTTTACTCTCCTTTCTACTTCTCAGCCAAGTGTACCCGGACTAAGTTTGTTTTTAGAGATAATAAGAAGACAGAAGAAGGTGCAAAACCACTTGTATTTATTTGGGCCTTTTAATGTGTTAGGCATCACCACATATCACATATGGTCCTCATAAAAACTCGGAACAAGGCTGTGAGCCTCAGTTTACAGTAACAGGCTTCCAGGTCACCACCTGTCAATGGTTGCCCACTTAATAAGGGACAGATCAAAGGTATAAATATATATCCAGCCAAAAACAAATTGAATGGGTCTAACCCTTCTGTTTCCTAAAACAGGATTTTTTTTGTATAGAAATGTAGCTTTGGTTTATGGTAAGTGAAAGAATTTAGGAAAGGAAAGACAAATACCACATGTTGCTATCTTGATGTGAAGCTAAAAGGTTGAGCTCATAGAAGCAGAGAGTAGAAAGTGAGATCATTAGAGGCTGGGAAAGGCTGGGAGACATTGGGAATAGGGGTGTACTTGGATAGAATCACTAACTACACTAACTCGCATGCTAGGTAGCATAATTCTGGTGGATGAGAATCAATTATATATTTAAAAATACATAGCAGAAAATTCCCAATAGAAACAAATCATAAGTCACAAATGTTTAGCAATTGCCCTATGTACTGGAATGTCGTCTCATACTCTATAAATAAGGGTAAATATTATGTGTTAATTTAAAATAAAAAAAACTTTAAAATTTAAAGTATACTCTTGTTAGGTCAACTCTCAAGATAGCAGAACATCAGCATACAGGGTTATTGCACTAAGCACATAGTGACACCAAATCTGAAAACTTCCACGCTGATTCTATTTCGACACCATCTACTTCACTGTCCGTATCCATATATGTATGCCTTTCCCATTGGGCTGCAAGATTGCAGTTTCGGGTATAGAAATCCCAGTTTGCCAGTTCTGAGCTTTTCTTCCATTATGAGTAAGGCAGTTAACTTCTGGGGTAGTGTGGGAAGAAGAAAGAGATAAGAGACTCCAGTGTTTGTCCTTGAAGAGCTCCTTTGGTCTGGTCAGTATTCAAAGAAAGCACAATCATTTGACCGCACAATTGCCAGTGTTGTCTTTCAGATAAAGACAAAAGTAGGAGTCTGCAGGGATACAGGGAAAGCAGTGGAAAACAAACATATTGTAGAGGGAAGAGTCCCAAGGAGAGTGCATCAGGGCCACTCAGTGGATCCGACATAGCCCCCCCCAAACTATTTTGAGTATAACATTTTGCATTCTCCTGGTCTTCACATTGAAAGACTTACAAACCTGCAAAAGACATCTTTGGATAATTATGATAGTTCCAGAGATGGAGAAAATGCCGCTAGAAAAAAAATATGTATCTTTGAAACTTGGTCCCGCACCAAATGTTGCCACCAAATGTCTGCAGTTAATCAGAGAAATTCAAGTACAGCCTGGCTGATTGATAGGCATGACCAAGCAATTACCCACACTCTATAAAGCGGCCTCCCTGTAACCACCCACATGTTTGCTGATACCTGGGAGAAGCATAATATAGTTCAACTCTGGTGGAAGTGAGAGAAAGCCCTGAAAAGGCTGTTTTTTTTTTTTCCACCCCAGAAATAATATATTGCCCCTGACCATCATTTCTCAATCTCCCTAAAGAACAAGCCTTCAAAGATTTAAATAACTACAAGGGGATTTAGAAAGTCAGACCAGAAAGAGCCACAGGCAAAGATTAGTGTCAGGAAGGCTGACAGGTAAATTGTCATTGTGGTGGGCTAGGTGGAGGGAAATGTGTGCGGCCTGTCACTAATTTCCCTCACTAATTTCCCCTAACAATGGGGTGGCCCAACCCACATGATCCAAGTTCACAGATTAGGAAGAAAGCAAAAATAATAATAATGAGTATAAATCAAGCTTACTGCATCACCAAACATATTATTATTATTTAACACTTAATGAGCACCCATGGTATGCTGGAAGCTGGTTCATCTCAACACTGGCAGCTTATTTTTATTCATAATACTTCATGGAAAGTGAGTAGCATAATATAGTAGCTCAAGTTCACTTCAGGCTTCCAGTTCCTCAGCAGCAATGGGGAAGAATGTTGTTGGGACAAGGCCAGATCTGTGAAACCAAGGAGAAATTGTTCCTCTTGGCTGCCATTGCTTTGTTACTTCTGAACAATGAAAGAGGAAAGGCAAAGAAACAAGTCTATTCCAGAGAGAGGCAGAAGGGGGTGGGGAGAAGCGGACTATACACAGAACAGGGTTGGGGAGTACCTGGCTGAAATGGGGGGTGGGGGTGGGGAGTTGTACTTGGCTGAAACCAAGTGACTGTTAGCTGCCGCACAGATGAATGCTTACTCAGAAATTCGGCCTTTGCGGTGAGTGGGACATGTTTCAGAACAAGTGTCAAACCTTTACCTGGAGGCAGGTGTCAGTTCTCCGGATCTTTCCTACCTACTACTCTTTTTGTTTTTTATTTTATTTTTTTCTGACAGTGGACAATTTGGTTTTTTAAAATTGAATCTCATAGACAGGACGACAGCAAAACAATAGTATAAACTAGTTTACGAAGCACAGTGGTTTAGTTCCACTTAGGCTTTGATTTATCCTTTGAATAAGACTGCAAATGCATGTATGTGATCATGAAATAAAGCATGAATCCTAGTAAGTCTTTTTTTCCCCTTTTTTGAAATTAGTTATTTTCTTTATTTACACTTCAAATGTTATCTACTTTCCTGGTTTCCCCTCTGGAATCCCCTATCCCTTCCCCCCTGCCTCTATGAGAGTGTTCCCCCTACCCAACCACCCACCCACTCCCTCCCTCCCAATTCCCCTCCCTGGCCTTCTCCTACACTGGGATGATGAGCCTTCACAGGAGCAAGGGCTTCTCCTCTCCTTGATGCCTGATAAGGCCATTCTCTGCTACCTGCTGGAGCCATGGGTTCCTCCATGCGTACTCTTTGGTTGGTGGCTTAGTGTTTGGGCCTATCTACTACTCTTAAGCTGGGCCCAGGACCTTTATAGAAGGAGCTCAGGGAATTGCTATTTATAATGTCCCCTCCCACTACAAGCAGCTCCAGATGGGTATAGAATCTACAGACAGGTAACAATTGGGCTTCCTCTCTGTTTTAATAGAGTGGGACAGAGAGACTGGATAGATGGTGAGGAGAACCTTAGAAAATGTACAGAACACAGAAGCCACCAGCAATCCTACCCAGGAATAACTATCCCTTCATCTCATTTATTCAATTTAGTTTTGAATATGTCTTCACTTCTGATAGTCTATCAATTGTCTTTTGCCTTTTCCCACCTGTCCCCTTTTAATGAGTCAGAGAAGGAGCTGGTAGTCACTGATTTGAAACAAAAGACTTCTGGGTTATCTAGTAGTTTCATAGTTAACCATATGAGAAAGCATCTAATGCCATAATATAATAGCCATATCATCTGACCTTTCTACAGCAGCACACAAGGGCTGCCACTAATCCAAGTCCTCACTAACTGTTATTTTATGTAACTTTCATTCTGCCATCATGGCGAGTGAATGTGTAGTTGTATTGCATTATCCCACTAGGCTTATTAATGAGTATTTCTCTAACAACTAATGATGTCAAGCATTTTATTTTGTACACAACTGCCATTTGTATGTGTGTGTGTATATGTGTGTGTGAGAGAGAGAGAGAGAGAGAGATAGAGATAGAGAGAGAGAGAGAGAGAGACAGAGACAGAGACAGAGACAGAGACAGAGAGACAGAGAGGCTGTTCATTTCAGGTACTCTTCAATAGGTGCTATTCTGCTTTGAAAAATATAAAATCTTTTAAAAATTAAAAAAATGTGTACACCTAGACCTTAAATCATTAATAACTCAAGAGCTAAGAAGATAGCCTTGTGGCAATTCTTAGTATTTAAAAGTCATTATGTTTAGTCTATATACACCAAGAATACTTTGACTATTTCCATATTACATTTTGTTTTACATGTACTTTATGCTTATTGTAACTAGTAAGATTTCAATACATACTATCAAACCTTTAAAAAATCAAGTACTGACAAAAATATATTCATATAGTTTTATGCTAAAATGCCTTTTAAAATCTAAAAAAAATCATTATGTTTACTCTTTACACACCAAGAAAACTTTGACTATTTCCATGTTATGTTTTGTTTTACATATACTTTATGATCATTGTAAATAGTAAGATTTCAACGCATACTAGCAAACCTTTAAAAAAAATCAAGTACTGACAAAAATATATTCATATAGTTTTGTGCTAAAAACATTTGTATTAGTCTGTCAGATTGTACTTAATAATTTTGATCAATTTTGATAAGATTTATTTTGTTTTGATAATATTCAAATTTACAAAAAAGTTAGTTTAAATAAAATGATACTGACTACTCAGAAAAAAAAAAACTATCTAATAAGAAAAAAAATTGTGGATCATTTTTACCTGCTATGGACCACTACTCTATAGGAAATAATAAATATGGTACCAGCACTGAATTATATTAAGTATATCCCTGTGAACTTATTTTAAATCTTTAGCATTGTACCTATTATCCATTAGAGTCAATCACAATTTACATAGGAAGTCTTCTGAGTCTTCCTCCTCCCAACTGTGATTACAATAGCGTGCCACTCTTCCTGAGTTTTACATCAATGCTGGCATGCATTTGACTAAGAGAGCTCTCACCCCCATCCTTTCCCCCTTTACTTCTTTATGTTTACCAAGTGGGAGTATGTGTATAAGGACTTCTGAGCATGAGAGATAAACAGCGGCCATGCCACACATGCTTCCTCACCTCCTCATGGTACTTTCAGACCAACTTGAATACCAGAGGAACAAACAGATAAGACAACCTGTTGCTGAGACAGAAAGACCAGTGACTTGAAAAGCTAGGAGAAGCCAGCCAAGCAATCCTGGAGGAGTGGCCAGTGCTAACATAGATCAGCAATGTTGAAGAAGTACAAGTAACACAAAGGAAGTGATCCCTACTTTCCAAAGAGCAGAAGATCTTCCCATTTCTATATAGGATTACAAGTGATGGAGAGCAGCATGTTTCATCATGAACATCATTTGAGGAAGAGGAATGGCTTTAGGACATACAAGTCCACCCAGTCTTGTTCAGGCTTTCTCTCTATGTTTAACACTTGAGATTTGTCTCTAAGTTTCCTTAGGTCCTTTCCTTATAGACAATGCATTTAAGACTAGGCAGGTGTACTGCTTAGTTTTTGTCAACTTGATACAAAGTATCAAGGGATACTTTAAGAAAAGGGAACCTCAACTGAAAAAATACCTCCATCAAATTGGCTTGTTGACCTGTCATTTTGGACAGTTAATTGATGCTGGAGGGCCCATCCTAATGAGCATGGTGGTACCTCTTTGAAGGTGGTCTTGTGTTGTATAAGACACAAGAATTAGCCATTGTAGAGCAACCACTAAGAAGAGTTCCTTTGTCATCTCAGTTCCAGCCTCCACTTTCCTCCTTCAATTGTTGTCTTGGCTTCCGTCAATAATGGATTGCAAGGTGAAATAAATTCAATTTTTCCTACTTCATGGTTGTGATGTTTATCACAGCAACAGAGAAGCAATCCAATACAGTGATCACATCTGCTTTTGCATTTGGATCACAGATTGGGTGTTTGTAACATAGTCTATGAAAGAAAGAAGTTGCACTCAAACATACACTTGGAATAAGAGGAAAGGTCCCTTAAAGAGGCTCAGGCTATATTGGTTTCCCACTTTGAGAAACCACCCTCTGAGAGCCACTGTTCTAAGATCTCCTTGATATCTGTAAATAAAAAAAATAAAAAACATTAAAAAAAGCACAAACTTCTATTAAGGCTACATCTATGCCAAAGAAAAACACATGAAAAAAGTTGCCAGAGCCTGCTATAAGAAAAACATTGCAGTACTGCCAGACCATCACAAAAATAAACTTGGCCTAACAGAATAGTCCTTTACGAACTAAAGCAGTTCAGGAAGCTGAGCGGCTTGATTACCAGGATGCAGAATAGGCTAATTTAAGGACTGGCAGGTAGGTACATAAGGCCACTAAGGGGTTGGTGACACACTAACTTTTCTAAGTGCCCAGCTGGGAAGGGCCTTCTTAAATAGTCTTATTTTTATCCCAAATTTTGAGAATGGCAGGGCCAATTAAACACCCACTCCAGTGTTCCAAGGTAACCCATTTTGATTCCATTCAACCATTATTATTATTACAGATAATTGTAGGTGGAAAAGCTGAATCCAAAAATGTGCCCTGAGTTTCTCTCACCATTTTTAGAGCAAACACAGGCATACATTTTGACAAGGACAGAACCTTGCTGAGTTCTGGCATTTTTTGGGGAAAAATGGCAGTGTGGATTATGTTCACTTATGGGTTGGCAAACTACAATTACTGAACCCAGGGGTGGGCATAAGAATTTTCTTCAGCACTGGTTCCAAAGGAACACAGAATTTAATAAATAAGACAGTCTTGTGCCTAGATTGAACTCCTTCCTCCTGCTCCCAGAAGGTGAAGCGCGCAGGGGGAGTGCTTAAAATCTACATACTTCCTGCAGGCTCAAGTTGGAGTTTAATCCTTTACTCCTTTGCTCTCAAACCTGGGGAGGCAACATGCTTCCTTTGCAGTGGAAGCATTAACTGATGACCAGACATGTATTTTAAAAGAGCAAAATGGGAAACAGAAGCCGAGAAACTCTACATCACTCAAGAATATCTGCATGATGTTCATCCCGAAAACCAACTAATGGGTCCAGAAGATGACTAAGTGGAAGGTGGCTTTAGGAGAGGGATAGGTGCTGTCCAGCCAGCTCAGCTTCTAGAGGGGTGGGGACCCATCTGTGGAATTGCATTGTGCTTAACACTAGCTGTCTGTTTCCTCCTTTAGCAACATCCTGTCTCTTGTTCATGTCATCGCCAGGAATACCTGCTGGCTTGCCGAGACCCAGAGAAGGAAAACAAAGTGAAGTAAATTGCATGTTCTTTCTCTACTCTGGCTGCCAAGGCTTTGTGCAGACAATGCAGAGAAATTACAAAGCCTGGGGGAAGTTCAACTGTGCAAATGTGCATCTCTCTGCCTTCTGCCTCCTCATCTTACCACCGTCATTCAGATATGTACACATGTGCACATACATATGCATGTGTAATGATTCTATACCAGGTGTTGTACAAAGCTATTTTGGAAGGTGGCAAAATTAGATAGTTGGGTAAACATAAGCTCAACTAAGACATTTTTGTGGTGAGACAAAATTTCATGTTTGATCTCACTATCTGCAATTTAGACGTTCACAGTCACTTCTGTGCAAGGTTTTTGGCTAAGGATGGTAGGAGAAATATCTAAAGGGGTTGGAGCAATAGGCAAGCCCTCTGGTGTTATGTGTCACAATGAGAAAACAGTCTCCAGAATAAGAACTATGGCAGTCTGGTGCCTGCTCTTATATTCTGTAATACTTCTGCTACCATGGTTAGTTCACAAAAGTGGTAATGCATGTCCTCCAAAGTCTTTTCAAATAATTGTGTGTGTGAATATATATTACATATACATATATATATTATGTATACATATATTATATATATTACCATGTGTATGTTTCCAACATATACATATATATTCCATGTGTATAATATACTCTACCTATCCACCTACCTACCTCCCTATCTATCTATCTATCTATCTATCTATCTATCTATCTATCCATCTATCTATCTACCTATATATCTATCTATAATTTACTGCCTTCATCTTCCTCTTTTTCTTCTTGGCATTACTGTCACCAACAGACATTTAAACTTCAATAGCAGAGAGGCAGAGAGCTTGACAGAAACCGGTGGATACTCCACTAATCTGTCTCTGTTTTTGCATTTTTGGCATCTTAGCTACTCTGCCATCCCCCTCCCCACCTCCCACTCCTCATTTCCTTGTCTTGCTCTGTGAAGTGCTCTGGTGCCACTTCTCTTTGCATGTGTGTTTTGCATCAGACCCAGTCATAATTGCTGAATCAGAACTTTTGATAAGGTCTGGTTTTAGTAATTTCATTGGCTCGGAATCTGTTTTAGTTAGGGTTTTACTGCTGTAAACAGACACCATGACCAAGACAAGTCTTATAAAGGACAACATTTAATCGGGGCTGACTTACAGGTTCAGAGGTTCAGGCTAGTATCATCATGGCAGTAATATGGTAGCATCCAGGCAGGCATGGTTCAGGCAGAGCTGAGAGTTCTACATCTTCATCTGAAGGCTGCTAGCAGAATATTCACATCCAGGCAGCTAGGGTTAGTGTATTAAAGCCCACTCTCACAGTGACATACGTAATTCAACAAGGCCACATCTCCTAATAGTGCCATTCCCTGGCTCAAGCATAACATAACATCACAAAAGATTATCATAACCATGTCTCTAGTATGGCAGAAACTAAATATCAAAATGTTTTCCAGAAGCAGCTAGGATATTTACAGATGAATAAAATAATTTGTAGGAAAAAAACAAGGTTTTGCAAAACTGCATGGTATAAATTTGGAAACTTCTAGAGCTCTAAGTTCACACATGGAGACTTGCTTAGAGTGTGACCTTCAGGATTTTGTGTACGTTTCTTCCTGCCATAGCTAAATTATTATAAAATATAAGAAACAGCAAGCCTCTACCTCCAAGGGTTGGCGAGAGTACAGATGTGTGTTCAATGCAAGCAGACAACAAATCAACACAGGAAAGGATGTCGGATTTCTTCTCCCTAATGTTTGTTATCCTTATATAACATCTTTTTCATTATATGAAAGCAGTGTTCCTAATTTGTGTGATTCATTATCACATAAAATTAGCAGACCTGCTTATGTTAAGATATGCTCAGGATATGCAAAGCCTGGACATTTCCCAGTTGCTACATTTAACTTTGTAAAAAGTACCCAACACAATAAGCAACTAAAATGATGATTGAAAATGTCTCTTTTAACTTCAAGAACAATAAAACACATATAACTTGTCATGTACATCTTATACTAACAGAAACCCCTTAGCCTCTGTACTCACTAGTTTTGTGTGTCAACTTGACACAAGCTGGAATTATCACAGATAAACCCTTGAGGAAATGCCCCCGTGAGATCCAGCTGTAAGGCATTCTCTCAACTAGTGATCAAGGGGGGAGGGCCCAGCCCATTGTGGGTGGTGCCATCCCTGAGCTGGTAGACCTGGGTTCTATAAGAAAGCAGGCTGAGCAAGCCAGGGGAAGCAAGCCAGTAAGTGACATCCCTCCATGGCCTCTGCATCAGCTCCTGCTTCCTGACCTGCTTGAGTTCCAGTCCTGATTTCCTCTGGTGATGAACATCAATGTGGAAGTGTAAGCTTAATAAACCCTTTCCTCCCCAACTTGCTTCTTTGTCACAATGTTTTATGCAGGAATAGAAACCCTGTCTATGGTAGCCTCAGTATATCTTTTTGTGGTCTCTATGTTACCACCTGAAGAGATGCTTGGAGATCAAGAGGCTTCTTTCTGTATGCAAAATACTTTTAGTGCAAGCCAAACACACAACAGATGGACAGTGGCATTCAAATTCTTCAAAACTGAGAGGAAGCTGGTAGGTGTTTTATTGACCTTCATTCTCACACTTTTCCTCCTAATCCACCTCATCCCCAGTCTCATCCCCAGCTCTGCAGCAGACGACTTACTCCACCACCCCTATCCCAAACCCATTCCTAAGCAATTATGCAGATCTCCCACAAACTCTCTTAGTTGTCCCATTCCTTTGTCTCATGTGCCAACCCCCACAGGCATTCGCTGGGAACCCACTGGCAATGTCAGCCAGGGAAGCAGGTAGGGGAGCTTCAAATCTTCACTCTGCCTTTTCTTTTCTCCTCTAGATCCAAACCCCATCCTCTGTAATAGGCTATCAGCCTCCCTCCCTATCTGCACTCGTTCCCAGGGGACTAAGTGGGTTTGGTTAGAATACTCAGCTTTCCTCCCTCCTGTGGATCCTCTCAGCCCCCAAATTCTAGACAATCTCCATCTGTAAGTGTCAGCTCCAAAAAACCAAGAAACACATTCTAACCAGAGTTTCCACTGGCCACACCTGCAGAGATCTCAGGAGCATTCTATACCAGGCAATTCACAGCCACAACGTTCCCCTAAGAAGAAGAAAGGACAACAGAAACAAAAGAACTAAACACTCATCCAAGGAACGCAAGGTCAGATAGTTGCACCTAAAATTACAGTTATCCCAAACCCAGACACCCAGACACCAGAATAAAAACGCAATCAATAACAGGCCAGGGCAATGTGTGTTCACTAGAGAGCCCAGCAACCTTACCAGAGTAGTCCATGAGAAATGCAACATACCCGAAGCACAAAATAAGGACCTTAAAACAGTCTTTATGAATAAGATAGACGTCCTTAGAAAGAAAATGAGTAAATCCCTTAAAGAAATGCATGTGAGCACACACAGCAGAATCAAAGGAGGGTACTAGTTCAATAGAGAAAACCAAAACCGACTGAACTGGGAATAAAAATTTAGGAACTTGAATAGGAAACTCAATGGCAAGCCTCATCAATAGAATACAAGAGATAGAAGACAAATCTCAGATAGTCAATATATGACAGAAGAAATGGACATATTGATATAAAAAAGAAAATGTTAAATCAAAAAGTATTTTGACACAAAATGCCCAGGAAATCTGGGACAGCATGAAAAGACCAAATTTATGGATAATAGGAATAGAGAATGGAGAAGAGACCCAGGTCAAAGAAAAAATACTTCAACAAAACCATAGAATAAAATTTCCCCAACCAAAAGTAGGAGATTTCTAGCAAGATAAAAGAAGTATACAGAACACTAAATAGACTGGAATAGAAAAGAAAATCTCCATGTCACAAAAACAATAAAAAATTACAGAACAAAGAAAGAATATTAAAAGCTACAAGGGGGAAAAGACCAAATAACATATAAAGACAGATATATTAGAATAATGCCTTACTTCTCAATGAAGACTCAAAAGCCAGAAGGGCCTGGACAGATGTTTGACAAACTATAAGAGACTGCATATGCCAATTTATTCCACTATACCCAGCAAAACTTTCATTTGCAATAGAAAGAAAGGCATTGCATGATGAAAGTTAATTTAAACAGTATTTTTCTATACATTCAGCCCTATAGACGGCGTTAGAAGGAAAACTTTAACCTGAAGAGGCTAACTAAACTCAGCAAAACACAAGTGCAAATACCAAACCAGCAAATCAAATAAGGAGAAAAATACCTTTCACACTATGATATCAAAGTAATGGGAATCATCAAACACTGTTCATTGATAACTCTTAACAGCAACAGTCGCCATTATCAAATATTCCAAGAAAATGGACCTAAACAGCAAGTTGATATAGTCATTTTAATATCTGACAAAAATAGACTTCAAACAAAAACTAATCAGAATAAGTGAGAAAGGTCACTATATACCTATCAAAGTAAAATTCACCAAGATATAATTCTTAACATCTATACACCAAACACAAGGGCACCATGTTCAGAAAACAAACACTACTATAGCCTAAATCACATATCAACACTTACATAGTGGTAGTGTGTGACTTCAATACCCTACTCTTGCCAAAAGATAAGACATCCAAACAAAAACCAAACAGAAATACTAAAACTAACTGATTTTGCAAACCAAAATGAACCTAATTAATGTATATTGAACATTTCACTCAGACACAAAAGACTTTTGGAACATTTTCCAAAACTGACTATGTATTACAAATATGTTGTATGAAAAATACATATGAGAGAGAGAGAGAGAGAGAGAGAGAGAGAGAGAGAGAGAGAGAGAGAGAGAGAGAGAGAGAGAGAGAGAGAGAGAGATATTTTTCATGAAATGGATATGTTGGCTATCAGATCATACTACCTTACTTTCACACCATGCTATGCTATGAAGTCATCCAATGAGTTACAAGATGGGAAGAGCTGGAGGATGAAGTAAGCTAGTGAAATCAAAGGCCACTCTTGCTCCTAGTTATTAAGCATTCTTCATAGTCTTTACTGGTCCTGACATTGTTGTACAAAGGCTACCAGACTGAATAACAAGAGTGTAGCCAAATTCTCATGACTTTCCCTTTTATTTATCTACTTATTGTCTCTATTGTCAGGCTGTGCCCTTTTCAAGACCCCAGATAATACCTGTGAAAAATAATTCAGAAAACGCTGGTTCTTAGGCTGGGAGCTGAGAAGCCAGTATTTGGCAATGTTCTTTGTACTGAGCCTGGGGTGAGAGGGAGACTTGGGTTCAACAGTTGGGAATCTGTAGCAAGAATATTTTGAATACCCCAGTATTTAAGGCCAAGTATGGACAGCTTGGGTAACAGAAAGTGCTGGAAGAATAGTAAGACAGCTGAGGCAAACGAAAGGCTAAAGGCTGTCTGTGGGAGTTTTATGGATACCAGCTTCCATTATCTACCCACAATGTGAAGCTGATATTATCGAATAATGGCTCAAGTGAGAACTCAGGTTATCGCAACATAACATAAGAGTTATTTGCTATGTCAAGGAGGTCAGCCCTCAGATAATGTTCATATTCAACAAATTTGATGCCTGCAGCATTACCTACATCACAAAGGGATTTATTTTAAAGATAAGTCAGATGATTTTGGCAGCCATGAGCAAGTCAATGACTGCATTACTCATAAAGCCTAGCTAGTACTTTTTATGTCAAATATATAAAATCCAAGAAAGAAAGGCAAGCAATAGAATCTATATTGTCTACTCTTTCAGGAACCAAAAGATGACAGCTGTGTTCAACTAACCTTTAAATATCTTTACAGCTTATTAATTCAAAATTAGTTATTTAATTTTATGTATGTTTGTGGAGTGGTATAATATCTTAATATGTGTGTATAATATTTAAACATATTATTTTTTATTTAGTACACTTCTCGAAAAACCAGATTTTTGTTAAAAAGAAAAGTGGTCCACACTATCAGACTAGTATTTTCAGAAATCACTATGCCAAAGAATAAATGTTTATTTCCCTAAAATATTAATATGTTGAAGCCCTAATCATAAATGTGAGTATATTAGACATCTAGCCTTTAAGGGGGAAATTGAGAGTAATTGAGCCATAAGAGGGTACCTGTAGTCCAATAGATCCGGGGCTATACACAGACGGAATGACAGCGGGGAGCTCAGTTTCTCTTCAGGAAGGCTCACCTAAAGGAAAGGCTGTAAGAGAACCTGTAGAGCCCGCAAAGTGCAAGAAAGGAAATACAGTTTAAGTTACTCAGTCTATGGTATTTTGTGATGACAATTTAAGACTAATACGAGCCTCTAAAGAACATTAGTCCTATGATATAAAGCCATGAAGGGTCTTCAGTAGTTTTCTAAGATCAAACCTCCTTAGTAGGGTACTCAAAAGTTTTGTAAACTTTTGAATCAAGCCAAATTTTCAATCTCATTTCCCCAAATGATGTTTTCCCTTCAAAGTTTGTTCGCATCTATTCTTTCATGAAAGTTTGTTTGCATCTATTCTTTCATGAAAGTTTGTTCGCATCTATTCTTTCATTAAAGTTTGTTCGCATCTATTCTTTCATTAAAGTTTGTTCACATTTATTCTTTCATTAAAGTTGTTACTAATGTTGCTTATGCTTTTGCCATCTTACAGTTGATAATTAGAAAATTCTTTCCCTTCCCTCCAGTCTTTCCTGTCACTCAAAGTACTAAGGAGCTCCATGGTATCACATCCCAGTTTTATGTAGCCTGAGCATAGAATTTGCATCACCACACCTGTAAGTCCGTCATTCAGAGTTCTCAGTTTGGAGCCCTTTTGATATTGTTTCCCTGTGCCTCCTGCCAAGAATAGTTAAAACTCCGTGCACTGTAATTTAAACAAGGATTAAAACCCCAAAAGAAGACAGACCTTCTGAACAATGAACTTTTGAACCAGGAAACCATACATTGAAATGGCCCACGGGTTTCCTTTTTGCCATAATAACTAAAACTACTCAGTAGAAAAGCGGGCAACCCAGAGATGATAGTAGATACAGGTAGCAAATGTTCTAAGAAGAACCAACTCAAATAAACCAAAGGACCATGAAAAGGCAAAGTAACAAGGCACAAGATTTTTGGTAATAACCTCTCTACTTTGTACACCTGTCAAGAATGACAGTAGTTGGTCCAGTAAGATCAGCATGTGAGCAAAAACCATGTAGAAACATTAGATGTTCATGCTCATGTGGCAGCTGACATTACTGTCCAGTATAATGGTGACAGTCCCCATTATCTTCATGACATATTCTTGCAGAAAACAATTACAGTCATAAAAGGTATTAAAAAAACCAAATGAAATTTCAATAAGGCTAAAATACCTTGTGTGAGACAAAAAATAATAATCACTGAGAATAATTAAAGCCAGACTGGATCTCACTAAAAAGAGAATTTATGGATTGGTGGCACAGCCATACAGAACATCCCAAGCAAAACATGGTGAGAAAAAATATTATTGGCAAGAGAAGCAGTGAGCTATGAGCCAACTTCAAGTAAACGGATATGTATATGTAGAGTTCCTGGTGGAGGAATTCAAGTGAATGCAATCTGAAAAGAATCAACCACGATCAAGTTGGCTTCATGCCAGAGATGAATGGGATGGTTCAACATATGTAAATCAAAAATCAAAATTCACCATATGAACTGACTGAAAGACAGCAACCACATGGCCAAGTCATTATTTTAAAAAGGCCTTTGACAAAATCCAACACCCATTCAAGATAAAAGTCCTGGAGAAGCTAGGCATACAAAGGATATAATAAAGCCAATTTATAGAAAACACACAGCCGATATCAACTTGAATGGAGAGAAACTGAAAGCATTTCTACTAAAATCAGGAACAAGAAAAGGATGCCCACTCTTTCCATACCTATTTAATATAGTACTTAGAGCCCCAGCTAGAACAATAAAATAATTGAAGGAGATGGAGGGGATACCAATAGGAAAGGGAGAAGTCAAAGTATCTAAATTTGTATATGATACGATTTTATACATAAAAAATTCCAATACTCCACCAAGAAGTTTCTACAAATGATGTAGTTTGAGTCAGAATGGCTCCCATAGGCTTATATATTTAAATGGCTGGTTAGTATTTGAAAAGATTCAAGAGGTGTGGCCTTGTTGGAAGAATTGTGGCCTTGTTAGAGGAGGTGTGTTATTGGGGATGGGCTTTGAGGTTTCAAAAGTCCATATCAGGCTTAGTCACTCTCTTTTTCTGGCATTATGTTTCTGGATGATCTAGTTGTGAGCTCTTAGCTACTGCTAGCACCATGGCTGCCTGCCTGCTGCCATGTTACCTATCATAACTGTCACAGACTAACCTGAAACTGTAAGAAAGTCCCCTGTTAAATGATTTCTTTTATGAAATTGTCTTGGTCATGGTGTCTCTCCACAGCAACACAATAGTAACTAAGAGAGATGGTAAACATATTGAGCAAGGTATTAGGATATAAAATAAAACACAATATCAGTAGCCTTGCTATATACAAATAGACTAAGGGAAAAATCAGGGAAATGCTACCTTTTACAATAGCCTAAAAACAAACAAACAAACAAACAAACAAACATGGCTTGGAATAACTCCAATTAATCAATTTAAGGCCTTACATAGTAAAAACTTTAAAATATTAAAGAAAGTAGTTTAAAAACACACCAGAAGAAGAAAAGATCAGTTGGATTAATATTGTGAATATGACCGTCTTATCAAAAGTTTTAAAGAAAAAAAAAAACCTAGACATGAAGAAAATAAATAACTCCTTTTCACCGAGATGGCACTGAAAGTGAAGAAGGAAGCTCCTGTCCCTCCCAAAGCCGAAGTCAAAGTGAAGGCCTTTAAAGCTAAGAGGACAGTGCTGAAAGGCGTCCACAGCCACAAAAAGAAGACCCAGACATCACCCACTTTCTGGTGGCCCAAGACCCTGCAGCTCCAGTAGCAGCCAAAATATCCTTGAAAGACTGCACCCAGGAGAAACAAGGTGGACCACTATGCTATCATCAGATTTCCACTGACCACTGAGTCATGAAGAAAATACAGGACGACATACTTGTGCTCATTGTGGATGTCAAGGCCAATAAGCACCAGATCAAACAGGCTGTGAAGAAACTCTATGACATTGATGTGGCCAAAGTCAATCCCCTGATAAAAGCTGAAGGAAAGAAGAAGGCGTATATTCACTTGGATCCTGAGTATGATGATGCTCTAGATGTTGCCAACAAGATTGGGAACCTCTAAACTGAGACCATATGACTAGTTCTAAATATACACATATTTTTCATCATAAAAAAATAAATAACACAATTAAAATGGGTTGCACAACTATACAGAGAGTTCTCCAAAGGTGACACGCAAATGGCTGAGAAACACTTAAAGTTCACTCTCCTTACCATTAGGGAAATGCGAATTAAAAAAATACTTTGAGATTTCATCATACAGTAGTTATAATGGCCAAAATAGATAACAGAAATTTAAGCAAGTGCTAGTGAGAATGTGGGGAAAGGAGAGTCCTTATTCATTGTTGCTGGAAGTACAAACTTGTATAGCCACTATGCTGAACTATAGATATTCTTGCTCAACTGTGTTAATTGCTGCTCTACTCAAAATAGTAAGAAATTGGAAACAACTTAGATGTTCACAAGCCAATGAATAAATAATGAAAATGTACATTCACACAATGGGTTGTTATTAAGCTATTAAGAAAAAATAAAATTATGAACTTTGAAGGTAAATGTATGGGGCTAAGAAAATATTCTGACAAGTTAAGAAGTAGGTAAAAAGATATAAGTGGATGTTATCTTTTAAGGCTTTGTTATGTGTCAAACAATACAAATAACCACAGAGGCTAGGTTTCTATTAAGTGAGTTGTGTGGTAGAGAAGAGGATCTTCTAGAGAAGGGGAAAGAGAATATATTGTTATGGAGACAAAAGAGAGAAACTAGAATAGAATGATTAAATGGGAAAAGGGATCAAGAGAAGGATAAAGTAGTAAATATGGAAAGGGACAACTAACGCTAAGGACAGTCTGAAAAACCATATAGAAACCTACTACTACAGAAGCTTCCTAAATATATACATATGTGAAAGAAATCTAAATTGATTCATCAAATTAAAGAGAGAGACAATGCTCTACTTAGACAATTTATTCCACTAGGTAAAACCGCCAGTGCCAAAATAGGGTCCATCTTGTTGAATCATTGGCCAAAGGGGTCCCTTGGAAACTTGCTAACATCAGACCCTATTGGCAAATCTATTCAATTCTCTTCATAGCCTATTTGTAAAACACTATTGCTGAAGACAACACTTACATATGTTATCAAACACTGAGGATTTGAGTACAATTCGAAGCTTCACCCTACTGAATAGAATTCATGACTCTAGAATGTTCTCTATAGAGGAGAAAGATAATTATAAGTCTGGCCCACCTACAAACCCTGAGATGGTAACCTGCCTGTAAGATGTAAAGTTTATGTATATGTATGTGTATATGCATATGCACATGTATATGTATATAATATATATGTATATGTATATGTATATGTATATGTATATGTATAATGTATATATAGTGCATAGTGGTGCAAGTGTTATGTTAGCAATCACTCTCTTGTTGGATTTAAGGACTACTCTATGAGATGAAACACATGCCTGATATCACTAATGTTTCTAAGAACCTAAGACTAGATAGGCCATAGGCCTAGAGAAAACCTAATACTATTATTATTGTAAAGGAACACAGCAATAAAATGGCACATCCCTCACCAGAGAAATTTCATGCAGTAACACAGGGACTCAAAACTTGACAAGGTACAGAGAGTAACGACTTTGCAACACTCACTCCTAAATGGGATGTCTTCCTCAAATCCCTCCCCTTAAGGCTCAGGCATCTATACAAAAGAGAAGGGAAAAAAGTTGTAAGAGTCAAAGGTGATGGTTGACTACAAGGAAAATGAGTCTTCCAGATCTAACAGGATTGATGTTCCATGTGAATTCATACAGACTATGGGTAATATGCACAGACCTGCACAAGTTCAAGCCAAATGGGTTGCCAGTTCTTGGAGAGAGAAGTGAACTTGCACTCCCAGTTCTAGCCAAAAAACTATGTGCAACTGATAACTTCTGGCTAAACAAAACCAAAACCAAAAAAGCAAAACTTAAGCTTTCTTTCTTTTTTTTTTAAACAAAAATATCAAATTTATCCAAATATCAGTACATAGCTACTGATATTTTTAAAAGCCTAGGCTTTAAAATCATTATTAAAAATATGTTTAAGAAAAAAACCAGACATATATGTAAGACAGAAAACTGTTGTACTTAAAAGCCTATTAAATATATATTTTAGAATTTTATTTCTTTTTTCATTTTTATTGGATATTTTGTGTTTACATTTCTTTTTTCACATTTTTATGGTATATTCTCTGTATTTACATTTCAAATAATATCCCCTCCCCCCCACTCCTATCCCCCCTTCCTTTGCTTCCATGAAGATGCTCCCTCTCTCAACCACCCTCTCCCACCTCAGCACCTTGGCATTCCCTTACACTGGGAAAACGAGCCTTCAGTGGACCAAAGGCCTCTCCTCCCATTGATGCCAGAGAATGCTATCCTCTGCTACATATGCACCTGGAGCCATGGGTCTCTCCACATGTGCTCAATGGTTGGTGTTTTAGTCCATGGGAGTTCTGGAGGGTTTGGTTGGTTCATAATGTTGTTCTTCCCATGGGGTTGCAGACCCTTTCAGCTCCTTCAGTCCTTTCTCTTGCTCTTTCATTAGGGTCCATGTATTCAGTCTGATGGTTAGCTGCAAGCATCCTCCTCTGACTGGCAGAGTCTCTGAGGAGGCATCCATATCAGTACGCATTACTTGGCATCAGCAGTAGTGACCGGGTTTGGTGGATGCATATGGGATGGATCCCTAGGTGAGGCAGCCTCTGAATGATCTTTTCTTCAATCCTTGCCCCTCTATTTGTCCCTGTATTTCCTCTTGTGTTTTGTTTTCCCTTTTTAAGAAGGACTGAGGCATTCACATTCTGGCCTTCCTTCTTTTTGAGCTTAGTATGGTCTGTGAGTTGTTTCTTGGGTATTCTGAGCTTTTGGGCTAGTATCTGCTTATCAGTGAGTACATGCCATGTGTGTTCTTTTGTGCCTGGGTTACCTCACTCAAGATGATAGAGCTTCTAGTTCCATCCATTTGACTAGAAATTTCAGGAAGTCATTGTTTTTAATTTCTGAGTAGTACTCCATTGTGTATATGTACCACATTTTCTGTATCCATTCCTCTGTTGAAGGACATCTGGGTTCTTTCCAGCTTCTGGCTATTATAAATAAGGCTGCTATGAACATGGTGGAGCATGTGTCCTTATTATATGTTACAGTGTCTTTTGGGTATCTGCCCAGGAGTGGTATAGTTGCAACCTCAGGTAGTACTATGTCCAATTTTCTGAGGAATCGCCAGAATGATTTCCAGAGTTGCACCAGTTCACAACCCCACCAACAGTGGAGGAGTGTTCCTCTTTCTCCACATCCTCGCCAGCATCTGCTGTCATCTGAGTTTTTGATCTTAGCCATTCTGACTGGTGTGAGGCTGAATCTCAGGGTTGTTGTGATTCGCATTTCCCTGATGACTATGGATGTTGAGCATTTTTTTAGGTGCTTCTCAGCCATTCGATATTCCTCAGTTGAGAATTATTTGTTTATCTCTGTACCACTTCATAAGTTCTTTGTATATATTGGAAATTAACCCTCTGTCAGATATAGGGCTGATGAAGATCTTTTACCAATCTGTTGGTTGCTGTTTTGTTCTATTGACAGTTTCCTTAGCCTTACAGAAGCTTGGCAATTACATGAGGTCCCATTTGTCGTTTCTTGATCTTAGAGCATAAGCCATTGGTGTTCTGTTCAGGAAAATTTCCCCTGTGCCTATGTATTCTAAGCCCTTCCGTACTTTCTGTTCTAGTTTCAGTGTGCCTGGTTTTATATGGAGGTCTTTGATCCACTTGAACTTGAGCTTTGTACAAGGAAATAAGAATGGATCAATTTGCATTCTTCTGCATGCTGACTGCCAGTTGAGCCAACACCATTTGTTGAAGAGGTTGTCCTTTGTCCATTGAATGTTTTTAGTTTCTTTGTTAAAGATCAAGTAACCATAGGTGTGTGGGTTCATTTCTGGGTCTTCAATTCTATTCCATTGCTCTACCTGCCTGTCTCTGTACCAATGCCATACAGTTTTTTTTTTTTTCTTTTTATCACGATTGATCTGTAATACAATTTGAGGTCAGGGATGGTGATTCCCCCAGAAGTTCTTTTATTGTTGAGAATGGTTTTTACTATACTGGGTTTATGTTATTCCAAATGAATTTGCAAATTGTTTTTTCTAACTCTATGAAGAGTTGAGTTGGAATTTTGATGGGGATTGCATTGAACCTGTAGATTGCCCCAGGCAACATGGACATTTTTCCTATGTTGATCCTTCCAATCCACAAGATCTTTTTACCTTCTGAGATCTTCTTAAATTTCCTTCTTCACAGATTTCCAGTACTATATTGAAAAATCAGGGGAGAGTGGGCTGCCTTGTCTAGTCCCTGATTTTCGTGGGATTGCTTCAAGTTTCTCTCCATTTAGTTTGATGTTGGCTACTGGTTTGCTATATATTGCTTTTACTGTGTTTAAGTATGGGCCTTGAATTCCTAATCTTTCCAAGATTTTTATCATGAAGGGTTGTTGAATTTTGTCAAATGCTTTCTCAGCATCTAATAAGATGATCATGTGTTTTTTTTCTTTGAGTTTGCTTATATAGTGGATTACATTGATGGATTTCCATATATTGACCATACCTGAATCCCTGGAATGAAGCCTACTTGGTCATGGTGAGTGATTGTTTAGATGTGCTCTTGGATTTGATTTTTGAGAAATTTATTGAGTGTTTTTGCAACTATTTTCATAGGGAAAAATTGGTCTGAAGTTTTCTTTCTTTGTTGGGTCTTTGTGTGGTTTAGGTATAAGTATCATTGTGCCTTCATAACAGAAATTGTGTAGTGTTCCTTCTGTTTTTATTTTGTCAAATAGTTTGGAGAGTATTAGTCTTAGGTCTTCTATGAAGGTGTGATAGAATTCTGCATTAAACCCATCTGGTCCTGGGAGTTTTTTTTTTTTTTTTTTTTGGTTGGTAGACTTTTGTTGATTGTTTAGATTTATTTAGGGGTTATGAGATTGTTTATATGGTTTATCTAATCCTGATTTAAATTTGGTACCTGGTATCTCTCTAGAGAATTGTCCATTTCATCCAGATTTTCCAGTTTTGTTGAGTATAGGCTTTTGTAGTAGGATCTGATGATTTCTTGAATTTCCTCAGTTTCTGTTGTTATGTCTCCCCTTTCATTTCTGATTTTGTTAATTTGGATACTCTCTCTCTGTGCCCTCTGGTTTATATATCTTGATAGGCTTTGGAATGTTGTGCCTTCACTTCATTAAATTTTAAACAGTCTTTAATTTGTTTATTTACTTCTTTCTTGACCAAGTTATCATTAAATAGATTGTTATTCAGTTTCCATATATATGTGGGCTTTTTGTTGTTTTTATTGTTATTGCCAACTAGCCTTAGTGTGTGGTAATCTGACGCATAGGATCATTTCAATCTGCTTTTATCTGTTGTGGCCTGTTTTGTGACTGATTATCTGCTCAATTTTGGAGAAGGTACCATGAGTTTCTGAGAAGAAAGTATATTCTATTTTTTAAGCATGACATGTTCTATAGATATCTGTTAAATCCATTTGGTTCACAATTTCCATTAGTTTCCATTATTTTCACCATGTCTCTGTTTAGTTTCTCTTTCCATGATCTGTCCACTGATGAACCCGGGGTGTTGAAGTCTCTCACTATTATTGTGTGTGGTACAATATATGATTTGAGCTTTAGTAAAGTTTCTTGCATTTGGGTCATAAATGTTTAGCATTCAGAGTTCATCTTGATATATATTTCCTTTGATGACCATTAAGTGTCCTTCCTTATCCTTTTTGGTAACTTTTGGCTCAAAGTTGATTTTATTCAATATTAGAATGGCTATTCCAGCTTGTTTTTTTGGTAACATTTGGTTAGAAAAATTTGTTTTCTAGTCTTTTACTCTGAGGTGGTGTGTATTTTTTTCCAGTGAGGTGTGTTTCCTGTGTGTGGCACAATGCTGGGTCCCATTTATGTATCCAAACTGTTAGTCTATGTCTTTTAATTGGGGAATTGAGTCCATTGATATAAGGAGATATGATGGAATAATGATTATTGCTTCCTCTTATTTTTGTTATTAGATGTGGAATTATGTTTATGTGGCTATCTTCTTTTGGGTTTATTGAAAAAAGATTGCTTTCTAGGGTATAGTTTTGCTCCTTGTGTTGAGGTTTTCCATCTATTATCCTTTGTGGAGCTGGGTTTGTGAAAATATATTGTGGAAATTTGTTTTTGTCATGGAATATATTTGTTTTTCCACCTATGGTAATTGAGAGTTTTATTGGATATAGTATACTAGGCTGGTATTCGTGTTCTCTTAGAGTCTGTTTGACATCTGCCCAGGATCTTCTCATTTTCAGTCTCCGTTGAGAAGTCTGGTATATTTCTGATAGGTCTGCCTTTCTATGTTACATAACCTTTTCCTCTTACTTCTCTTAATATTCTTTCTTTGTTTTGTACATTTGGTGTTTTAACTATTATGTGACAGGAGGAATTTCTTTTCTGGTGCAATCTCTTTGGAGTTCTTTAAACTTCTTGTATATTCCTGGGCATCACTTTCTTTAGGTTAGGAAAGTTTTCTTTCATAATTTTGTTGAAGTAATTTACTGGCCCCTTAATTTCGGAATCTTTGTTCTCTTCTATACTTATTATCCTTAGGATTGGTCTTTGTGTTGTGCCCTGGATTTCCTAGATATTTTGTGTTAGGAGCTTTTTGCATTTTCATTTTCTTTGACTTTAGTGTCAATGTTTTCTATGGTGTCTTCTGCCCCTGAGATTCTCTCTCTATCTCTTGTATTCTGTTGGTGATAATTGTGTCTATGATTCCTCATCTCTTTCCTAAGTTTTCTATCTCCTGGGTTGTCTCTCTTTGTGATTTATTTACTGTGTTCTATTTCCATTTTTAGATTTTGGATGGTTTTGTTTAATTCCTTTACATGTTTGGTTGTATTTTATTGTAATTCTTTAAGGGATTTTTGTGTTTTCTCTTTAAGGCCTTCCACTTGATTACCTGTGTTATCCTGTATTTCTTTAAGGGAGTGATTTATGTCCTTTTAAAATTTCTTTATCATCATCTTGAGTTGTGATTTTAAATCCAAATCTTACTTTTCTGGTGTGTTGTTGTGTCCAGGACTCGCTGTGGTGGGAGAACTGGGTTCTCCTGATGCCAAGGAGTCTTGGTTTCTGTTGCTTAGGTTCTTGTGCTTGCTTCTTGCCATCTGGTTTTCTCTGGTGTTAGTTGGTCTTGCTGTCTCTGACTGGAGCTTGTTCTTACTATGGGTCTGCAATCCTGTGATCTTAGGAGTGAGAGCACTTCCAGGAGACCAGCTCTCTCTGGGCAGAATTTGGGTACAGAGGGTTATGGAACAACCTTACCTCCCAGTTGCAGACATAGATGAGAAGGATCCTGTCCTCAGCTGTTCTGTATTTCCTGTGCCCTCTGTGTCCTGGTGGGTCTTTGGCCAGTTATTGGAGCGAGTAGTGTTTCACCCATGGGCTTAGGAGTGAGAGTAATCCTGGGAGACCAGCTCTCTCCAGGAAGAATTTAGGTATGGAGGGCTGTAAGGCAGCCTTAGCTCTGGGCACAGATGGAGACATAAAGCAAAAATCAAGGTTTTCCAGTAGGGTCTCACTAGGTAAATTAATCATTCTTCAGGGCAGGCTCCACTCTCAAGAGCAATCAGGCCACACAAAAGTAATTAAATGGTATTTTTTAGACCCTTTGTCTTGCTTTCATTTGTTTGGGAATTTTTATATTACTGTTATTTTGCTTGTTTATTTTTATTTTCTTTTTTGTCTTTTTTGTGGGGTTTTTAATGTGGGGTTTCCTTGGGCTTTGTTGTTATTTTGTCTTTGTTTTTCTCTCGTGTGTATGTGTGTGTGTGTGTGTGTGTGTGAGAGAGAGAGAGAGAGAGAGGGGAGAGAGAGAGAGAGAGAGAGAGAGAGAGAGAGAGAAGGAAGGAGAACAAAAAGTGGGTGGGTAGGTAGGGAGGTATGGAGTATGGAGTATCTGGACGAAACCAAGGAAAAAGGAAGAAGGTGACAAAAATATATCATGTGATTTCTTTTAAACAGAAAACAATCCATCCATAAATTATGAAAGCACACACAAGCATGCATACGCACACACACACATATACACAAACACTAATTTAATAACCCTTTGATTCCATTTTGTGCTGTCCATAGACTTCTTGCTGTTGAGCCATTCACTGGAGCACAATTAACCTACCAGGAGTCATACCTTAAGGAAAGCCAGCCATATTTCAGCAGTATCAAAAAAAAAAAAAATCAAATACTTGCCAACTTGTTATGCAAAACACCTGCAGACCACCTGCATACTTAAACACTACAACATATCCTGAGAGAAATTAAAGAAAACCCAAAGAAATGGACACAACCATTTTGTTCATTGATTGAAAGACAATATTCTTAATATGTAATTTCTCCCCAAATGGCCTGCTGATTTCCCAGAGTCAGTATAATTCCAATGAAAAACCCCAGCAGGAATTTTTAATTGTATGCTGACAATTAGAGTATATATTTAACAAAAAGTACAAAAATCCTAGAACTGCCAAAAATAAACTGAAAAAAAAATGACAAAATGCACAATTTAGGGCTTTCTATAAGGCGTCAGTAATCAACTCAGTGTGGTATTAGCATCAAAAAGAGGTAAAACAGAGATTCAGAAATAGACCCATACAAATATGGACAACAGATTTCTGAAAAAGGTACAAATTAAATTCAGTTAGAAATGAAAACCCTTTCAATGAATAATGCAAGAATAATTGGATATCCTCATACAAATAATATCTTGTACCACCCACATAGACCAACCCAAAATAGACTATAAACCTTAATGTAAAACCTTAAAAGAATATGAGAAAAAAACAATTTTAACCTTGGGTTAGGAAAGAATTAGATATGACACCAAAGCATTATCTATCAATGACAATAATTAATAAGTTTTGCTGAATCGTGGCCCAGCCTTTATTTTGCTTTTCAAAATAAATGCATATGAAGATAGAAATGCAACCCACGGACTATGAGCAAAATATTTTCCAAACACATTCGTGATAAAGAACTAGTGTCCAGAATAATTAACTCTGAAAAGAGGAAGGACTTCATTGAAAATGGGCACAATATCTCCTCAATAAGAGATATATAGATAGCAATTAATTATGTGAAAAGATGATCAACATTATTAGATAACAGTGAGATGCAAATTAAACCCTGAGTATTTGAATAGCTAAAACCAAACAGACTAACCATTCTATGTGTTGGAGTTTCTAAAATGTAGATATATACCTACTTCATTGTCTATTCATATGAATTTACCCAAGAAAATGAAAGGATATGTTTGTATAAAGGCTGGTAAATTAATATAAATAGCAGCTTTATTTGAAACAGCTATAACGTAAAAACAGGCCAAATGTCTAACCACAAAGGTATACAGAAATAAATTATGATATATATTATCAAGCAGCAATAAAAATAGTGACCTCTTGATAAATAGGAGTACATCAATAAAATCTAAATATTTTGCTGCCATAAAGAACTTTGAAAACAAAGAGTATATATTGTATGATTCTATTTATAAAAAAATTATAAGGTGTAAATTAATCTCTAATGACAGAAGCACAGCAATGGTTTACTGCTTGGGAAGAGGGAGAACCAAAGTGGGAAGAAAAGATTTAGAAAGAGGCACATGTATACTTTTGCAGGCATAGTATATTTATTATTTTGGTTACCTTGGTGGTTTCCTATATATTCACATACATGTATGTATCAACAACTATAATACTATCTACCTTTTGATAAATTCATTTAATTGAATGTCAACAAAAGAAGGGAGTAAGAGATATTCATTCCTTCATCTTGAAAGTACAGACACTGACTTAGCTGCTAGGTTTAGAGTCACACTGGAAATTTATTTCCAACTCCGTTAATGAGCGAATTCCAGTTGCACCATGTTTGCCAAGCTGTGTTTACTTTTCCTTTCACTTATATCCATTGGGATTAGAGATCTCCTTTTGTAGGGAACTGCTTTGGGGGAACACAGAGCTAAGTCTGTAAATCTTCCTAACACTGAAGTCAACTCTCCAACTGCATGAGCTTTGGCTGCACAAACGCATTTGAGACTGACCAGGGTAAATGAAACATGGGCAACCAGTCAGGGTTGGAGCCCTCTGGTCTCATCCTTCAAAGATTCTTCCCAGTCAACTCTGCCTCAGGCTGTCGAGACAGGTATATTGTCCCTCCCCCTTTCTAGCACTCTTGTGTTTTCAGAGGTAATTACTTGGACACAAGTTCTTTACCAAGAATGTTCATGGGGAATATTTATTTATAGTCCCTTTGGCTCATTATGGAAGCATTTCCCCAGATTATCTTTTGTTTAATTGGTCCATATCATATCTATTCCAATGAGAAATACGGTTTTACTTCATAAGCACCCCCAAATCTTTCAAACCAAAGCTCTAGTTAAACTGTGCACATAACCACCATTGCTTATCAGGGTGTTTTAAAACAGTGTCTTAGAATTGAAATATTCTATTTGGTTTTGAGATTTGTTATCAAACATCCAAACATGAAATTATTCAGGATTCCTATTCAAAACAGTATCTTCCATTTTAACAAAAATATAAACAAGATCAAACATTCAGTAAAAACTATCCATGGTTAGCTGGATGTGGGAAAGGTTCATGCTTAAATAACTGTTGGGTTGTGGATTTGGGAAGGCGGTATTGAACAGGTAAACTGAGAGAATGGAGCAGCACAGGGTGATGAAGGTGGGAAGGAAGGTAGAATGTTGGACATAGTAAGAGATCTTATTTGCCCATGATTATAGGTAGGGGAAAAGAGGCAGTAGAGGTTGAAGTGTTAGTGTTGGTGATGGTCCTAAAGGCACTGGGAGAAAAGGAGACTGTTAGAAAATAGCCTATAACAATGGTTTTTATTCATTAACTTATTTATTTTCATCCCAAATTTTACCCCCTTCCTGGTTCCCCCCTCACAGAGTTCCTTCCCCATCCCCCTAGCTCTTTACCTCTAAGAGAGTACCCCCAGGGGCTCCCCTTTTCTGGAGCTTCAAGTGTTGAGGATTAGGAGCATCCTTTCCCACTGAGTCCAACAAGGCAGTCCTCTGCTACATATGTGCCTCGCGTCATGGACAAGCCCTTGTAAGCACTTTGGTTGGTGGCTTAGTCTATGGGAGCTCCCATGGGTCCAGGTTAGTTGGTGCTGTTGGCCTTCCCATTGGGTTGCCATCCCCTTCAGCTCTTTTAATCCCTCCCACAACTCTTCCATAGGGGTCATGACCTCAGTTCAATTGGTTGGCTGTAATTATCTGCATCTGTCTCAGTCAGCTGCTGGTAGAGCATCTTAGAAGACAGCCATGCTCCTGTCGTATTTTAATAAAGATTTTGTTGTTGTTTTTATAGGCGACAGTACTATCAGGTTTCATCAGTTTTCTAAAAATACTTCTATATAGTGATTATATGATTGTTAATGCTGGCCAGAATCACATCTATGGTACTCATCACCACACATCTTTATTTTTCCCCGGGAACACAGCATGTATCTTTCACTTAGGTAGCCACAGAACCATAGTTTCTCCAAAAATCAAAAACAGACAGAACAAAACAAATAAAAACAAGTTCATACAATGATAAGCCTGTTCAAGGCCCACTGCAAACTTTAACTCACAGTGAACAAAGAAGCCACCATTTCCACACAGATGAGGGAGGACCTTAGTCTCTACTCCAAGCTAAAGAGTTACTGGAAAAGATGGCTAGTTGAGGAAGGAGTGTCAGTTTCCTTTAGAAATGTGATTCCTGCTTTGTTGCCCATATTCCAGGGGATCTCCCTATATCCATGCACATAATTGGCAACACCAATCAGACTCATGGTGAATAAAGGAGCGTAATGAAATTGGGAAGGAGACATGATGGAGCACCTAGGAGGATTTGGCAAAGAAGCACTTGTTTAATATGATCAAAACACATAGCACGCATGAAATTCGCAGAGAATACATTAAAAATAGATTTAAAACAGAAGCCCGTTACAAAGGCCTTTCCAGAAAGACATGGCAAATCAAGTAGATTTTTAAGTTTGTACTTTTTCTTGCATCATCTCCCTATAGATATGGGTTTTCCAGTTGGGATGATGAAATCAATCTAGAAATTTCAGTCAGGATGCGCCTGTTCCCCCACTCAACATCGGGGCTCAGATGCTTTCTTTTGCTTCTCCAACTCCTTCAGCCACTTTCAATATACTTGGTTAGTTTCAAATATTCTTTGCACAGCCTTCAGAAATAAATTTGGTGTTATGAATCAACGTCAGAAGGCAGCGAAGTGACGACAGTCACTGTCTCTGGATGGTGAGATTACAGATGATTCTTTATTTTGTTCTTTTTGCTTATCTGTACTGTCTGGATTTGCTGCAGTGAATATATATTGCCAGTGAATGGAGCCATAATCAAAGCAGTCTTAAAAAAATTCAATTTCATCGTAATGTCAAAGTAAATAAGACTGGAAAGAAAAGTGTAGAAGCACCGAGGTCTTTCCTTGGTGAAACAAATAGCTGATTAGGAGATCTGACCTGAGGGATGTGTGAAGGAAATATTAAAATATTCTTTATTGCCTGGAGGATCAGGACCCTGAGTGCAGGATCTAAGCTAAGGGTGGGAGAGAAAGGCAAGTGCTCACAATGTGTCAGCTGCAGCTCAGTATGAAGGCCTAGGTTCGACGATCCCAAGTACTACAGAAAACAAAGTAGGAGCTGCAAAGGCTACATGCCCATTAAAGGCCTGGTGGGGCAAGCTCAGGAGGATCATGAGTTCAAGGCCATCTGCTACTACACAGCAAGTTCAAGGCCAGTCTTGGCTACAAGAGACCCACCTGTTCATGAGGTCCATACTGTCAGAATAGGTCAAGCATAGGGTAGGTGAGAATGAGGGAATGAGGCCACTTTATATTCTGTGCTCTAGGCCTTGTCTTGGCTTCCACAAGTTTGCAAACAACTCTCTCTCTCTCTCTCTCTCTCTCTCTCTCTCTCTCTCTCTCTCTCTCTCTGTGTGTGTGTGTGTGTGTGTGTGTGTGCATATGTGAATGGTGAGGGTGGTGGTACAGTGAAGTCAGAGGACACCTTTATAGCACTGATTCTTTCCTTATACTTCTATGTGGGTTCTGCCTTCCCAGTGGTGGCATCACCTACAGTGGGCTGGGACCTTTGGCCATATCAACCATTAATCAAGAAAGTGGGACTGAAGAGATGGCTCAGAGGTTAAGGCTTTCAGAGGTCCTGAGTTCAATTCCTAGCAAGCACATGTGGCCCACAACCATCTGCAATGAGTTCTGATGCACAATTTTGGTGTGTCAGAAGACAGTGACAGTGTATTCATATACAAGAAAATGCCTTACAGGCTTGCCTATAGGTAATCATTTGAGGCATCTTTTCAATTAATGCCTCTTCTCCTAGCTTGTGTCTAGTGACCAAAATCTAAGCATTACAGGTTCCTTACAGTTGAGTATATCAACATTTACAGGTCTCCCTCATATTGAAAACAGGCAACAAAACACAAATAGAACATGTCTCATAGTTCCATGGGCTCTGCTATTGTACTTGCCCCATCCCATCCACTGACAGGCAAGAGCCTAATAAATACAACTACTCTTGAAAACCTGCTCTTAACCTCCTCATTGAACAGCTACCACTGATAAATTGAGCACCAGCTCCTGACAAGTCTAAAGGACACATGTCTTTGTCTTCTCTTTATGTAGCCCCTGAAGCAACATCTGATTTCAGCCAATCTCTCCTTCTGCAAAGTCTCTTCGGCTTTTTCTTTGTATGGGAAGCAAGATGTGTAGCAGTTTCTGACTTGTCCTTTATACTCACAGAGTCAGCCCAAAGCTGTGTTCTGCAGCAGATTACTCCAACTTTCCTTAAGTCTGAAATTGAGGTAGTAGTATTACCCTCCTAAGGGGTAGTCAGGAAGATTATGGTCTATGTAAGGTGTCTAGTTCAATTCCTGACATACAGAAAGCACCTCATAAGCAAGAGCCAAAGCTCTCTTTATGTTCTAAGAATTATGTTTATAAAGTGTTTTCTGTTATTTGTCTATATTGCATGGTAACTGCAGTGAAAGACACTTTCAATTACCATTTCTATACTGTTAACTACTACTAATCTATACAATCCATCTGCTTCTCCATCCTATGCTAAAAACTACCGAATCTATGCAAGGTCTCATCGCCATGGCAAATTCCAAGTCTGAAATACTCAGGATTCCCCTTCTTTTTCTCCCCCTCCCTCCCTTCTCTTTTTTCTTTCTTTTTTCTTTTTATTTGAGGTCTCACTATGTAGCTTTGGCTGAGTTGGAACTCACTCTATAGACCAGACTGGCCTTGAATTTACAAAGATCTGTCTGCCAGTGCCTCCCAAATGCTGGGATTAAAGGCATATGCCACCACTATCTGGCTTCTGGACATTCTTTTCCAACAGTTCATTAATGCTTCTCTTCACTTGTTCCTTATCTAAAAGAATAGTACCAGACCCTCTCAGTTGCACAGTCCTGAATTAGGAGTGTCTGTGGCTCATTTATGCCACTTCTGGATTCTCCCCTCTCCTTGTTAACAGTCCCTCTCCTGCTGTCTGTACTTTAATTTTTTTGTAGATTTATTTATTTTATTTATATAAATATTTTGACTGTGTGTATGTCTGTGTACAAAATGATTGCCTGGTCCTTACAGATGTCAAAGAAAGCATTAGATAACTTGAGACTGGAGTAGGGACAGCTACAAGCCCTTATGTGGATGCTGGGAGCCAGAAAATACTCTTAGCCACTCAGCCATCTTTCCAGCTTCCTGTTCTATTTATTTGCATATTTTATAAGTCTGCATATCTCCTTATCAAGGCTGTAGTTCATCATCTTGTTACTTCTTAGATCTTCACCACAATCATTTCAAGGTTATCAGTCTCCTACACCAACCTCCCAATACCTCATCTCCCTCTGTCAGTGCATTTTCAAAAATGAGATTCAGGGATGCTGCTGCTCCCCATGGTCTTCAAGATGGAATTTAGAATCCATAGCACAATATATAAAGTTTGTCATGGTCTGATTCCTGCATATTGGTTCCCATCTGTACAGGCTACCCTATTACCTCCCAGTACCCGCTGTGTATGTGAACCACACCAACTATTTTTAGGTTCATCAACTCTACATGTTCATTTAATAGCTATTGCTGTCACCGTTTTTCTCCGAGGAAGATCTTCTTCCTTCCATTCACCCCCTGCCTTGTCCTGACTTTACCCACCAGCTTGGGCACATGCTTCAAGGTTCAGCATCAATGTCACCATTTCCTGAATGGTATTCTTCACATATTTATACATTTCCTAAACTGAACTGTAATCTTTGTTGTGCCTTGAGAGTTTGCTTTTAGGAGTTAAGAGACTGTGGGCTACCTTTGGTTTCTGTAAACAAGGTTGTAGTGCAGTATAGCCATGGCCATCCCCTACATGCTCCCTGTTCCTTTGTATTTCAAAGTTGAGTAGTTGTAGCAGACAGTGAATGGCCTAGAAAGTCTAAACTATTTACTCTCTTGCTCCTTACAGAGAATGTTTCTGAACCCCTGCTCTTAATCACTGGTTGAAAACTCGGGCTAAATAATTAAACCACTCAGAAATATTCTGATACCTAGGTTGAATGTCTCCCACCAACAGATTCTGAGTTGATTGCTATGAATGTAGTATTGAGAGCTTTTAAAGTCTCTTAGGTGATTTTGGCACATAAAATTGAAAACAACTGCTGTGAACTATAAATCCTATCACTTCTTAAACTATGGCTTTGCATTTCATCCTTTGAGCCCTTAGTTCCAGCAAAACCAGACCGTGTGATCACTGTATGAGTAACACTAAAGAAAAGAAGACAGTGTTTGCTGAGTGTGTACTTATTTGTTATATGTCCCATATTCTGTTTTTACTTATAAACCTGTAAAATATTATAGACCCAATTTCACATATGAAAAAACTAATATTCAAGGGTGTGGAGTGACTTACTCAAGTTCATGCAGCTAGTAGAGAACAATGTCATAACGAAGTCAAACAAGTATAAGTCAGAATCTGTCTTTTTATTTTTCTCATATGTGCCAGTGCCCATAGTATTGTCTATGGCAGGCAAGAATTCTACCATTAATCTATACCCTCCCCATGCCAGAACCTGTATTTATTTTAAAAAATGCACTGAATTTTAATCCTTTTGTGTGCCTTGTGTATGTGTGAAAGTATACATGTCACTGAATGCAGGTGGAGTTCAGAGGACAACTTGTGGGGGTCTGTTCTCCCCTTCTACTGTATGGGTCTCAATGATTAAACTCAAGCCTTCAGTCTTAATGATAAGCTTGTTTCGATGCTGAGTCTTCTCATCAGTCCCAGAACCCACATTCTTCCCCTCCCCACAGGGATCTAGTTCCTTTTTCTTGATTATCTAACTCCTTCCTATGCATCTGGATGGAGAAACCTCTGCCTCCTCCCAGATGTTTTGGGTAGTGTAAAGGATGAATCACTCCCAACTGTTGGCTGAAGGTACTGCATGGGAAGCTATCACCCGCTTGATGTTTTTGGTGGTACATGTGGACCTATCATTCTTTCAGGGTGATTTTTCATTAATTAATTAATCAAAATTAAATCCTGATTGTATTCCCTTCTCTTCTCATTCCCATCGTCACACCCCACTCCCATCCTCCTCCATGGCTATCAACCGACCCTGACACATTCTTAATCAATCCATGTACTCTGTCACTTTGAAGAATGACCAACATTTTTTTTTTAGGGAAATAATTACCTGACCATCCAGGAAAAGAAGTTGATATTCTAGATGAAGGGAATGTTTTAAAATCAGGGACATGAGAAATTTTTATCAATATATACAAGAAACAATTATAGCATGTTTTGTTTCTTGAGCACTTGAATGCAAGATGCCAGGTGTGATAGGGTGGTTGGGATTGTTAATTTGACAGTACCTAGGACCACCTAATATAGAAGACTCTGAGCATGTCTTTGGGGCATTATGTAAGTTAGATTCATTTATGGGAATGTCAGTGGGGAATTATCTAGATTAGATTATTTGAGATGAGAAGAGGCACTCTGAGTGAGGGCTGCACTGTTTGGGGTCCCATAATACATAAAAAGGGGAATGTAGACACTCATCTCCTTTGACTGCTGACAGAAATAATGTGACAAACTGTCTTCACATCCTGCCACAGGACTTGCTGCCACAATGGACTGAAGCCCTGATACCACCGAAGTGAAATAACTCCTTCCTTAAGTTGTCTTTGTCAAGGCATTTTGTCTTACCAATAAGACAAGTAACTGATACAGAAAATAATCATCTCAAATCCCATTTCCTTATTACAACCTGGCCAGTGTCTTTCAACAGAACTTCTAGGCTTAGGCTGGATAATATGATGATGAATTCAAGCAAGCCATAAAATGAAAACAACCCTACAGGCTTTCGGATGCAGGAGTAGGTACAGATACCGAAGACAATTATCATCTACCAGTGTGCACTGATACCAGATTTGTCTATTTAACACAACTGGCTATTACTATAACCAATTATAATGAGTCCATATTTTATCTCAAACTAAGAGTGTATAGTATCCCTGTTTCTCTTAAAGTGCCTGTGCAATTAGTACTACATGTAATTTTTCGTAGTTAAATCACCCTGAGACTTAGGGAGACATGGAAACACCTATAACGCTATATGTCCAATGAGTAGGACAATCTAAATTCAAGGTAAAGTCTCATTGAGTCCAAAGCTTGCTGGTTCCTAGTCACACTATACATGAACACATCAGTTATGTGTGTTCAATAAAGAGAACTTTGATCACAACTGCAGATGAGACACCATAACTAAGGAAACCTAAAAGCTTGGGCTTTCATTGTGTGAATCTATCTCCAACATTAAGAGTATAAAGAAGGAATGCACGAAGTACCTGAAGAGTCAAAAGCCAGGTTTAAGCATGCATACAGCCCCAAAAGCACTCCCACTTCATTATCATGGTAGAACCAGTAAATAAAAGTCATGTTTGCCCCTTCTTACCCACCTTCTCTTTCCTTCTCTTGACCATAGAAGAAGGCAAGAGCCATAGGAGAAGAGTGGAAGTAAAAGGTGTAGAACCCAAGAATCATATCCCAACACCCCGCTTTTCCTCTTCAGGTTCTCCTCTGGTGAATGAAGATGTGTTAGCTCCAGATGAAGGCATAAAGCTTTGACTTGGAAGTACAAGTGGACTGGTAACTGAAAATGATATATATGTGTTATATGACTTGAATGGCCAGAAAAGCCAGTCAGAAAACAGACCTAATTTTCTTCCAGGGAAGGGATAAAAGCACAGGTCCATCCAAATAGGTTTGGATGGCTGGTGAAAGAGACTCCCATGTCTAACACATCAGACATTCATGTGCATATGGAAACATTGTATTAATAGTCATAGTGTGAAAGTCATTGTACAGGCCTTAAACTATAGCCCTGTAACTTTGGCTAGCCTACTTAATCTCACAGAGCCCCCATTTTCTTATCTAAACCCTAAGGAGTCTTTAATTGTGTGGCAATTGTTGTAAGTTGTAAGGAATATTCAGCAAGGTAAAATATATATAACTGTACATACATAAAAGAATACAACATTAAAATACGAGCAAATCTGAGAAGAAAAAAGATCTCAGGGAAAAAGTTAGGGAGAAAATTACTGAGACTTGTGTGTGTTTATGCATATTAGAAGTGACTGAAGCATAAATCAGTAAATCAACAACCTATTTGTAAGACAGTTCATAAAAAAGTCTCCGTTTTTATTGTTCAGTTTTTCAAAAATCTATGTTTTGCTCTTATATAGCCAGTCAAACTATTTCCACGGCTTCTTGATTCCTCCTGTTGTTTGTGAGGAGTCTACAAACATTTCTAGCACCTCTTTCCTAATGATGTATGGAAAAATGAGATCTACATATATGAACTCTTTAAATAAGAGTGTCCTTTTTCTTTTCCTCTCTCTCCCCCTTATTCGTGTATGTAGGAGAAAAGAAGAGAGAACAGGAGGGAGAGAGGGGATGAGAGAGGAGAGCTAGATAAAGGTGGAGGTAGAAAGTGAGTATTGCTACTGTGCTAGATTCATCAGCAGTTTGCCAGTCCTTCTGACATTTTGCCATTTGTCCCATGAACAACGGGGCTCTATAATAACTACAAGAAACCATCATTTCATGGTGTCAACAAGAACTGTTTAACTTTTGACCTTCAAGATTAATGAGTTGTTCATTTCCTTCAGGGTCCTTTCCTATAGAACAAAGAGTTTATTTGGGGCTTACAGCTTCAGAGGCTTTGAGTCCATGACCATCATAGCAAGGAACGTGACAACATTCATGCAGGCATAATGCTGGAGCAGTAACTGAGAGGTTACTTTTTTGAGATATGACAATGAGGCATACAAATTGACACCAGGCTTGGCATGAGCTTTTGAAACTTCAATGTACACAGACCCCAATGTACATAGACCTCCACCAAGTCCACACCACTTAGTCCTTTGCAACAGTACCATCAACTGGGGACCAGTTATCCAAACATATGAGCCTATGAGGATTGGTTTCATTCAACCACCACAATTCCCATTTACACCTAAATTGTATTTCAGACATAAGTTGTGACTGTATCAGAAAACCAGAATGGTTGCAGCACAATAACATAAGGTACAGAAAAAAAAACATTTTAGTTATTCACAAATGCTTATGAATGTTAAATGGATAATTGAGATAATAATTATATGCCAATTAGCTTATTTTTGCCTCATAAACAATTATCAATATGCACATAAATCCATTTTATTCCAAGATGCTTCAGGAGATATTAGAAAATCCAATTGTGATTTTTTTTCTGTAACCTAGTTGAAACATGGCCACTTATTAGATATGCTGTCTGATTTTACAGGGTTGAGAGATAATTAGCATGCCATCCACCAAGGAGTTGCCCTACTGGCCACAGGTAGGCACTAGTACTGTATGTGGCCATGCAATTAGAGTTTTCTTTTATAGGCACAGCTGAAAACATCATTTGGCATTCTTAATACATTTTAATCATATTTTATTTATGATTAATTATTAAACAAATCAATTATTTATTATATTATGCAATAAATAATGCAACATATAATTATTTATTATAATTATTTATTATTAATACTCATGCATGAAATTAATAATTTTACACATTACATTACATAGCACTATATGTGCAAGTTAAGATATATATCAGACATTTTGCAGCAGTTTGACTGGCAAATGATCTGGATGAAACAGTTTTGAAGTCTTTGTGACTGTACCATTCTAAAGCCACATGAAGAGTAGAAGACAATAAATAGGTTTACCAGTTCAGTGGTTTACATTAAGAAGTCAAGATCTGAAACCTCCACAATAAGTGTCTTGGTTGTGTCTACTTTGTGAATTGACTCACTGGTAAGATGAGTCTGAGGAGTTTCATTGGAGAGGATCATAGTGCTTTCTGTGGATCAAGGACATACCAAGTGAGACAGTCAATCCTTTCCCCCAGTGGATGGGGCAGGTTTAAGCATCATCTCCATTTTACATAGCAGGACACAGACAGAGATCAAGACTTGAAGGAAAGATGTGATCAGGAACATATCTCTAATGTTCTCTGATATTTTGTGACTTAAAGATAGACAGGGTACATCACAGGCAGATCCGAAAGTGACACCTTTTTCTGCTTTCTTATACCTTACCTATGTCTCTTTCAGTCTTTTACTTCATTTGTCCCTAAGGTGCAGTTAGTTTTACATATCTTTCATCCCTTCATTCAAATAAGACAAAATCAGTGATCCATTTTTATAACCAAAAGTATTCGGCACAGTGCCTAGAAATTGTATCTAAATGAATTCTTTATAGAGGCTAACACTGAGATTCACAGAATGCTAGTTGTATCCCAATAACAGAACATATAAATAAATACAGTGAGGATTTAGAGTGTGGGTCTGCTGGGAATATTTCATTTAATCAGTAAAGCAATGCTATGTGACTTAATCATGAGGACATTATAACATTATGCCGAGTGAGATACTATAACACTCTTGTTAAGAAAATTCTACTTATTATACGAATAGCTAGCGATTACTATTATACTTTCAGAATCTGCTGAAATCTTTATGTAAATTCTCACACTAAATCTTAATCTTGACTCTTGAATGAGAGCTATTTCCAATTCTATTTTCCAGATTAAGAAAGTGGGGCTTAAAACAGCTCAAGAACTTGTTCCAAGTCAGAAGAGTAGAGCTTGAATATATAGCATCTAACCTCTCTGTTGTAGGTATCTCTTGATCTAAAGTATCTGAAGGAATCCTTTCTCCTCCCCACCTTGAACAAAAAAAAAAAAAAAAAAACAGCCTGTTTTTACTTCTCTTTTTTCCATAGTTTTTTATTAGATACTCTGTATTTACATTTGAGATTTTATCCCTTTCCCCCTCACTGCTCCCATCCCCCTCCCCCTTCATTTGTCTTCACAAAGGTGCACTCCTTCCTAAACACCCTCTCCACCCCATTGCCTTGGCATTCCCCTACACTGGGAAAATGTGCCCTCCGTGGAACAAAAGCCTCTTCTCACGCTGATACCAGACACTGCTATCTTCAGCTACATATGCAACTGGACCAATAGGTCTCTTAATGTTTGCACAAAGGTTGGTGTTTTAGTCCATGGGAGTTTTGGAGGGTTTGGTTGGTTGATCATGTTGTTCTTCCCATGAGGTTGCATTGCAACCTCTTTCGGCTCCTCAGGTTCTTTCTTTAGCACCTTTATTGGGGTCCCCAAGTTCAGTCCGATGGTTAGCTGCAAGCATGCTCAGCTGTATCTACATGACTCTAACATAGTCCCTTAAAAGGAATATCTATCTGACTTCTGCCAGTAAGTACTTCTTGGGATCAGCTATAGTTTGCATTTGGTAGCTGAATATATGGTGGATCCCAAGGTGGCTTCTGAGTGATCTTTTCTTCAGTCCCTGTTCCTCTATTTGACCTTGCATTTCCTCCAATGAGTGTTTTGTTCTCCCTTCTAAGAAGGACTGAGGAATCCCTATTTTGGCCTTCCTTCTTTTTGAGTTCATAATGTCTGTGAATTGTTTCTTGGGTATTCAGAGCTTTCTGGGGTTTACTTCTCTTGCCAAGTGAAGATGAACTTGCACATGGGAGTGTGCAAACACACACACACACACACACACACACACATGCAGAGAGAGAGAGAGAGAGAGAGAGAGAGAGAGAGAGAGAGAGAGAGAGAGAGAGAGAGAGAGAAGAGGAGAGAAGAGAGGGTAGATAATAGAGTATTTGTTATAAAACCTGACTTACATAATTTTAGAGACCAAGAGACCATATATCGGTGTGGTTTCCAAAGACCAAAGGCCTGAGCACCAGGAACCCTAGTATTTGAGGACAGAAGGACTTGGATGTTTCAGGTCAGGACATAAGCACAAATTCCCCTTCTCTGTGTCATGGTTTTCTTCTACTCAGATTCACAAAATATTGAATAATGCCCACCTACATAGATGAGATCAATCTTTTCTACTCTGATAATTAAAATATTACTCTCTCGTAGAAGTGCACTCACAGTCAGACCAAGAACTAACATTGAACCACCTATGTGGGCGTTCCTTATCCTAATCAAATTGACACATAAAATTAACTCTCACAATGAGAAAGTTGCTATTTAAATCCAGGTCAGTGTATTCTTTAATATCAAACCAAATAGACTTGTGGGAGTGGCAGGTAGAGAGTAGAAATTAATTTTTAAGCAGAGAAACGAGGGGGGGTTGTGGATTATAAATGAATCTTTTCTAAATCTAGGAATTTGAGGGAGTAATATGTCAAAAATCTGCAAGTCAGGGGAAGTTTGTTGTCTGGATTGCTTTGTTTGAAAATAGGAATGATGTGAAGTCAAGTATGGTGCTTGTCATCTATGAATTACAGAACACCTACTCAATTTTGCCATACAAAACACAATTTCTAGGTTACATATTGTCTGAGATACAAAGTTAAATATAGATATGAAGTTCTCTAAAGGATCCCTTTTTTGATGTTCAGTAATTCAAACAAGGGACCACTAATGCTCCTTAGGCAAAGGAAACAAGACCAAGACACTGGAATCACAGGAAGGTCCTTCCAGGCATCTCCAACCTGATTCTCAAGCATTTATACCTTGTTTTCTAGGATTATTTTTCATTCATAATAAAAGGCTAAGGGGGTCCTCAGAGTCCTGCCTTCTCATGTATGGGCCCTGTATCACTCCCTGAAGAGCGCAGGCTGTGAATGTAATGAGCTATTATTGCCATGTCCCTGTGGCATCTTATGGCAGGTGAAGCTGAACTTGGATAATAATAAACTTGGTTTAACCAGGTGAGTACCTTAAAGAACAAACTTTAGCTGATTGGAGAGAAGACTGACACAGATTTTTCACTTATTTTTGTTTTGTGGCGGGTACCCAAGGAAGCCAGAAGAGGATGTTGACTCTTTAGATCTAGAGTTATGGATAGTTGTGAGCTGCCAGGTGGGTGCTGTAAACTGAAACTGTAGAACAGATGTGAGCACTATCAACTGCTTAGTCATCCTTCTAGCACCTTGGCTGGTATCTTGAGTCCAGCCTTCTGAAGCAGAGAGCTTAAGAAACTGTCTGAATCATGTCCTATAGCACTTTGAGGTGATAAAGGATATGATTTTTAATTTTAATTTTTAATTTTACTTGTTCTGTATCAATGGGAAACTAAAACCTCAACACTTGAGGGGCTAAGGCAGAAAAAGTATTGTTGTGAGTTTGAGACTAGATTGAGTTATATAGTGAGTTCAAGGGAAGCCTCAGGAAGTGACAGAGGAAGAGAGTAATAGAGGAGGGAAGAAGAGAGGGGGGAAGAAGAGAGAAGACTCCAAGACGCTCTTTCTGATTAGCCATGGTTTCACTTTGATCCCCGGAGAGCAGGGATCTTATCTTATATAACACCATGCCTTTGATTCATATAGGACTGGGACCAGGGAAGAGCACTCAAGAAATAAAAATCAGGGAGTAAGTTCGGGGTTGTGTGTAGTGCCTGCAATAGTTACTCACTTTAATCCCAGTACTAGGAAAGCAGAGTTCAAAGACAGCCTGTTCTACATAAAGAAGTGGTTCTCAATCTTCTTAATGGTGCAACCCTTTAATACCATTCCTGATGTGGTGCTGACCCCCAACCATAAAATTAATTTTGTTCTATTTCATAACTGTAATTTTTCTACCTTTATGAATTGTGATGAAAATATCTGATATGCAGGGTATCTGATTTGTGACTTCTCTGAAAGAGTTGTACAACCCCCAAGGGTTGAGAAACCCATAAGTTGGGAGCTACTACTGAAGGAGACTTCCAGGATAGACAGCTCTATTCCAAAAGTGGGGAGAGGGGAGGAGGGGTTTCTCTTTATCAAATCAGAGGAGTATTATTTCCTAAGCATGAATTTTTGGTATGAATATAGGAGAAAGTACTTCTTGCACATTATGTAAAGGAGAAACTAAACTCCAAAATATGATGTACTAAGAACTCAGCAATCATGCAGAATAAGGCAACATAGGTACACTTATATTATATGGTATATGCAAACACCCATCTTCTGTTCTGGCCCCTCTGTTTCCTGTGCTTATTAAACAGATTTTTTGAGACATTAAATGCTAGAAGATTTGCAAAATCCCAACAAACTTCTCTACAGTATCTCTATCCTTTACTGTCTATCTTGGGATGTACATGTAGATGAACTACATCTCTTTACATTAGACATGTGTCACCAATTATACAGATATGGCTGTGAATTTCCCTTGCACTGAAATAGAATTTGGGTGCAGGAAAGAGAGCTCAGTGATCAAGAACATGTATTGCTCTGACAGAGGACCAGAGTTCAGTTTCCAGCACTCACATGGTGGTGTACTACCATCAATACCTCTGGTTTCATGAGATATGATATCCTCTTCTGACCTTTGCAGACACCAGGCATAAGCACATGTGTGGTCCACAGACATAAACGAAGACAAAATATTTATATACATGAAAAACTAAAACTTAAAAAAAAAGAAATAGAATTTGGGACAATGTGTCCAAACAGGTTAATATAAATACGCAGATGCCATAGGAAAAATAAGACTTTGTGTTCTACAAAGAATGAGTTGGTTTCTACAAAGCTATTATTTCATTTATATGTACATATGTATCTCACATGAGTGCTTTATACACATATACACTTACAAAGTTCTTCCATATCTTCTGGGTTATTTGAGATTCACAGATCTCTGAGGCAGAATGAACAACAAATCTATTTCTCATTTATAAATTAGGAAATTGAGGCTGACTGAATGTATTTGCCCAAGTTCACACACACACAAAACAAAACCAAGGGACTAGCCAAGGGAACTTGAACCTCTATACATACTAGTGTTGCTTGTGATCGTTACTTTTGTATACTTTGTTCTAGATTTTTATCAATCTCTGGAGATACTCATGAGACCAATTTATAGATCTTGGCTAGCTGAAAAGATTTTAAAGTGATTTTTGTGATCCTGAAGATTAAATTTGGGACCTTACACATGCTGAGAAAGTACTTTACCACTGACCTATCTATCCCTTAAATCCCTTACAGTGATTTTTAAAGTTAACTTGTGTTATACCAAAGATATGAAAGCTTGACTTCATTTCATCTCCTTCAACAAGAACTTTCTGAATGCACAACAGGTACTGTTGTTGGCTGCAGAGATAAAATGGCAGAGAAGAGGGTCACTTCCTTGGAATTTTTATGACATACTCATCCACTAAATTTTATAGAATTGTCAGGTAGAAGGAAACTTCTGACATAAGGGAGAACTATTAACTTTTATACAGAAAAAAAATTAAGTATAACAACTGGTTTTTTTCAGAAATATATTGTAAGGAAAATTCCCATTTGGAACTTACCCCATTGAAAATAGCTCTTTCAAATAACTGGTAATTTTTGCCACATTAAAATAATATTAAAGATATTCTTGCCAGCTGACAGAACATGGAAGTTCTGGTCATTCATGAGTAAAGTATTTCTGTAGTTTAACACATGGAACATTGTTACAAATCAACCCTGGTTATGGGAGCATGACCCATGTAACCTGTCAGTGTTTAATGGGGGAGTGACTGTGTACTGCCATTTTAGACCTACTTCTCAAGTCAACCATCAATTTGTCATACAACAAAGGCCATGTTGTAGTGTAATAAAATTTATACAAAACCACTTGGCAACCTTTCCCCAAGTAGCTCAGAGTCCCACAGTGTGATGCCTAGATATCCAACCTCATGAATGAAGACAAGGGTGCCTAGACTAGAGGTGGCACATAGTGTTAGCTCATTCCTTGTGATAAGGACTTTGAATAGCTCTCTCAGAAATATTGGGAAATGTACTCTTTCTGGTTGATCAGGAATAGGGAATAAGAAGATAAATTGAACACTAAATTTGCCACATGTCTCATGGATGAAATCCGTCTCCCATCTATTTTCTCTTCTGACATAATTCTAGTCATGCTCCATTTGCTTCATTGCAGTTGCCTTGAACCCAGGTTATCTTCAAGGAAAATGAAGAGAATATGGCGAACTCGAAGTGGAACTAACCTTGAATTAATGGCAATAAGAACACAGATAACTACTTTCTCCAAGTTCTCGCAGAGGCTGCCATTCATTCTCTCCTTCTGTTGGAAGTGTCTGTTTAATGTTATATATTTGCTCATTGTATGTTCATCTTCCTAAAGAGCTGATTTAATAAAAGTTTTACCTCATATATAGCCTACAATGTCTCCCCTGGTCCTGAATCTTCCAGATGACTTTCCAGTTCTGCTTCTGTGGAAGTTAATGTTTCTCATATGAAACTTCTATGTGCCTATGTATGCTCCTGAGAAAAGTACATGGGAACCATCACTAGGTCCATCCCTGGTTGGATAACATACATAAAAGAGGGCCACATAATCCCCTTGAAGCTTCTTTTGCTGTGGACTTGGAAGATAATGGCTAACATAATTATGATTTTAAGATGGTATTCCAATCTGACTGTAGGTCAGAAACATCTTCTGTGCTACAACCACTCAAGACCAACAAACTAACCCAGAATTATCTTGTAAGAATATTTTATATCACCTCATTCAGTCTCCAATTAGATGCCTCTTTCTGTATTCCAGGATTACAAAGATAGAAACTACATTTTCTACTCTCTCTCATAGCTAAGTCCTTGACGTAAAATAAATTCCTGCAGCCAGATGCACTTAATTATAGTTTTGGAGGTAGAAGCAAAATGTAGACCATTTCTCCACTCTTATAATTATTTCCCACTGGCAAGCTAGATGTCAGAGACATTTGACTTCACACTGGTCACCTATGTCAATTCCCTATCAATTGTTGGTCAGAATCCATGTCTCATTTCCCATGTGTATTAGTTAGGGTTTCTATTACTGCAATGAAACACTGTGACCAAAAAGCAAGTTGGGGAATAAAGGGTTTACTTTATTTGGCTCATACTTCCACATCACTGTTCATTGTTGAATGAGTTCAGGACAAGAACTCACAGAGGGCCAGGGCCAGGTGGTAAGACTTGTTACAGAGGCCTCAAATGGGTGCTGCTTACTGGCTTGCTCCTCATTGCCTGCTCTCTCTGCTTTCTTATAGAACCCAGGGCCATCAGCCTAGGGATGGCATCATCTACCGTGGATTGGACCCTTCCCCATTAACCACGAATTTAAAAAATGACCTACAGTCAGACTTATGGAGGCATTTTCTCAAATAAAGTTTCTTAGATGGCTTTAGCTTATGTCAAGTTAACATTAAACTAGCCAGAACACAAGGCATCTTCTCTATGGAGGGTAAGAGGTAAGTAGGTAGGAAAATGCCACCTTCCTGAATCCAGAAACACAGAAACAGTAATGTGGGCTTGGATATGGCAGTTGGATTGCTGATCTTAGAAATAGCAGTTCTTCCATCATATTCTAGGAGTCATATTTCATAGACTCCACACATTTATCCTTTTTAATAATTTTAAGGATAAATTCAAGGATGCTTCAGTAGTGTCTGTTGCTTACCCTGCATGGTGAGGGGTTAGAACAGCATATAGGATAGATAGTAGAAGAGGCACAAACCTAAAGTACACTCATCAACCAAAGCCTGACATTTAAAACTTTGGTAAAATGTGTGTAACTGGAAGGTACCAATATATCATTCCCCCACCCTTATTTAACTCCAAAATGTAAACAGTTTCATTAATCACCTACAGGACTTTGTCAAAAATGACGCTGCAACAAATTTCAAAGTTATAACACAGTTGATTTTCAATTCACCCCAGGAAATAGTGATTGAGCACTTCTTCTTCTCCAGGAATTACACTAAGGCTGGATGATGCAGAGATAAGGAAAAATTGGTGGCTGTTCCTTGAGAGTGTAGTCCCTTTGCATTACAGAAAATAACTTTAATATAAGGCAATTCATAATAAATATCTAAGAAGAGTGTTAGACAAAACCACAATGATTGCAGAGGATAAAGAAAGAGATAAAATCTGCCTGGGGTGGGACAGAAAATAAGTCCTAGAAGGGGGTGTAATCTAAGATGGGTCTTCAAAGATGAATGGATATTTGTAAGGATAAACAACACATTGCTTCTAGGAAACCTGCTAAACCCAATCACCACCTTAAACATTCCATGTGAGTACATTTTTCACTATACATTCTTTTTCCCACCTCTACTTTTCTACTCAAAGTATATGTGAAGTACATCTATGTCTCCAAGCAAACAGGAAGTAGAAATCTCATGGCTATGAACTGCTCCATGATATGTGTGAGTGGGCACTAGGAGTCCACACTGGGGAGGCAACTATTAGAGCTAAGCACTTGCTAAGATTACTTTCTCAGTGAGACAAGATGTAATCAAATTACAGAAGATAAGCCTTGGGCAAAATAACAGAGGATGAACCCATGTGTGAAAATTATTTTCTTGGGGCTGGAAAACAAATCAGAATAAAGTTGAGGGGGAGGAGGAGGAGGAGGAGGCGGAGGAGGAGGAGGAGGAGGAGGAGGAGGAAGAGGAGGAGGACACAGTTGAAAGAGCACGGCACAGAGACCCAGGGAACTCAAACACTGCTCTTTTCTCACATTTACAGACCCTATGATGTCGGAGCCGCTTCCTTTTGCTAACATTTAATGGTTTATTTATTTGCATTTGGATGACAAAATAGAGACAGACTGCAGCTAGCCAACACTGGGCTAGATTCTAGAGTCTAAGAACTGAGAAATAGCTCTTGAGGTGAGATTCTAGCAGTCGGAATGCTCGATACCACTACCGTCTCTAAAATGTTGGGAGCCTACCTAGTAAGTCGTAGTCTGCAGTCTCCACTGAAAGCCCATGTGGGAAACTGGGATGCACATTACTCCCCAGGCCAAAGCTTTATGTCTGGATAAATTTCAAACTCTTCTCAGCACCATATCTTCAGTTGGTAAATGGAAACAGAAACACAGACATGAGAAATGCCATTGAAGGACACAAACACAGACATGAGAAATGCCATTGAAGGACAGAAACACAGACATGAGAAATGCCATTGAAGGTGGACAAGGAGTGGCCAGAGGGACTCTCTAAACTCAAGTGGCTGCCAAGTGTCATGGCTGCTTCCAGAATCCTTTCCTCACTCCAAAGCTGAAGATGCTACTTACTTAACCTTCTGATTAACCTTCAGAAGTTTAACCCTTTGAATCTCTGTAACTTCATTCCAGAGAGAAGGCGGGGGAGAGAATTAAGGTTCCTGAGTTTTAGATTTGAATGTTATCAATGTGTCAAACATAACCATAATTTGGTAGTTCTGAATTACTGGTAATTACCTCACAGCTCCCTTGGGGTCTGAGCCTGAGTGATACCTTCACTGGAATCCCCGTGGGAAGACCCAGTTAAAATGGCTCCAAACTAGGAACAATAGCACATGGTGGTGAGCAAGATCCAATGTCCTGCAGTGATCAGCAATGAAACTCAGCATTGCTCACATCCCAGCTCACAAAACTGTTCCCTTTCTTGAAGTTTGCATCTGTTTTTCCAAGGAAAGTTTTCCATATTACCGTGAGAAATGTAATAAGCACTAAAGCCAATGATTTTATGATGTTACTTTTTAGCACTTTAGGACACAAGGTTACCAAAACGAGTGCTAACAGAAATCCTGACCGTCTTTTGACATTGTTTAGAGGATAACACTAGTGTTCTGTACCACAGAGGGTTAACCAGTCACGGTAGCCTAATATGTATTTTATAAAGAACTAGGAGCTTAAGGCTCTAAACATGCAGAAACGAGAAGAAATGTTTATTACTTCGTTTGCCAGAATAATTCTGCAAGGTATGCATGTATTAAAATATTATACTGCATGCTGTATCCTACTCATATGTATAAACTAGACGACAGTCTTAAAATATTAAATTTGATATGCACAGAATTCTTGTATAGTAGCATGCACAAAGTAGTTTTAAAATGTATTTATTAACTTTACAACCCAATATCAATCCTTCCTCTCTTCCCAAGTACACCCTCACACAAACCCTTTCCCCATTTCACCTGCCCTCCTCTGGGTGTCACACTCCCCCCCACACACACACCAAGTCACTTCAGTATTAGGTAATCCTCTCCCACTGAGGCTAGACAACAACAAAGTTATGAATTTCACAGGCAAATGAATAGAACTAGAAAATATCATCCTGAGGTAACCCAGACCTGAAGGTCCATGCATTGGTATGTACTCACTGATAAGTGGATATTAGCCATAAAGTGCAGGATAATCGACAGACCCATAAAAGGCCAAATAACAAGAAGAACACAAAGGAAAATGGCTGAATGTTTCTCAGAATGGAAAATAAAATAGGTATAGAAAGTTGATGAAAGGAAGGAACCTGGTGGAAGAGAGGATGGGGGAGGAGAACGGGGAGGGAGGAAATTATATATAGGTAGAGCAGGGGAGAGAGAAGGGAGATCCGTGGTGGTGAAGGTGAGGCAGAAAATCTCTGGGACATGCCAGAGATATAAGACAGGGAGAGGCTCAGAAGGGCCATGAGGACAACTCTCTGAGACTCCTAGCAGTAGGGTGTACAGATCCTGAAGTGGTCTATTTCTGTAGCCAGTCAGGACTCTAAGTGGAGGGATAAGGACGGCAATCTACCTACCAAACCTTTGACCCTAAATGTGTCCTGCCTACAAGGTGTGCAGAGACAAAGATAGAGGACACAGAGGGAATGGCCAGCCAATGACTGCCCCAAGTTGAGACCCATCCCACGGGCAAGCACCAATCCCTCACACTATTAATGATACTTTATTATGCTTTGTCATTTCATTGCTGTGAAGAGACACCATGACTAAAGCAAATCTTATAAGGACAACACTAAATTGGAGCTGGCTTACAGGTTCAGAGGTTCAGTCCATTATCATCAAGGTGGGGGCATGGCAGCGTCCAGGCAGGCATGGTGCAGGAGGAGCTGAGAGTTCTACATCTTCATCTGAAGGTTGCTAGCAGAATACTGATTTCCAGGCAGCTAGGACAAGGGTATTAAAGCCAACACCCACAGTGACACACCTGCAGTGACACACTTACTCCATCCAGGCCATACCCACTCTAACAAGGCCACACCTTCTAATAGAGCCATTTCCTTGGCTGAGCATATACAAACCATCACAACCTGGGTTTGGTTCCAAGCACCCACCTAGAAGCTCACAACCATCTGTAACTCCACTTGTGGGGGATCTGATACCATTTTCTAGCCTCTGAGAGCACTGTAACCATGTGGTTCACTCCTATACACAGAGTCAAAATACTCCTGCATAAAACAAAAATAAATAAACATTTAAAACACTTTTAGAAAGAAGTGAGATGAACTAATAATTCAGGGAAAGTAAAGAAACTAGTGGTTTCAATGAACATGCATACTATTAGAAGACATTTAATTAAAAAAATGAGAGAGGAAACTGAAGAAATAAAGTAGTGCTAGTCCACTGGGATGCACACTAGTGGAAAGTTGTGTGTGTGTGTGTTTAATGTAAAATGGCCCCCAGACATGTTGTCTTTCTCAAATGTCCAAAGGTCACTATCCCCTCACTATTATAATTAGAACCATTGGCACAGAGTGAGTGTTAAAAGACTATCTTAAAATGGTGATTTACTAGATAATTTACAGTAAATTCCTGAAAGGGAGTAGCTATTTCAGAGTTATTTTCAAGTGTGTTTTATTGAACAAATAGAAAGAGGAAGAGGAGGAGGAAGAGGAAGAGGAGGAGGAAGAGGAAGAGGAGGAGGAAAAAGAAAAAAGCTTACAGTAAGTAAATGTCAGTGAGCTGGCCTGACCTTAAGAAGAAAACTTGAATAAAAAGGTTGTTGGTAAAATTTAACATAGCATTACATAGTTTCCATCAACCTTAGAACACTACTAATATTCTTTTCATAGGAAACTGAGTGTAAAAGTGAATGGCTCACATGAATCCCCATAGGTATATTTTTTGCACCATCAGTGGAAAGTAGATTTAACTTGAAATTAAAAATAAAATTTATTTACATAAAATTTTTTTTAATTAAAAATTTTTGAAAGATGCTACAATTAATGATAAATTTGAGTCTACACAGTACATAAAAAGGTTTTAGGAGCTGTCCAAGGTCATCTCCAAAATCTCCAGGTAGATAGATACAGTCTCTTTATCCTCATCAGATAACTTCCACGAGAGTGGGGAGTCCTTGAGGGAAGATGTGCTTCATCTTCGGACTCCTATACTGACACATAGAGGGGACCCAAGACATGCTCACTAAATAAAGGGTTCATTGGCTGCACACGCCCCTTAAACTACCTTCTGCTCCTGGAATTTAAAAAAAAAATCTCACTGCTAGTAGAAGATGGATGGCTTAGAAGAGAAGGGCAGTTAGAGATCAAGTCACAAAGGGCTTTGCATACCAAAGAGTTTAGATTCTGTTCCACTTAGGAAGGGAAGCTATTAAAGGACTTAAAGTTTAAATGATCAGATTTATGTTTTTCGAGGCTCAGTCTGGTCACTGAGCTGTGAATGGACTCTAAGGAGCATGGCAAATTGAGAATACTGCAGCCAGACGCAGGGAGATGCTGACAGCTGAGATTGGGTGGATCATACTGAGAGAGCAGGGGAACAGAAGAGGAAGAGCCAGTGGAGGGAGGCCGGGTCTCACAGTGCTATGAAAGCCATGGGAAAGGTTTGGGGTTTTATACCTACTTCAGTATGAATCCTGGAAGATTGCGAGCAAGAGGAAATCATGGATTACCCAAGCTAGACAAATGTTCTCCCTCTGCCTGTTCCTTCGTCTCACCACCCAGTCCTTGTTTAGTTTTTTTAACAAGGTCATTAAACAAGTTTGTTTTTTTTTTCCTCATAGACTATGGACCATAGGAAGGCAAGAGTAGATGTAAGTAGAAAAGTACACAGAAATGTTGAAGTGAGAGTTACTAACTTGAAAAGGGGTGCTAAAGTACAGTCTTCTGCACACACACAGACACACACACACATACACACACACACACACACATTCAAGGCATATTTTCTCAATTGATTAAACTGAACAGTCTATCCATTTCAAAGGTATGTTTAGCTGTATCAGAAATTGAGTGACTTGAGGAAAAAATCCTTGAGTATATTGCCATGAACTTGTATGTACCTGAGAGAGAACTTGTAGAAAACCACGGTAAAAGACTGTTACATATAAATCTAGATTGAGAACTCTTTGTCCATCTCTTTAGCTCATTTTTGATTGAATTATTTGCTTTCTTTCTTTTTTAATTTTTAAAAATTGTTATTTCTACAGCTTCGAAAAATTGAAATAATAGATCACTCCCAATGAATTAAAAATTCCTCAATAATTTCATGCTTGGGAAAGAGAAAGGCTGAAGTTGGTGCCATAAGACATTGCCTTCCAGAGGTAGAAAGGTTCTTAAGGCCCATCTCTTGTTAGTCCATCCTTTAGGACATCACTTATGAAATGAGAACACATTGCCAAGCAGAACACCGAGCCTTCCGGGAACATTTGTTCCCTTATAGGAACATATATGGAACATATATGACCACTGCACTCTTGATGAGGGTAAGCTGAGGCTCAGAATGGTTCAATGACATAGACAAGGCCATATAGATCTAGAAAAACAGCTCTATCTGGCTTTCTTCAGAGGCCAAGCCTTCATGAATAAACCTTGCTGATGTATGTTTCACAAATAGAAAACACTGGTACGTGGTCACCTGAAGGGCATAAGGCCAAATAACTCCGATCTTTCTAACCTTGCTAAGCCAGGATCATGTTGCTGGTAATATCTGAGACTGACAATTAGAATCCTTCTACCTCTAGCCAACTTTTCTCCAGGCAATTAAATTTCATCTCCCAAGAGGGGGTTTGGTGATTTCTAATTCTAATTTATAGTCAACCAGAAGTTTCAGAAGACTCTATAGAGTTTGGTTCTAATTTTGCATAAGTGGATAAGTATAGCCTGCAGGAACACTACAGAGATTTTATTCATTTATCTCCCATATTAACTCATTTATGGCCTGTGGGAAGTATAATTAAAAATGAAGTGGCACAAAAATTAATTAAAAGAATTAAACAATGTTAGAGATATTCCACTTTTCAAACCCACTGACAATGGAAGAAGGAAAATGGTCAGAAGTTCCAAGAATGCTGATGGTGTATTCCTAGAGGCATTGCTAATCTTTGAGGTTTAGAGGATCAAGTCCTAAGTGAACAAGCCCGGATTCATTGAAAGTCATAGTTTTCAACTTACTGCTGATGTGAACAGATAATCTTGGAGCACTCATCAAGCTGAATGTCCTCCACAGGTCCCCCCAGATTCACTTTTCACCCTCCTCCTTACAACTGTATGTCTGAGAAGCAAACCAATGTGGCCGTCATCACTAACCAATGTGGCCATCATCACATGACCTCCTTAATACTCTCTTTCCAGTTGAGTAGAGTCACAAAGCTGTACTGACAGAAAATGTTGAAAAGAGGCTTGAGTTTTGATTCTCCTGGCTCCCCCATGGCCCAGGCCATCACTTGCCAGTGACCAGATTCCTTTACCAAAAGTCACTCCACCCACTGTAGTCACTCTCTCAGAGTTACCCCCCCCCTTCAATGGCTGTCCTGTCTACTCTTTCCTGTTTCTCATCTAGGTAATGGGTAGCAAACATCTCCATTCCTTTATTGATTTCATATCATTTACCTAAACCAACCAAGATTTGTTCATAAGTCTGCCTTTCATGTACTTCATTTGAATGACTCCTTTGGGTATACCATCTTTCTTGCTGATGCCAGGAAAGATAGACATAGAACCTTTGCAGGGAACAACAGCTCTGCTTAGGAAATAATATTTTGTTCTCCATCCTTTCTAGGAAAATTCAGTTATTCAAACAATATTTATACAATATATATATATACATATATATGTGTATGTGTATATAAATGTGTGTGTGTGTGTGTGTGTGTGTGTATGTATGTATGTGTGTGCATACAGTGCCCAGAGTATAAATAAAAAAGGTAATGGTGTCTTTTGGTCCTACTAGTAGGAGAAGATACTGTTTGCATTATGGAAAGAGGCAGTGTGGTATTTTATACTGTTGTTTCTAGCAGGGAAGTGAGAGCTGCATTGAGGATAAAGTGCCTCTTCAAAAAGTAAGGAATACCTTTCCTCCAAATGAAGGCTTTCTCTTCAAGGGTCTTGGCTTCTGGGTGAACAGGTATACATCCTGCAGGAGGAAGGCTATAGGAGTTGTGAAGACTGTAAACAAACTTCATGTGATAATTATGTAATACTTATAACCATGATTAAATGTAAAAAAATCCATAAAGCTTGAGCTTTGGGCCCAGATACTTACAAGAAGAAATATATCAAAAGACCTAGGCACATAGTCTGGCATATACAGAACATGTTGGTAATGATAACAGTAATGGCTGTGACAACAATAGCTAATAATTAAAAGGGAAAGGGGATTATAGCATGAAAGGCACCATTTGAAAGGCCTTTAACAAATACCAATTAGCTCACAACAAGCCTAGGAAGTAAGCTTTATCATTAGTGCTGTTTGCAATTGAACAAAGTTAAACATGGAGAGACTAAATTTCTTATGGTCGTTGGTACAAATTATCACACTTGTGTTAGCTTCAAGTGATAAAAAATATTTTATCGGCCACCGGGAACAGCAGAGATCCAGGGACACAGGCCTGGTGAGACTGTGCTGCGAGTAGCCGGGGCGCAGAGAGGTCTGGGCTGAGTGCAAGGAAACTGCAACCCCCCAATTGGTTCAGGGGAGCAGGAACTCTGTCATAGGGACTTGGTTTCCACCGGGAGGGCCCGTGAGTGCGGACCTTATGCTCAGGCCATCTGCCACCAGGAACAGCAAAGATCCAGGGATGCAGGCCTGGTGAGACTGCACTGCCAGTAGCCTGGGCACAGAGAGGTCTGGGCCGAGCGCAGGGAAAGAACGCCACCCCCCACATTGGTTCAGAAGAACAGGAACTCTGCCTTAGGTACTAGGTTTCCACCTGTAGGGCCCATTTGTGCAGACCAAACGCTCAGTCCATCTGCCACCTGGAACAGCAGAGATCCAGGGACACAGGCCAGGTACACAGGAGAGACTGGAACCAATCACTGACAAGACCACATATAATCACAGACAACAAGATGACAAGAGGAAAGCGAAAGAACTTACCCAATGGAAACCAAGGCAACCTGGCAACACCAGAACCCAGCTCTCCCATCACAGCAAACAGTGGAATGTCAAACACTCTAGAAAAAAAGACTCAGACCCGAAATCATACCTCAAGATGATGATAGAGATGCTTAAACAAGAATGGGAGGAAAAGCATAAAGAAATAGAAGCTGAGGAAACAAGATAAACACTCAAAGAAATCAAAGAACTAGAGGAAAACAGAACCAAAGAGATGAAGAAATTGAAAAAGGAATTTAAAATGGAAATGGAAACAATAAAGAGAACACTAAAAGAGACAACCCTTGAGGTAGAAAACCCAAAAAAGAAATCAGTAGTCACAGATGCAAGCATCTCCAACATGAGAGGGAAGAGAGAATCTCAGGGGCCGAAGACAACATGGAAAACATAGACAAAGCAGTCAGAGTGGACCAGAAAAGAAATTCTTCCCGACACATAATAGTCAAAACGCCAAGTACCCAAAGCAAAGAAAGAATACTAAAAGCAGTAAGGGAAAAAGGTCATGTAACATATAAAGACAGACCAATCAGAATCACACCATCTTTCTTTCTTTTTTTTTTTTTTTTTTGGTTTTGGATATTTTTTATTTCTTCAATTTTTTATTGTCAGGAGTGACTGAAATAAAAAATATAATTGAGTCCCATCATTATTGTCATTATGGAAATGGCTTAAAGAGAAAACTGACCAGATGAATACTATTGCTTCCCACTTTTCAACTGGTAAATAGTTGCCATTGACAACAGACAAGCCCAGAGAATCTGTCCAGAATGTTCAAGAATATGGTATATTATACAGCATGCCTGTTCTCAGGGAGAACACCTAGGACATAATTATGTGTACTTCTTGATCTCATCATACATGACAAGGACAAAGGCACCACCCATGCCTCTGAGAACATTGAACCATGCACCCTTGAAAAAGGCCTTGCTTCCTTCATCTCGAGCAATCTTCCGCCAGCAGTCAAGCGTGCCTGTATACATGATATCAGTTCCTTTGCGTCCAGACTGCATCATCATGCGACGGCGAACCGTGTCAAAAGGATAAGAAGTCAGGCCAGCAACAGCAGTGACAGACTGTGCAGTCATCCAGCTAATGAAGATGTGGGTATTCTTGGGATCTGGGAGCATTCCCTTTGCAGTGTCATAGATACCGAAGTAGGCAGCTCGGTAGATGATAATGCCCTGTGCTGACACATTAAAGCCTTGGTACAGGCCCTTAATCCCATCAGATTTGTAGATCTTAACCAGGCAGTCACCAAGGCCTTTGAATTCCCTTTCAGCGCCAGCTTTGCCCACATCAGCTGCTAGACGGGTATGGGCAAAATCAAGACGGTACACAAAGCACAAGGATGTGGCCCCAGCGGCACCACCTGATGCCAGGTTCCCTGCAAAATAGCGCCAAAACTGGGTCCTCTTGTCCACACCACCCAGAAAGATTTGCTTGTATTTATTTTTGAAGGCAAAGTTGAGAACCTGAGTGGGGAAGTATCTGATGACATTGGCCAGGTTACCACGCCAGAAGGACAGGACTCCCTGTTCCTTGGGGATACGAACCACGCAGTCTATAATGCCCTTGTATTACTTTTCTGCCGTGATTTGCCTGCTGGCATGCTGCACCTGCAGCAGCAGCTTGACCTGCTCGATGGGTGCTACCGCCATCTTGGAGATGGCTGCGGCCACTCCACCGGCCAAGAAGTCCTTGGCGAAAGACACAGCGGCATCTGTCATGTTGAAAGCAAAAAAAGAAGAGGCAGGCGAGTAGGGGACAGGACAGGCTTGACAACCGGCTTTGACTCCCGGACTCTGGGCCACACCAGATTTCTTAACAGAGACTCTGAAAGCTAGAAGATCCTGGACAGACATCATGGAGACCCTAAGAGAGCACAAGTGCCATCCCAAGCTGCTATACCCAGCAAAACTCTCAATCACCATCGATGGAGAGACAAAGATATTTCAAGACAAAACTGAATTTACACAATATCTGTCCACAAACCCAGCACTACAACGGATTACAGGTGGAAGACCCAATACAAGGAGGTAAACTACATCCTAGTAAAAGCAAGAAAATACCTAAGCAAGAAAACCAAAAGAAGAAAGACACACAGGCACATTTCTACCTCTAAAAGCAAAAAATTGCAGGAAACAGTAACAACTATTCTTTAATATTTGTTAACATAAATGGAATCAATTCCCCAATAAAAAGACATAGGCTATCAGACTGGATACATAAACAGAATTCAGCATTTTGCTGCATGCAGGAAACTCATCTCAGAGACAAAGAGAGACACTATCTAAGAGTAAAAGTTTGGAAAAAACCTTCCAAGCAAATGGCCCCAAGAAGCATGCTGAAGTGGCCATTTTAATATCGAATAAAGTAGATTTTCAACCAAAAGTTGTCAAAAAAGTTAAGGAAGGACACTTTTTACTCATTACAGAGAAAATTTGTCAGGAGGAACTCTCAATCCTTAACATATATGCTCCAAATACAAGAGCACCCGTATTCATAAAAGAAACCCTACTAACGCTCAAAAAAATACATTGCACCCCACACAATAATAGTAGGAGACTTCAACACCCCACTCTCATCAATGGATAGATCATGGAAACAAAAACTGAACAAGAACGCAGTGAAACTAGCAGAGGTTATGAATCAATTGGAATTAATAGACATTCACAGAACATTTCATCCTAAAACAAAAGATATACCTTCTTCTCAGCACCTCATGGCACCTACTCCAAAATTGACCATATAATCGGTCACACAACAAGCCTCAATAGATATAAGAAGATTGAAATACTCCCATGCATCCTATCAGATCATCATGGTCTAAGGCTGGTCTTTAATAACAACAAAGACAATAAAAACCCATATACACATGGAAACTAAACAATGCTCTATTAAACGATAACAGGGTCAAAGAAGAAATAAAGAAAGAAATTAAGGATTTTCTAGAATTCAATGAAAATGAAAATACAACATACCCAAACTTATGGAATGCAATGAAAGCAGCACTGAAAGGAAAACTCATAGCTCTGAGTACTTCCAAAAAGAAACTGGAGAAAGCATACACTAGCAACTTGACAGCACATTTGAAAGCTCTAGAACAAAAGGAAGCAGATACACCCAAGAGGAGTAGACAGCAAGAAATAATCAAACTAAAAGCAGAAATTGAGCAAATAGAAACCAAAAGAACCATTCAAAGAATCAACAAAACCAAGAGCAGGTTCATTGAGAAAATTAACAAGATTGACAAACCCTTAGCCAGACTAACTAGAGGGCAAAGAGAAAGTATTCAAGTTATCAAAATCAGAAAGGAAAGTGGAGACATAACAACTAAAACTGAGGAAATTCACCATCCCTGATCTCAAGCTATATTACAAGGCAATTGTGTTAAAAACTGCACGGTACTGGTACAGAGATTGGGCACGTGGATCAATGGAATAGAATAGAAGATCCAGAAATGAGCCCTCACATAAATGTCACTTGATTTTTGACAAAGGAGCTATAAACATTCAATGGAAAAAGGACAGCCTATTCAACAAATGGTGTTGGTCCAACTGGCACTCAGCATGCAGAAGAATGAAAATAGACCATTTCTTATCTCCTTGCTCAAGTGCAAGTGGATCAAAGATCTTCACATTAAACCAGATACACTGAAACTATTAGAAGAGAAAGTAGGGAAAACCGTAGAACACATAGGCACAGGAGAAAGTTTCCTGAACAGAACACCAATGGCTCCCGCTCTAAGTTCAAATTTGACAATTGGGACTTAATGAGATTGCAAAGTTTCTGTAAAGCTAAGGACACTGTCAAGAAAACAAAACGGAAGCCAACAGATTGGGAAAAGATCTTTACCAACCCTATATCTGATAGAGGCCTAATATCCAAGGTATACAAAGAACTCAAGAAGTTAGACACCAGAGAATCAAACAATCCTATTAAAAATGGGGTACAGAGCTAAACAAAACATTCTCAATTTAGGAATATCGAATGGCATAGAAGCATCCAAGGAAATGCTCAACATCCTTAGCCATCATGGAAATGCAAATCAAAACATCCTTGAGATTTCACCTCATACCAGTCAGAATGGCTAAGATCAAAAATTCAGATGACAGCAGATGCTGGCAAGGATGTGGAGAAAGAGGAACACTTCCCCACTCTTGGTGGGGTTGTAAACTGGTTCAACCACTCTGAAAATCAGTCTGGTGATTTCTCAGAAAATTGGACATAGTACTACCTGTAAACCCAGTTATTCCTCTTCTGGGCATATACCCCAGAGACACTTTAATATACAGCAGAGACACATGCACCACAATGTTCATAGCAGCCCTATTTATAATAGCCAGAAGCTGGAAAGAACCCAGATGTCCTTCAGTAGATGAATGGATACAAAAATTGTGGTATATTTACACAATGGAGTACTACCCAGCTATCAGAAACAATGACTTTCTGAAATTCCTAGGAAAATGGATGCATCTAGAGAATATCATCCTGAGTGAGATAACCCAGTCACAAAAGAACAGACATAATATGCAGTCACTGATAGTGGGATGCTAACCCCAGAAAGTTCTGAACAACCCAGAAACAACTCACAGACTATATGAAGTTTAAGAAAAATAAAGGCCAAAATAAAGATGAAAAATCATTATGCTTAATCTTTACACATCAAGAAAACTTTGACTATATCCAGGTTACATCTTGTTTTTTATGTATTTTATGCTCATTGTAATTAGCAACATTTTAAGGTATACTACCAAACCTTTAAAAAAATCAAGTACTGACAAAAAATGTATTCACATACTGTTATGCAAAAATGCTTTTAAAATCTGTACATTTATCTTTGTTTTTTAAAATAAAGTTGTTCAATTAAAAAATATTTTACCATAGTTCTGGACTTTAAAAATTAAAAAAAAAATTAGGACCTACAATGAAATCCACTATTTGGTTCTTTCAGGTATGATGATACTCAGAGTTACTTAGCTTGAGGCCAAACCTCCCAACCTATGATCACTTCATGATAAAGCTGTATTCTCCTCTCCTGCTCACATCTGGGACACTCAGAATAATTTCCATACTTCCACATCCTGCGTGTAATTACATCTACAAACTTTCTTTTTCTATATACAGTAACTTATATAGGCCAGTTAATTCGGATCTGTGGGAGCCTATATTAAAAAGATGCGAACTTAGCAAACTATGAATGGAAGAGAGTACAGAATGTTCTTTCCACAAGGTGACCTTCTAAAACATTATATAAGTTATGATAAATAAATACTCCTAAAAACAAAACATTTTAAAATGCCCTGTAAAATGGGCTAAAAATATTTTTTGCTTTTTTCACATGACGAAGAATAATGAGACAGAACACCAGGTACATTCCCTCGCAGTACTTGATTTACTTAAGCAAATGTAAATGTCACTTCCTGTTTTGCTTGCTCTAAAAATACAAATAAAATGTTCTTTCTTTGCTTTATTCTTGAGTTCAAATGCCTGGAGTTATCTGGCACCCCTCACAAGTCTTTGACATATGTTTTGATCCCCAGAAACTTAGCTTCACTGTCCATGGGACAGGTCGACAGTCTATCAGTCTATGAGAAGAGTAACCTAGAAGGTGGTTTTCCTGAGTGCAAACTCGGAAGCCAGTTTTACTTTCAAAGGCCTGACACTAGTAACCGACTTCTGCCAAGCCAAGCAGCACCTCCTACAAGTTCTTCAACCTATAAAATAGCACTCGAAAGAGAAGAATGTGGGAGACATTTTGCTTACTTATTTCAATTTTTTATTGACTATTCTCTGCATTCACATTTCAGATGCTATCTCCTTCCCCCAGTACCATCCTCCCTCTCCATCCCTTTGGCTCCATAAAGGTGCTCCTTTTCCCAACCACTCTTTTCCACCTCAGTACCTTGGCATTTCCCTACACTGGGAAAATAAGCCTTTGCTGGAACAAAGACCTCTCTTCCCATTGATGTCAGAAAATGCTATCCTCTGTTGCATATGCACCTGGGGCCAGGGGTCTCTCCATGTGTGCTCAGTGGTTGGTATTTTAGTCCCTAGAAGCTGTGGTTGGTTTGGTTGGTTGATATTGTTCTTCCCATGGGGTTGCAGACCCTTTCAGTTCCTCCAGTCCTTTCTCTAGCTCCTTCATTAGGGTCCCCATGTTCAATCCAATAGTTAGCTGCAAGCATCCTCTTCTGTATCCGTAAGGCTCTGGCAGAGCCTCTCAGGAGGCATCGATACCTGGTTCCTGGCAGTAAGCACTACTTGGCATCAGCAATAGTACATGGGTTTCGTGGCCGCATATGGGGTGGATCCTCAGGTGAGGCAGTCTCTGAATGATATTTTCTCCAATAACTGCTCTGCTATTTTTCCCCTTATTTACTCCCATGAGCATTTTATTCTCCCTTCTGAGAAGGGCTGAGGCATCCACATGCTGGTCTTCCTCCACTTTGAGCTTTATAAGTTCTGTGAATTGTATCTTGGGTATTCCGAGCTTTTTGGGCTAGTATCTTCTTATAAGTGAGTACATACCATGAGTGTTATTCTGTGACTGGGTTACTTTATTCAGGCTGATAGATTCAATTTCTTTCCATTTTCCTAAGAATTTTTGAAGTCATTGTTTTTAATAGCTGATTAGTACTCCATTGTGTATATGTACCACAATTTCTGTATCCATTCCTCTTTTGACAGACATCTGGTTCCTTAGAGCTTCTGGCTATTATAAATAAGACTGTTATTAACAAAGTGGAACATTTGTCCTTGTTAGATGTTGAAGTATCTTTTGGGTATATACCCAGGAGTAGTACAGCTCGGTCTTCAGGTTGTAATATATTCAGTTTTCTGAGGAACCAACAGACTGATTTCCAGAGTGGTTGTACCAGTTTTACATTCCCACCAAAAATGGAGTTTTCCTCTTTGTCCACACCCTCACCAGTATTCCATGTCACCTGTGTTTTTGATCTTAGCCATTCTGACTGGTATGAGGTGAAATCTCTGGGTTGATTTGATTTGCATTTCCCTGATGACTAGGGATGTTGAGCATTTCTTTAGGTACTTCTCAGCCATTTGATATTCCTCAGTTGAGATTTTTTTTTGTTTAGCTCTTTATCACATTTTTAATAGGATTATTTGGTTCTCTAGAGTCTAACTTCTTGAGTTCTTTGTATATATTAGATTCTAGCCCCCTATCAGATGTAGGATTGGTAAAGGTCTTTTCTGCATCTTTTGGTTATCATTTTGTCCTTTTACTGTGTCCTTTGTTTTACAGAAGCTTTGCAATTTCATGAGGTCCCATTCGTCGGCCATTATTGTTCTGTTCAGGAAAATTTTACCTATGCCTATGTATTCTAAGTCCTTACTCACTTACTCTTCTATTAGTTTCAGTGTACCTGATTTTATGTAGAAGTATTTAATCCACTTGGACTTGAGCTTTGTACAAGGAGACAAGAAAGGATCAATTTGCATTCTTCTGTATGCTGACTGCCAGTTGAACTAGCACCATTTTTGAAAATGCTGACATTTTTCTACTGGATGGTTTTAGCTCCTTTGTCAAAGACCTAGTGACCATAGGTGTGTGGGTTCATTTTTGGGTCTTTAATTCTATTCCATTAATCTACCTGCTTTTCTCTGTACCAATACTATGCAATTTTTTATCATAATTGATCTGTAATACAGTATGAGGAAAAGGATGGCAATTCTCCCAGAAGTTTTTTCTTATTATTTAGAATAAAAAACAATAGTTGTTTACTATCCTGGATAGTATATTTTACTATCTAGTTTTTAGATACAGTTTTTTACTATCCTATTTTTTATTATTCCAAGTGAATTTGCAAATTGCCCTTCCTAACTCTATGAAGAGTTGAGTTGGAATTTTGATGGGGATTGCATTGAATCTGTAGATTGCCTCAGGCAAGATGGCCATTTTTACTATGTTGATTCTTCCAATCTATAAGCATGGGAGATCTTTCCACCTTCTGAGATCTTCTTCAATTTTCTTCTTCAGAGACTTGAAGTTCTTTTCATACAGTCCTTTCACTTGTTTGGTTAGGGTCACATCAAGTTATTTTATATTCCTTGTGAGTATTGTTCAGGGTGTTCATTCTCTAATTTCTTTCTCTTCCTGTTTATCCTTTGAGTAGAGGAAGGCTACTGATTTGTATGTGTTCATTTATAACCAGCCACTTTTCTGAAATTCTTTATCAGCTGTAGAAGTTCTCTGGTCGAATTTCTGGGGTCACTTAAGTATACAATTATATCATCTGAAAATAGTGATATTTTGATTTTTTCCTTTCCAATTAGTATCCCTTTGACCACTTTTTGCTGTCTGATTGCTCTGACAAGTACTTCCAGTACTATATTGAATAGGTAGGGAGAGAGTGAGTAGCATTGTCTAGTCCCTGATTTTAGTGGAACTGCTTCAAGTTTCTCTGTATTTGTTTTGATGTTAGTTACTGGTTTGCAGTATATTGCTTTTACTACGTTTAAATATGGGCCTCGACTTCTTCATCTTTTAACATGAAGGGGTGTTGAATTTTGTCAAATGCTTTTTCAGCATCTACACAGATGACCATTTTCTCCCTTTGAGTTTGTTTAAATAGTGGGTTACATTGATGGATTTCCATATATTGAACCATCCTTGTATCCCTGCATCCCTGGGATGAAACTTACTTGATCATGGTGAATGATTGTTTTTATGTGTTCTTGATTTGGTTTGCAAGAATTATATTGAGTATTTTTCCATCAATGTCCATGAGAGAAATTTGTCTGAAGTTCTCTTTCCTTGTAGGGTCTTTTTGTGTTTTAGGTATGAGCATAATTGTGGCTTGAAGAATGAGTTGGGTAATGTTTCCTTTGTCTCTATTTTGTGGAATAGTTTTCAAAGTGTTTGTATTAGATCTTCTATGAAGGTCTGATAGAATTCTGCACCAAACTTTTCTGGTCCTGGGCTTTTTTATTTGGGAGGCTTTTTATGACTGCTTCTAAGGCTTCATTTGTTATTGAGCTGGTAAGATGGTTTATCTGATCCTGATTTAACTTTCGTACCTGGTATCTATCTAGAAAATTGTCCATTTCCTCTAGATTTTCCAGTTTTATTGAGTATAGGCTTTTGTAGTAGAATTTGATGATTTTTTGAATTTACTCAGTTTCTGTTACTATGTCTCCCCTTTTATTTCTTATTTTGTTAATTTGGGTACTCTCTCTGTACCCTCTTGTTAGTCTGGCTAAGGGTTTATTGCTATTGTTGATTTTCTCAAAGAACCAGCTCAAAGAACCAGTTGATTCTTTATATGGTTCTTTTTGTTCCTATTTGGTTAATTTCTGCTCTGAGTTTGATTATTTCCTGCCATCTACTCCTCTTGTGTGTATCTGCTTCTTTTTGTTCTAGAACTTTCGTGTGTGCTGTGAAGCTCTTTGTGTATGCTCTCTCCAGTTTCTTTTTGGAGGCACTCAGAGCTGTGAGTTTTCCTCTTAGTACTGCTTTCATCACATCCCATAGGTTTGGGTATGTTGTGCCTTCATTTTTGTTAAATTATAAAAAGTCTTTGATTTCTTTCTTTATTTCTTCCTTTACCAAGGAATCACAAGCATTGTTTAGCTTCCATGTGTATGTGGGCTTTTTGCTGTTTTTGTTGTTATGGAAGACCAGCCTTAGTCCATGGTGATCTGATAGGATGCATGGGATCATTTCAATATTCTTGTGGCTGTTGAGGCCAGTTTTGTGACAGACTATATAGTTAATTTTGGAGAAGGTACCATGAGGTGTTGAAAAGAGGTATATTCTTTTGTTTTAAGATGAAATATTTTATAAATGTCTCTTAAATCTTTTTGGTTCATAACTTTTGTTAGTTTCACTGTGCCTCTGTTCATTTCTTGCTTCCATGACCTGTTCATTGATGAGAATGAGGTGTTGAAGGGGAGACGTCTTAGATTCAAGCAATAACCTATTATTAATTCTGATTTGCTACATGATTTGATACAAATTACTTAACCTTATCTGAAACATGGTAGTGAAAATATCCTCCCTTTGATGCACAAAGAAAAAAAATTATTAAGATCACCATGGAGATTGTCAATGTTGAACAGCAAAGCCTCTGTCCTGTTACTTTTCTGTCTGCCCCAGCCTATAATAAGTTTTAAGAACCAATGCTTGAAGGAATGAATACATTCATTAATGATAACAGCATAACATGTTCGATTAAAATTCCCAGTGTGCAAGGTCCTCCATATCTGCTACTTTATTTGCTCTTTCAATAGGTCTGTGAAGTTGATAGCATTGGATACATTAACCCTATTTTATCCAAGTGAAGCAAACTCAAGAAGGCTAATAGCAATAATTTCAGGTGACAGCATTGCATGCCAGGAGATGTGTTAAACCCTAGCTCAAGTGTATACAGTGCCACAGAATAAAGGTTTTTTTACGGTAAATGAAAAAGCCAAATGTGTCTTTCAAACTTGTCAGTGCTCAGACCTCAAACCATGCAGGGCATGACCAAACACTCTGGGTGTTCTATCTGAAGATGTGCAGAAGCCCGAAGCTTATGAATGCCAAGGTCCTTGTCCTGTTTTTGGGTTAGATAGCCCTTGTCATAAAGACATTCATTTGAATTTAGGTTTCATTGTTTCACAAAAGCGATTTCACCTTTTTGGTTCTAGTTTGTCTTGCCTTGTTGTGATAAAACACTGGCCAAGAACAAGTTAGGAAAGAAAGGATTCTTTTCATCTTAGTTAGAATCCATCATTGAGAAAGGGGAGGGCAGGAGATTCAGACAGAAAACTGAATGCAGCAATTAAATCAAAAACTCCAGAACTCCTCGTCTTGCTTAGCTAGCTTTTATTTCCATATATCTCAGGCCCACTTATTTAGTGATACACTACTGCCCAGCATATATCAATGAGCAATTAAGAACGTGCTACCACGATGACATTGCAAAGGCTACCGGGGACTGGAAAGGTCTCAGGATTACAGTGAAACTGACCATCCAGAACAGACAGGCCCAGATTGAGGTGGTGCCCTCTGCCTCTGCCCTGATCATCAAAGCCCTCAAGGAGCTGCCAAGAGACAAGAAGAAGTGGAAAAACATTAAACACAGTGGAAACATCACTTTTGATGAGATTGTCAACACTGCCCGGAAGATGAGACACCGGTCTTTGTCCAGAGAACTTTCTGGAACTATCACGGAGATTTTGGGAACAGCACAGTCTGTGGTCTGCAATATGGATGGCTGCGACCCTGATGACATCAGTAGTGGTGCAGTGGAGTGGTCGGCTAGTTTAGAAGCAACAAGAAAGTATTTCAATAAAATACTATCTGATAAAAAGCAAAAGTGCTACCTCAGATTTAGCCACAGGCCAGTCGGATCCATGCAACCCTCTGGTTGAGGCTCTCAGATAACTCTGCTGTAAATTTTGATCTCAATTCCTTCCTGCTTGGTAGAGCTGTTAGTAGCCTGAAGCAAGGTGGCCTACCATAGGCTCTTAGTACAGAACCCTCAAGCATACGGAGCTCAGTAACTATTACTGCTCTTACCACTATTGGTCCTAGTGCTGTTAACTTTAGAACTACATAGCCAATTTGTACATGTAGAAACCCATAACCTGAACATATCCTAAGCCAATAACCCATACTACTTCATGGGAGATGAGGCCTCCACTGGGAAAATGAGTCACTTTGCTTATCACGATACACTGTCACCAGGTTGACATGAACTTAGCCAACTGTACTATCTGGGAATCCCCAACTTCATATTTTATAAAAATTCAGGATGTAAACTCAAAGCTGGATGCCATAAAAGGGGCTGCATTATTTTTAAATTTAATTGTTTTACTTATTTACTTTATATCCTGCTCACTGCCCCACTCCTGGGCACCCTTTCTCACAATTATTCCCAAACCCCTAAATATTTTTAGTGCTTTACTTATTTTATGTATATGAGTAGTCTGTCTGCATGTACACCTGCATGTTGGAAGAAGGTATCAGGTCCTATTGCAGAGGGTTGTGAGCTTCTATGTGGTTGCTGGGAATTGAATTCAAGACCTCTGGAAGAGCAGCCAATGCTCTTAACCACTAAGCCATCACTTCAGCCCAGGAGCTACATTCTTAAATCTTTGTTTTAAATCTCTTCTTAGTTCACCTAATTTAACATTTTTTTCTATACATTTCTAATGTGCGGTAACATGAATTCACCGTGGCTACTGTTATGTTTCTTAAAAATAATTTATTTCAACTGCCTCATGTATTCAACCTTTTTCTCTTCTTCCCTTCTCCTTGTTTTTGCTCCTGCTAGTTTTCCTTTCACCCATTTTTCTACTTACATATAATAAATTATATCATGTATCAATAGTAGTAATGACTACTTGAAACATACTATTTAAGAAGCAAACTTTATATTCAATGCCTTGTTTCATCTTCACAGTGACCTGGTGGCCCATTCACTCTCACAGATGAGAAAGTGAAAGCACTCCTCAAAGGTGCACATAGCCAGTAGAAGACAGAGATAGAACAGACCCGGGCCAAGAGATTCCAGAATGTGTTCTCTTAATGCCATGAATATAGATAACTGTGACAGTTTTCCTTTATTGCTTTTATTCAGTGTGTGTGTGTGTGTGTGTGTGTGTGTGTGTGTGTGTGTTAGAGAAAGAAAGGGGGAAGAGAAAGAGAGAGAGAAAAAGAGAGAGAGAGAGAGAGAGAGAGAGAGAGAGAGAGAGAGAGAGAGAGAGAGAAATATTTGGCAAACTTCATTTTTATTTATTTTCTTTTGTTTGTTGCTTGAGGATCTCATTAGTGCAGGACAGTCTCAGACTTGTTATATAGTCGAAGATAGCATTAAATTTCTGATTTTTATATTCCCCCTCCCCAACGCTTGGATCATAGATGTATGTTCCCACATTTAGCTTCTCACTGTTTTTTTTTAATTTATTTTTTAAGCTATCTACAAAGGAAGCCTAGTTGTTTTCACCAAATATAGGTACTCCATCTGCTGGGACACTCAGGCTCCTCCCTGTCATCCTTTCTCAGATTTGCATGAAGGTTTCCCCACCAAGTGAGTCCTATGACTTCCAGTTCTGTAATCTAGGCCTGCATAAGACTACAATTTATAGAACAGCACTGTATAGGCTAGCCCAACTCTCGCTCAATATTTGTACTGTGAACAGTTGGCCCCAGTATTTGGTCTGTTCTTGGAGGTTTTATAAGTGGAGGGTTAACCTATGGTGGTATAGTATTCATTATTTAATTTTCTCATTTAGCAAGTATGTAATTCAACTGCTGGTATGACCTATTTATTATGTGGGTGCTAGTAACACAGGGACATAAAAGGATGCTAAATTCTTTTCAGTATGGTGAAGAAGACATGCAATGAAATAAAATATAAATTTAGAAATGAGTGCAAATTATATAAGATTAGCAAGTTGAGAATTATACAAGAGTGAAAAAGGACACTGTTGTTCGTTGTGTGTTCTGGGAAGGCCTGTCTCTAAAAAGAATGTATAAGCTTAGATTATGTAAAAATTAAACCAAAAGTCAGACCAATGAAGAGAGCAATACTGGTAGTAGTATGTGGAATAGGGTGGAGATAGTGGTCTGCCTGGGACTGACTTGGGTCAAAGAGTTTACTGAGCTTATAGTTTCAGAGCGTTAGTCCATGATTATCATGGCAGGCCTGCAGGCCTGACACTGGAGCAGTAGCTGAGAGCTTATGTCTGAACCACAATCAGGAAGCAGAGAAAGAGAGAAAGCTAACTGGGCTTTTGAAAACTCAAAAGTCTATCTGCAGTGGCACACCTCCTCCAACATTGAGAGATGTGGGATTTTTTAAAAATTATATTTAATTTTTTTTACTTATTCACTTACTCACTGTTCCCCTCCTGGTCTCGCCTTCCTACAATTCTTCCCTTCTCCCCCCTCTGCTTCTTCTCTGAATGAGTGGGCACATCCTTACCCTGGCACTTCAAGTCTCTGTGAGGCTAGGTGCTTCCTCTCCTACTGAGGCCAGACAAGGCAGCCCAGTTAGTTAGGAGAACATAATTTATGTACAAGCAACAGCTTTGGGGATAGCCCCTGTTCCAGTTGTTCAGGAGCCAGAGATGTGGGACGTTGAATGCTACCAGTGGCAAAAAAAAAAAAAAAAAAAAAAACCTGTGAACCCTAGCATGAGGTAGTCACCAGAGAATAAATCAATAAAATTGTTAATTTGGGACCCAACACAGGGGAAACAACAATCAAAGGTCAGTGAGCAGGCAGAGACCACGTCATGTAGAACCTGGGGTGCCAGAGGAGAGAAGATGGATTTTCCCTAGAAGAAAGGTGTTGGAGGGCTTAAACATAAGTGCTATGTTAATTAAGTGACTTAAAAATACCTGCTGTCTGGAAGATAAATTCTGGGTGAACAATAATGAAGTCAAGGGAGAAGTGGAGGCGATGACCGTAATCAGGAAGAACGAGTAGCATGTTGACTCAGGGCGAATGGTCCTGTTTCTATAAGCATTTGACAGACACAGTGAGCAGCAGTGTATGACTGACCAAACAACTTAAGTTCACAGATAGGCAGCAGACTGACCAGAGGCCAGGTACCCACACAGGGCCTTGAAATGCCTCATAAGACATGTAGGAATCCAAAAGGCCATGTACATACAGGTCCATGACTGGGCACAAGTGAAAGGTTGTGCAGAGACTTAGGAAAGACCCCCACCTTCTCACCCCCACTGTCATCCCCCTCTTGCCTCTACCTCACTTTGAAGCTTTAGCAGAGCAGGAAGTGAAAGCTAAGGTAGCAGAGACATGTGCCTGTTGGAATACCGAAGGGGAAGTTCCAACATGAAGAAGCAGCCCGTCAGCCGAGACTGAGAGATTTACGTTTTGAGATATTTATCTTCAAGCTCACTACCAAAATTAGATTTCAGTGGCTCCGTGATAAGAAACTTTACAGAGCTTGTTCAGATAAGACACTAGTCAGACAGCAGCAACAAAGAGTAACAACAACAAATCCTGGTAAAGAGGTGGAAAAATCTAGAACAACCCCATGCTATGAGGACTGAGGAAATATAAAGCTTTTCTACTAAAAAGCAACAGTCAGTTATGGCCCCTGCTACCATTAGGTCATGGAAACCGAGCATAGACCTGTAACCCTTGTATTTTTTCTTTCTTTAATATTTTATTCCTTTTTTCTGATTGTTTGGATATATTTATTTACATTTCAAATGTTATCCCCTTTCCCAGGTTCCCCTCCATATTCCCTATGCCATCACCCCTCTCCTTGCTTCTATAAGGATGTTCACCTACCCACGTATCTCCTCTCACCTCCCCACCCTGAAATTCCCCTACACTGCAGCATCAAGCCTTAGCAGGACCAATGGCTTCTCCTCCCACTGATACCCAACAAGGTCATCCTCTGCTACATGTGCAGCTGGAGCCATGGGTCCATCCATGTGTGCTCTTTCTGGAAGCTCTGGTTGGTTGGTGTTGTTCTTATAGGGTTGCAAACCTCTTTAACTCCCTTAATTATTTCTCTAACTCCTCCATTAAGGACCCCAATTCTTAGTTCTATGGTTGACTGTGAGCATCCCCCTCTGTATTTGTCAGGCTCGGGTAGAACAGCTCAGGAGACAGCTATATCAGGCTCCTGTCAGCATGCACTTTTTGGCATCAGCAATATTGTTTGGGTTTGGTGATTGTATATGGGTTGGATCTCCAAGTGGGGCAGTCTCTGGATGACCTTTTCCTTCAGTTTCTGTGTCAAGCTCTGTTTCTATACTTCTTCCTGAGTATATTTTTGTTTCCCCTTCTAAGAAGGACTGAAGCATCCACATTTTGGTTATCCTTCTTCTTGAGCTTCATAAGATTTGTGAGTTGTTTCTTGGGTATTTCAAGCTTTTGGGCTAGTATCTGCTTATCAGTGAGTGCATACCATGAATGTTCTTTTGTGACTGGGTTACCTCACTCAGGATGATAGCTTCTAGTTCCATCCATTTGCCTAGGAATTTCATGAAGTCATTGTTTCTAAAAGCTGAGTAGTACTCTATTGTGTAAATGTACCACATTTTCTGTATCCATTCCTCTATTATAGGACATCTGGATTCTTTCCAGCTTCTGACTATTATAAATAAGGCTTCTGTAAACATAGTGGAACATGTGTCCTTGTTGTACGTTGGAACATCTTTTGGGTATATGCCCAGGAGTGGTATAGCCTTGTATTCCTAAGATATTAAAGTAATTATTGATGTTGCTAAGAGCAATTTTTGTCTGATTGTAGGATTTGAAACCTGGTTATTATTGGTCCAAAGAGAGAAAGAAAGGTAGAAAGTACAGATGTGACTTACTGTTTTCTCTCTCTCTCTTGTACTTATTTTATGTATGGGTAATTTGAAGTTTAGGATGTTTATTTTTAAAATTAAAATATAACTACATTGTTTTTGGCTTCCCTTTAAATGAAACCATGAAGCTTGCAGGTAAATGCATAAAAGTAGAAGAGTTAGACTGAGTGATTTGACCCAGACTCAAAAAGTCAAATGCCACATGTTCTCTCTCTTATCGATGATTCTAAGCTCCAAGTCATCAGATGTGAATACGTAACATGGAGTAATAACAGAAACGAGAAAAGTCCAAAGAGACCAGGTGAGAATAAGAGGGGGATAGACTCCATAGTTACTCCTTTTTAGTAAGAGACAGCAAGCACGAGGACTGAGGATGAGAACTAACATCAGAAGACTATTGGGTATCTTCAAAGCCCTGACATTCATCAAAGTCCCCATACTGCTTGCTGCTTGTGACTCAGAAAGTACTTGATAGCAGGGGGGCTTTGGTCCATAGTCATGTCTCTTTAATAATTAATACAATGATGGCTTAGATCTGGGTTAATATGATCCACGGTCAATATCAGGGTATATTAATTGCAACACTTGTTTGGTGAACACTAAGAATTTTGTAATAAAATAGGATTGGAAACCACAAGGCTACCCCAAGTTAGACAATCATTTTTTTCAGGTCTTCTCAGAACCTTTGATGATCTGGTATGAATTTCATGTTCCCAAGAGCAGGCTGTATGTGATAAGCCATATATATGATTGAGAAAGAGCCTTTGGTTCTTACCTGCTTTTTAGACAGATAAAGAGGACAGTGTTCCAAGAAATTTGCTCTGAGAAACACTAGATCTCTAAGGTCTCTTCTAAAGATGGCTTTATCTGACATTAATACACTACAATAACTGCACCATATATACTGATGTATGGTTAAGTCTGTCCAGAGCATCAAAAGGTTTGCAGTAAGAGCAGCTGGAGTTTGTGTGGTTAGTGTGGATAAGGTTGTGTGCTTCAAAATGTTTCATGTATACAGTTGGAAAGAAAAGTCACCTTCCACTTTGTAAAATCAGGGAGATGGATGACAACTTGCCTACAGCTTAACAGAGTGATTCTAGTAGGTCAACTGCATGCCCCAGTCAGACCCTCATTTAGCTCAAAACAAAGCCAGGGTTGAGGATTAAGTGCTAGAGAGGGCCAAACTGCTCTGCAGCAGAAAGCTGGAAAACATGATTCTTTCCTAAGACAGAGAGAACACTGCAAATGGCAAGTGAGTGACATGGGACAGCTGCCTAGGGACTTAGAGTGACAGTCTCAATTGTAAACTGTTTACTTTTCTGCAACTCTTCCAAGTCTTTGGTAAGGTTTCCTACACACCAAAGGTCAAAGGTGATATGCACTTGTAAACTTCCACTTAGAGATTTAAATCAGTCACGTGGAAGAGGACTGGAAGTCTGAGAAAATGTAATCTGGATCCCGCAAGGCTGGGGTATAATTTAGTTGGTTGAGTGGCCACTACCTAGCATGCTCAAAGCCCTGGACTTGATTCTCATCTCACATGAACTGAGCATGGTAGTGCATGTCTATAATCCTACTACCAGGGGGGTAGAAGGAGGGGGAGCAGAAATTCAAAGCCATCCTCAGCTGCACAGACAGTTCAAGGACAATCTGAGCTACAACAGACTCTGTTTGGAAAAAACAAACAAACTTCACTGTACAACACGCATTCCATAAGCAGCACCTCACAGATCTCTCCTAACAGTATGAGAAAGGGAGACAGTTACTGTTATATAGCCTTCTTCAGATCTAGGGAAACAGCCAATAGAAGTTCAGAGAGGTCAAACAACTTATCCAAAGTCATTTAGCTGATCGTTCAGCCTTGAAAATAGTTATGATCAGGTCACTTTGACCTAAAGACCCCTATCTGTAACCACGTTCCAAACTGCCCCCTGAGAAGACAGCCTGTGGTTGGGGAATGGACTTGATGGGCAAGATTCAGTTTCTATCTCTAGAGTTTGCTCAGTGGATAAACTACAGATTGTAGATAACCTATGAAGACAGCAGTGTCAGAATGTTCAGGCTTCTCGTGGGGATCATGATGCGTACTACAGAGCCCTCCACACACTCACACCATGGCTGGGTGCTCCCGAGCTCTCTACACACTGACACTATGACCTACTGCTCTTAGGAAAAGAGATGGTTCCACCAAAAATGTCTAATTCTTATCCAGCCTTTTACTAACTCCCCGATGCCCCAGAAAGCACAGTTTCATGGTGTCCTTGCCCCCTCCTAAGCGACACACTGAGAGGGAAGAATGCCAGCCCAGACCTTTCTTATCACCACTGTCGGGTAAGCACAGGTTTCAGCACATATTGGCTAAATGCAATTGCAGCTGATCTGAGCCCGGTCTGGCTGTAACCAGGGAATCCTGGGGCTCAGGGAATTCTTAGAATCGCAGCAGAAGACAGGGGAGTCCATTCACATTGTTTTCTGCTCCCATTCTTTTTCTTGTGGGGACCAAAAGAGAGGTGGTGATGGAGGGCAGGCTGCTTTTATTTTGTTTTTACACTGCATGGACCTCATTCTCTGAAATCAGCTCTTCAGTCTGAAAGGACAAAGCTACCTTAAATAGAATGTCAGCCTGGTATAGCAAAGTGTCATTATATTAATATGCAAAGCTACCAGTCAGCTAATCTCCACAAACCATTTGTTTCCTTAATTGCCCTCTTAGGGCAAAAGTGAAAAAAAATAGGAAAGATGAATAACAATTGTATTTAATTCACCCTTCCTGTCCCCCCCCCCTCCACTTTACTGCAGCGGTTATAAAGCAGGCAATTTTCAGCTTAAACTGTCTAACCACTCCTCACTCAGTCCCACCACAGTGGCACTACTTCACATCACACTTAGTCTGTCACGATCCCTGGGTCCTGCCCACTGACCCCACTCAGAGCAATATCTTGGGCTTTGACACTCATAACCATCTCTAAGAGATAACGAGGTAGCAGTAAGGTATCTGGTTGTAGCCTGCCTTCCCTCAGGAAAGGGGAAGCATCAGCCTTTGAGCACTGGCTCTAAACAACAGCATACATTTTGTACCCTGTCTCTTCTGCTTCCCAGATCTGTGGCTTTGGGTGGATCACTTTGGGTCTCCAAGGCATGCTTAGGGAAACTAGGGCAGGGTAAATGCAGGTGTGTAATAGCACCCACTACAACAGGGCTGTGAGTGCTTGTATTAGATCCTGTCCCAGCCTACAAGATGAAAGATTGGGCTGTTCCATGACCTTAGCTGCTGCTGCCTATTAGGAAGCTAGAAATGGGTCTCCTTTCCCATGCACTGATGCTCAGCCACAGCTCAGAAAGCAGGAAAGCTGGAGGGGTTTCACATGCCTGTTTGAATAGCTAAAGAAGAGAAGGAACAAAGGAGCGCCAAGTTTCCGGTGAATGATCTCTTTAAGCCCTTATTATTCCTCATCTCTAGCCTCAGAACTTCCTTCTCTCTAATCAGCCCTGACCTCTCAGTGACCAGGACCTTCTAAAAGCTGTTTGTATCCCACAGTATCTAAGTTTACTGCAACAAAATAGCCAAAGGAACAGAGCTCCCTATGACTTGATACCTTCCAGTACAGACTTGAAGAGCAGCTGTGTCTAGGAAAAGGGATGTGTTAACATTGCATTGGGTGCAAACGTGCACAAACCCCAAAACTTGACTCTAAAAGAGGTCAGTGGAAACTATTGTGTAGAAGTCTATAGATTTCAAAAAGGGTTTGACAAATGGTTTCTTTTTTTTTCTTATGTTGTTTTTGTTATTTCTTTTTTTAATTGAACAACTTTATTTTAAAAAACAAAGACAAATGTACAGATTTTAAAAGCATTTTTGCCTAAAAGTATATGAATATATTTTTGTCAGTACTTGATTTTTTTGAAGTTTTAATAGTATGCATTAAAATCTTACTAGTTACAGTGAGCATAAAGTACATGTAAAACAAGATGTAACCTGGAAATAGTCAAAGTTTTCTTGGTGTGTAAAGATTAAGCATAATGATTTTTCATCTTTTTTGGCCTTTGTTTTTCTTGAACTTCATATAGTCTGTGAGTTGTTTCTGGGGTGTTGAGAGCTTTCAGGGGTTAGTATCCAATTATCAGTGACTGCATATTATGTCTGTTCTTTTGTGACTGGGTTATATCACTCAGGATGATATTCTTTAGATGCATCTATTTTCCTAGGAATTTCATAAAGTCATTGTTTCTGATAGCTGGGTAGTACTCCATTGTGTAAATATACCACAATTTTTGTATCCATTCATCTACTGAAGGACATCTGGGTTCTTTCCAGCTTCTGGCTATTATAAATAGGGCTGCTATGAACATTGTGGTGCATGTGTCTTTGTTTTATGTTGGAGCTTCTCTGGGGTATATGCCCACATTTGGAATAACTGGGTCTTCAGATAGTAGTACTATGTCCAATTTTCTGAGGAACCGCCAGACTGATTTCCAGAGTGGTTGTACCAGTTTAAAACCCCACCAAGAGTGGAGAAGTGTTCCTCTTTCTCTACATCCTTGCCAGCATCTGCTGTCATCTGAAGTTTTGATCTTAGCCATTCTGACTGGTGTGAGGTGGAATCTCAGGGTTGTTTTGATTTGCATTTCCCTGATGGCTAAGGATGTTGAGCACTTCCTTAGATGTTTCTCCGCCATTCGATTTTCCTCAATTGAGAACTTTTTGTTTAGCTCTGTACCCCATTTTTAATAGGGTTGTTTGATTCTCTGGTGTCTAACTTCTTGAGTTCTTTGTATACCTTGGATATTAGGCCTCTATCAGATGTGAGGTTGGTAAAGATCTTTACCCAATCTGTTGGCTTCCGTTTTGTTTACTTGACAGTGTCCTTAGCCTTACAGAAACTTTGCAATCTCATCAAGTCCCAATTGTCGATATTTGACCTTAGAGCAGGAGCCACTGGTGTTCTGTTCAGGAAATTTTCGCCTGTGCCTATATGTTCTAAGGTTTTCCCTACTTTCTCTTCTGATAGTTTCAGTGTACCTGGTTTAATGTGAAGATCTTTGATCCACTTGCACTTGAGCATTGTACAAGGAGATAAGAAAGGGTCTATTTTCATTCTTCTGCATGCTGAGTGCCAGTTGGACCAACACCATTTGTTGAAGAGTCTGTCCTTTTTCCATTGAATGTTTATAGCTCCTTTGTCAAAAATTAAGTGACCATATATGTGAGTGCTCATTTCTGGATCTTCTATTCTATTCCATTGATCCACGTGCCTATCTCTGTACCAGTACCATGCAGTTTTTAACACAATTGCCTTGTAATATAGCTTGAGGTCAGGGATGATGATTCCCACAGATGTTTTCTTACTGTTGAGGATGGATTTCGCTATTCTAGGTCTTTTGTTATTCCAGATGAAATTGTGTTATTCACTATTCTAGGTCTTTTGTTATTCCAGATGAAATTGTGCATTGCTCTTTCTAACTCTATGAAGAATTGGATTGGAATTATGATGGGGATTGTATTGAATCTGTAGATTGCTTTTGGTAAGATGGCCATTTTTAAAATGTTTATCCTTCCAATCCATGAGCATGGGAGATCTTTCCATTTTCTGAGATCTTCTTCGATTTCCTTCTTTAGAGATTTGAAGTTCTTGTTATACAGGTCCTTCCCTTGCTTAGTTAGAGTCACACCAAGATATTTCATATTTTTGTGACTATCATGAAGGGTATCTTTTCCCTAATTTCTTTCTCCACATGTTTGTCCTTTGAGTAAAGGAAGGCTACTGATTTGTTTGAGTTAATTTTATATCCAGCCACTTTGCTGAACTTGTTTATCAGCTGTAGGCGTTCTCTGGTGGAATTTTTAGGGTCACTTATGTACACTATCATGTCATCTGCCAAGAGTGATGTTTTTACTTCTTCCTTTCCAGTTTGTATCCCTTTGATTTCCTTTTGCTGTTCCATTGCTCCAGCCAGGACTTCCAGTACTATGTTGAATAGGTAGTGGGAGAGTGGGCAGCCTTGTCTAGTCCCTGATTTTAGTGAGATTGCTTCAAGTTTCTCAAAATGGTTTCTTTTGAAAGATTCGTTTATTCATTTATTATTTTTATAGATATGCACCTGCTTTTGTGAATTTTATTTCTATCGCATATGTGCAGGAGCTGTCAGGCAAGTAGGTGTCAGATCCTGTGGAACTCAAGTTACAGGCTTTTGTAAGCTGCTTTGTGGGTGCTGTGAACCAAACGCATGTTCTCTGCTAAAGCACAAAATGCCCTTACCCACTAAGCTATTTTTCTAATCTTAAAAATTCTGTTTCTAAGGCCAGAAAACTTCCACCTCTAAAGACAAGCCCTCTCCCAGGAAGGCATCTATTGATAAACTCAACAGTGCATGAGTTGAGTATTTAGCCAGGGGCATGGGTGTTAATGCCCATCCCATGGGGATGTGATGGGGATTAAGCAATACTATGTCCTCAGAAAAGGTAGATGTCCATGTTGCCCAACTCTTCCTCTAGGAAGGCCTTGAGGGATATCCCTCTTTACTTCTGATATTAATAATGTGGAAGAATGATGTAACTTTAAAGAGTTGGGTTAAGATTTAAGGAAGAAGGGCCATCTGAGGATTGCCCCATCTGGGATTCCATCCTTTCTGCAGATACCAAACCCAACACTGTTGCCCTTGCCAAGTGGCACTTGCTGACAAGAACATGGTGTGGCTGCTCCTTGGGAGGTTCAGCGCACAACTGACCAATGCAGATGTGGGTGCTTGGAACCAACCATCAGACCGAGTTCAGGATCCCGGTGGGAAGGACTGGAGGAGCTCAGGGTGACTGCAGCCCCATAGGAAAAACATCAACTGGCCAGACCACCCAGTGCTCCCAGGGTCTAGACCACCAGTCAAGGAGTGGACAGGGAGGGACCCATGGCTCCAGATACATAGGTAGCAGAGGATGACCTTGTCTGACATCAATGTGAGGGGAGGCCCTTGGGTCTGTGGAACTTTGAAGCCCCAGTATATGGAGATGTTGGAGGGGTGGGGTGGGAGAGAGAGGGTGGGTAGAGAAGCACCCTCATACAGACAAAGGGGAGGGAGGAGAGGAAGACTATGGAATGGGGGGACTGGTGGATGGGGTAAGTGGAAGGTGGAATATCATTTGAGATGTAAACAAATGGAATGATTGATAGTAAAAATAATAGTAAACAAAACAAAATAGAGTTAGGGTTAAGGTTTAAGAGTCTTAAAAAGGTAATTTTTATGGTGATTTCACAATAGTGTTGGAGTATGCAAACACTCCTTAAGTGTCTGCTTATAGTAAGCACTGCTATTTGTTTGGATATTCCTTGGAAACCATTTTACGGATCTCTCAGCATATCTGCTTTCCTTTTCAGTAACTTCCTAAACATTCCCTAGCACCATTTTTATCTGCCATTGTGAATGCTCTCTAGGCTGAAACAAGCGAATCCCACTGTTTCTGGCCTCTTGGTCCTTCCAGCTCCGAAGGTCATGGAAAACAGTGGTGCTTTGCCTGCCTTCACAAATGATGCCACACATCTATTGATTATGTGGCATTGTAACCCTGCTCTCCAGCAAACAACTGCATTGGGTTTCATTATTGATGCTCAGGGAGTCAGTTTAATTACAATTTTTTAATGATGCACATGTTCATACAACTTCTGTATTAGCTGCTACCTCCTTGAATGTTCTTTAATATGTAATAAACATTTTCCTTCACTGAAGCAGGGATCTGATTTCTCATACTCAACACATTATGATCATTTGCAAACCTATGAATCCACTGACATTAAGAGGCTTATCTGAGACCTTGTGATTAAGGACAGACTGTTCTGTATCCTGGCAAAAGAGGAGGCTATCTCCAGACCCATAAACTCCAAAGTAAATAGCAAAATGGCTCTTCTGATAGAGGCATCTATCTGCAGGTTCTGAAAGCCACTGGTGCAAGAACAGGATGGAGTCTTTGCTCTGCTACTCACAGGGCATTGTGATGGTGAATCTGGAGAAGCAACATGTCCATATTGAGGGTAGCAGAGTGCTGTTTTGATAATGCTGCCTTGTCGTTCCCATGCATGGAGCAGTAGTGATTAAATTCTGCCCTTGATCAAAGATACCTGCTGACAGGAAACTCTGCTCTCTCTCTCTCTCTCTCTCTCTCTCTCTCTCTCTCTCTCTCTCTCTCTCTCTCTCTCTCTCTCTCTCTCTCACACACACACACACACACACACACACACACACACACATACACACACACACACACATATTCCAACACACATTCCAAGTTCACTAAACAAATATGAAAATCCAGAGAAGTATGTGATCCCTGCTATACTGCTATAGGCTACCAGGATGATGATATCTCATCATCCTCTATGGGGACCTTTGTGTAGCCAATAATTTGTGTCTTCCTTTCCCTCCCTGCCCCCAGCCCCTGGTAAACACTAGTATGCTTTTCATACTATAGATCTAAGTAATCTGGTGAGTAGTTGTAAATACTATTACATAACATGTGACCCATGGGTACTACATGCATTTCCTTAGAATACTACTTTAACATTCATTCATGCTCTAACTGATGCCATTCTTTCATTATTTTCATTTATAAAGCTGTAGCCATTGTACGGGTATGAAGCATTTTATCTGTTCTACAGTCAGAAGCAATCTGCATTGCCTTTGATTTCTAGTTACTATGATTACAGCCTCTGTGAACATGTGTAGGGGGTCTGTTTTCAGTGCTTTGGGCTATACACCTTACAGTGGGAGTAGGTGGAATTAGTGGGAGTATAGCAACACTATGTTTAACATTTAGAGGAAATAATGAGCTGATTTACATGTATATTCCCAACAGCACTATTAGAAAGGTTCCAGTTTGTCCATATTTTTACAAGTACATGTTCTTTTCTTTAACAAGCAAACAACAAATAAATACCCTTTAGTCACATTAGTGGCTTTGGAGTGACATTTTAATATTGGTTTTGTAAACGTTTTTCTCCCATGGTAGAGTCTTGATATACTAATCAAAACTCAACTGGCCATAGATTCTAAGCATGGGTTTATTTCTGGGCTTCCCATTTTATTCCATTGATTTGATTGTTTATACGTAAGCCTACCCTCCCCCCTTTCTTCTTTTCTCATTCCTCCCTCCTTTTCCTCCTCTCTGCTCTTTTGTTTTTCTTCTTCCTCCCTTTCCTCCTTCTTTTGTTCCTCTTTCCTCCTCTTCCTTCAAGTTTTTTTTTTTTAACATATCCATGACTTTCCTGGAACTCACTATGGAATTATATGGACCAGGCTGGGCTTACACTCACAGAGATCTACCTGCTTTTGCCTTTTAAGTGCTAGAGTTAAAGGAATGACCATACTTTACTGATTAGTACACTCTTGTAGTGTCTTTTGAAGCTTGTATCTGCCAGTTTTCACAAGGATGTTGTTTACTTATTTATTTGTTCTTTTTCCTATTCAGGGGTCCTAGAAGTTTCACGTTAATTTTAGAATTAGCCTTTCCATTTCTTCAAAAAAGGCTATTGTGATTTTCACAGGTATTTCAATGGATCTGTTGATCACCTTGAGTACTATTCCAACTAAACAATACTAAACTTTCCAGTCTCAACACAGAACAGGTCTCCACACATTTGGGTATTGCAAAAAAAAAAAAATATTGAGAGTAGGGATTCTAAGGCCATGTTGAGACAAGCTGAAGCAAGCATTTGGACTAGGCCTGACCTGTCCTTGGATCACCAGAGGTTGAGCTTATCACATGATGTCAATAGAAGTGAATAAATGCCACAGTTTTCAGATGACAAAAAAAAAAAAAAAAAAAAAAAAAAAAAAGAAACCCAGAGCAGAAGGGAAGGGGTGTCTCTGAAAGTCCATCAGTGGATATCAGCTGTCTTTATGATTTATTTCACTGCAAGACTCAGTCTTGTCCAGTAAGGCTCATCTATGGCAAGGTCCATAGTAAGAATATGAGTGCACTTCAACATGAAAGGCAGGAAACATTTCTGAATTGTAGTTAAAGTTAACAAATTGGATCCTGCCTAGAAAAGATCTAATGAAGGGTATAAAAGTTTTTCCATTGCTCCTTTCCTGTGTGGTATTATCTGTGGCAAGCTGGACTTGGGAGTAGAAGCAACTTTCCCCCCAGGATCTTCTGATCCTCCAACAAGTCCCAGAAGCAACATCTTCTGAACTAGACATTAAAAAGCCCAGGCTTGAATCCCAGATCTGCAACTTAACTTGTTCTATGACCTTGGAGAAAAACATTGACATTCCTTCGGATAGGACACTCATCTGTAAAATGAGCATTTTAATAATATCTGCTGAATCCACAGGGATATTGTTCTGTCAAGAGGCATATAAGAAACACATAGTAGACAGAATTTCAGAAATCATTACTGTCTCCACTAGGAGTCTCAGTTTTGGGGTAGGGCCTTCTTGATTCTGGAACAGGAGTCTGCTCTAAAGAGTGTAACTGTATATGCACTGTGTTCAAATTACAAGACTCTTAGTGGAAGAAATTAAAAGAAAAAAAAGAGAGAACGTTAGCCTTAACTCACTCCGATCCTCAAGGGGATGGGAATTATTATATAAAAGAATGAAAAAATAATAATTAGATGTGTGGATGAGTAACAGAAAGATCAAAGCCAGAGTAGGGCCAATATTTTGCAAATAAGAGAATCAAAATCCAGGAAGCAAATGTGTACACCGAGTGCCTGTTGCAGGTCATGTACCATGTAGAAATCTGAGGACTGTTTACTCAGATATACCATTATGTAAAGCTTTGATTAGCCTGGTTTCAAAGATAAGAGTTACTTAGGAGGGTGGGGCACAGGATGACTGACTTACTCTATGTCTTTAGAAGCTTCAACACCAAGGCATTTGTGGTAGAACTTAGGAACAGATAAAAGCCAAGATTTGTTCAGAAAAAGATATTCATGCAGAAAAATTAGCACTCCGACTCACTGTTTTCTCATTACAAATGACAGAATTAGACAGACATTTAGAGCAGGGCATTTCTTAGTCTACTGCTGCCCCTTACCAAGGTGGGACGTATATTAAGTTTGGTGACATTTCTGTAGGATAGACCATGATACCACCTTTATATAAGTGTCAAGTTTGATATCACTCCCCACTGTGTACCCAGGATTGCAGAGGGTTTGGGAGTAGGACTGCCTACTCATTTACCCCGAGCCTCTCTACCTATACAGGGAGTGATAGGAAAATTATGGTCTCTTCCACTCACTGTCTCTGTAATACAAGGTGATGAAGTAACATGTTGGAGATCAGTTATTCTAATGCAAGTCAAGGGCCGAATATTTCTGTGTGTTTTAATGCATCTTAGTTAGGCTGATAGAGAAAATATGGAAAACAGAAGTATGTCTAATAGAAGTAACAAGTTACCATTAATATTCTATTGAAGAGTCTCACAATTTGAAAACAGAAGTCATTCTTCCCCAAATATTTTTATTTCCATGTGATTCCTGGGATCCTGTCATAACTCAGCATGGTGAAGGGACTGAGGTTATCTACACCTGTGTGTGTGTGAGGGGGTGTGTGTAAAAATACTCCTTACAAATTAATTTTTTGTTCCTCACTGATGTCCTCTATGCTCCTTTTCTTTTTGCAAATGGTCTCTACTTTCAGTCACAAGCATTACATACACTTTCTTTCACCTCCCTTGAGATCTCTTCTTCTAAGGTAGATTGTTAGAGCCATAGGTGGCGAATGACCCCAGGGAAGCAGCGTCTTTCAGACGCAAAAGGGCTGGTGTAATGTAATCCTACAGAGACAATGTGTCAGCATGCACTAGACCTCCACAAATTTAAGCCAGACAAAAATCCCAGCACTGACAAGGGGAAGTAAACACAAAGTTCCACCCTTAACCAAGAAGCTATTTGTGATTGATATCTGCAGAAAAAGAAGAAATTTTTTTTTCTTCAATGGAGTAACACTGGGTATATCAACCACACTTCTGGGCAGACCAGGGGTATTTTCCCAACACAAAATGGACTTGTGTGTGTGTGTGTGTGTGTGTGTGTGTGTGCTTGCGCATGTGTGCACACTCTCGAACTCGTGTATATGCATGTGGTGGTTAATGCATGCATGTGTGTGCTTGCTGTTTTAGTAATTTTTTTGTCCTATTGGTTTTTTGTTTGTTTTGATTTTTATTTAGTTGTTTTGCCTTTGTTTTTGACAGAGAAAGAACACAATGTTGGGTGGGTGGAGAGGTAAGAGGATCTTAAAAAGTTGAAGAAGGGGAAGAATGTGATCAAAATACATTGTTGAAAAAAATTATTTTTAACGTTAAAAAACCCCAGCAAACCTCTTTTCCTCTGAAGGGGAAAAGCTTTCATAACGATACAGTAGCATTGTATAATGGGAAGTTTGATTCCTGATTTATAAATTCTTACCATTGATAGGAACAAAATGTAAAGGTAAATATAGGGATGGTATGGACAACTGACAAGCTGGTTGCTTGCATTTGTTTCCTCATAATAAGGAAGACCTCAGAGAAGAGAAAACAACAATTAGCCTTCCATTACTGAGGTGAAACAGAACACATCATTGTTCTGATCTTGATGGGAGGCAGTGTTGGTGAGGTACGTAGGAAGGAGGGCAAGTTGACAACCAGACACTCTAACAACAGATATTTATTGAGTGCCTGCTAAAGCCCAAGCAGTAGTTACCGACCCTATAAATAGATCATCACAATCAAAAGTCCCTCTTCTTTTAGAGATGTTCTCAGAATCATTAGCATCTATTGAAACAGCTGAACAAAGGCTGTGTAAGAAAATAGACATATAAGGTAAGGATAGGTTGAATATTCAGATTATGATGAAAAAACTAAGAAGTATCCAAAGCCAGAGATTGATGAGCCAGGAAAACTGTGTTAGCTAGAAAGACAGAAAAGGGCTCTCTACTGTAGAGCTTGGTGCAGTGAGCTGATGGGTGTAAGGGAAAGTGTCATTCAGCTTACTGGAAAAACAACATTCAGAAAGATCACCAGTGAGAACAATGGTCCTGAGGTGAGAATAGTTCTTGCCAGGTGAAGCAAGGCCAATATGTTCTCAATGCGACACCAATGTTACCTAGGAGAGCATTTTTTTTTTCAAAATGTTGAGTGAGTATTTTTGGTATATTTAACTTTTCCAATGGCGAGAAAAAGTCCGTTTCAAGAAGGAGGGGTGGTGGCAGGAAGCAACGGATTTGATTTTGTTTGGAAATTCCATTTCTCTACAATAAGAGTGTAGAGAAAAGGAATTCTTGCATACTATTGGTGGGAAAATAAATTGATGCCACCACCATTAGGGGAACCAGTACAGAGATCTCTTAAAATGCTGAAAACAGGACTAGTGTTGATCTGTTGATCTCACTTCTGGATACATACCTGAAGGAACTGATATCAGGATGCCAAAGAGACATCTGCACACCCATACTCACAGCCAAATCACTCACAATAGTAAGCTTATGCAGCTTATAGTGGAAAATCCAGGGCTATGCATACGTACAGTACTTATCACTGGTTATCAGGTTTGGGGGAATATTTTTGTTTCTGCATAATGTTCAGTGTTTCCCAGAATGCTTTCTGTTTAACATCTGAAGTCAGAAAGAAAGATTTAATCCTATGCGAAACAAAGGCCGTACCAGTGTTGGCCTGGTGGCGGTCCTGTCCTCCTTACAATTACTTCTCATGAGCTCTTTCTGGGGTGTTGGTGGCCCACCTGGGAATGATGGTTTCTTGACTGCTCCTTGATTTCAAGGCGCTGCTGGCTGCCTCATCCTGGCTGGTTAATGGCATCCTCTCCTGGGAGTCCCTCTGCAGCTCTGCATGCTGCATCCATCATCCTGTCATCTGCCTGTCTCCTTCCAGTTTCTGAGCCCCAATTTCTTTCAACAGCCCTATTTTTCTTCCCTCCCTCTAGAATTGCCATCAGATCCCACCAGCAGGCTTGTCATGGAGATTGCCTGCAAAGTAATTCTTGAATGCCACAAACATTATTAAAGTCTATTTTCCATCATGAGCACTTCCAGCTCTCAAGTCCATTCCTAAATAATTTTTGAAAGATTTCCCTCTACAGTCTATGAAGCACTAAGACTATTTGCCCATCCCCTTGGTACCCTTTCCAACTACAAGCTCACTTCCAGAGCAGTAGCAGATTTGAAGTCTCCCTCCTGAGTCTGTAGGATGCACAGTAATGGACAGAAGTAACACTCAACCCAAGTCCAGTGGCTAACACAAGGGAAGTAGATGGTTGACAGTCCCTCTTCCCATCCCTTCTGTAGGCTAGGGAAATCCATATCCAACCATACTATTTCTATGGTTTCAAGTGCACTCGGGTGTTTGGGAAAGTTGCCTGGAACCTGGAGGGAACAGGTAGCAGAGAGGTGGGGGCACTGGCACAGTTCTCTCCATATGCCCTTTCTTTGGTGCCAATCCACAGTGCTTTCCCAGCCCCATGTTTGACAGCTACACAGCTGCTAAGCAATTAGGCCTTATCATCTCAGATAATTTGCAAAGGGACATAAAGAACAACTCTTTCCTCTGACTCATGCTGTGGTCGAAGGAGTAGATAGAATTATTTGACTGAAAACCAGAGGCAAGAACAAATACAATACTAAGTGGGTTCTTCCAGAAGCAAGTCTCTGGAAGTTTATTGCAGAATCAGACAATCTTAAGTTGGAAATGGCTTTCATAAATATTATCACTGTGACTTATGATGCTAATTTACTGTTTCTGAAAGATAGGAACAGAGTTATGGTCTGGTGGGCCCTCATTTGATGAATAGAGGTGTTTTTTCCTCTGCCTTCCGGCTAGGCAGTGGGATGCTGTAACAGAGGCCACAAGATGGATAGCCTATAGCAATGCTACAAGCACAATGAACTACAACAAAATCAGGCAAGGTTCCCACCCTTCAGCTAGTCAGCTCGGAGGCATAGCTTCAGTTCCAAGGAGCTCAAATTGTTGATCCCTCCTATTTTCTCAGGCACGCCCCTCTCACTGCGGTTTCCCCTAGTCTGAGTCCCCTCTTCTGTGATGGTGTGGGAAAGAAACTGATGGACAAGATTATGTCCTGCCCATATTACACTTCTGTGTTTCTCCCCTAAGGTGTCAAAACTTCAAACTGAAGTACAGGAATTTTTTGGTTTGTATCAGAGGTTAGGTTTTAATTTTTTCATGAAACAGGGTATTGACTCAAACATGTCCCTAATGCTAAATGGTACCTTTTACAGTAGTAATTTTTCTTTAAAAAAGTTTGTTTAGAACCTTGGGCCAAAGACATACAAATCTTCAAAATACTGTTCAATTCATCCAACAAATCCAATGTAAATGTACTAAAAGCTATTAGAAACAAATTGAAGGAGGGCAGCGGTTGGGCATAAGGGAGGTGTTTTCTAATGTTAGCCTAGGTTTTCATTAGACTAGCAATCTTTTCTGAGGCTTGAGGCATGGATAGTGAGGGTATCTGAATTTCTAGAGAACAGGGCAGAGGTAATCTATGCAATGAGATGATAGCCCTACCACTTCAAATGTCAACTGTGCAAACCCTAGCTTTTAAAGATCTTCCTGATCATGAGAAGAACCCAGAATGATCAGTGGGATACCGTATAGAAAGACTAAGCGAGAAAAAAGAGGGAACATCGCTGAGCTGAGAGTGATACTCTAGACACAGGAATCAGGAGGAAGACAACTAACTACCTAGACAGCCCAAATCAATGAATTCTACCAGGACTGCTCCCTCAAATACAGTCATTTTGCCCCCATTTTGAACTACAAAAAAGGCAAATATTGATACCACAGGGAACTGTTGGAGCCATTGTTAGGCCATACTGTCCTCGAGAAAAATGTCAGGGCTCATTGTACCACCTAATAGTCAATAGCTAGAACTCTGCCTGAAACAGAATATCTTTCCCCATAAATAAATACTTCTACTATAAATACATTGTGACAAAACAGACAAAAAAACATAGATGTGTTATTAATTTTTAATCTACCATATTTTTCCTTTTTCTGTGTTCTAAAATAATACATTTGAAGAGCAATGGAAGATATGGCACAAAAATAAAATTCTCTTACATTTGATCTACTCAAATAATACAAGTTTAGGTCCAATTTAATCCAAATGCAGTACCTTGAACATTAGCCATATATTGGGCAGCAAATAAATACATCTTGCCTGAATAAATACAGATGTGACTTCAAAGGACATTTACACTAAGAATTACCTTACAAATTGTAGACTCAACACAATGTAGCCAGTTAATTAAGACAAACCAAGTTGGTTAAAAAAATAATACCAAGCCACTTTTAACAAGAGAGGGGTGGAATGAATTCTTTATGCTCCCATGAAATGGCATATGCTTATTTCTTCCCCAGTCCATCTGTGATCCATTGAGCAAAACTGAAAAATCATTTCAAGAACCATAGTACATCTGAAGGGCCAATGGGAGAAAATTACCTGTTTGGAATGAAAAGGAAACATCAATTTCTGTTTGCATCTTCATGAACAATAATACTGTTTTCTCAGTATGAAGTCCAGTTTATACTACTTTTATTTTCAGGCCAAACAGACTTTCAGAGGAATAATCAAATGAAAGGTGATTTGTTTTCTTCCAATGCAGGTATTTACATACAACCATTTGCTCAGTCTGAAGAGCTTCTTCATTCTTTCTCTGTACTGTGAGGCCATCTCAGAGACGGCTTGCATAAGTAATGCATTTATTTACTAATCTTCAAAGAGTCTCTATTTTTCCTGCCTTCCCACTGTAGTCATTAGGGGTCACAACCCTGCAGGAAATATGGGCTGCCATGGTAACACAAAATGTCTGCTGCTGGGCTTAGCGTAATTCCTCCCTAATAGAAAGACAAGGAGCAGTAAATCCCATCTTTGATAAACTGGTTTATTGTTATATGGAGCCTCTACCTGGGAGGTGGCGATCCCCCAGAGCAGTTTAAAATGATACAAATGCAATTTGTATCTGGATTGATTTCTCATTTTGCACAAGGAACTGGGTAAAATTGTGCTAGGTCAAGTGAAATTCCTTGTCACATTTAAAAATCATTGGCATTGTATTCAGTCAGTCATCTGCTGGGCACATCTATCAGATGCTATGTGTTGCTGTGCTAAGGACTGGGACAAAGCAAATCATTTCTCCAAATCACTTTTAATCCCTATAGAGAACTAGAAATAAAGTGCGCCATCTCCATCATTTTGAATTACTTAGTGATGATAACTATTTTTATTAGTTTACAGGTTTTGTATAGTGAAAGGAGGGAACTGCTCAGGGTTAAGAGACCACTCGGGAGAGAAAAAACATTTCATATTTACCCTAAAGAGAAAACTATATACAACAGCCAGAGGGGGAAAAAAGCTTTCTTGCTTCCATTTAGGAACAAAAGAAATGTAAAGCAAGAAAGGACGAGCTGCTACCCAATTATTTTGTTCTGGAAGGAGAATGTTCTAAAAAAAAACAACCTGAAACTAATAATGATACTTGAAGAAAATTATACTGCAAGTGAGACCGAATGCAATTTGTGTCCCAAAGTGCAATTTTGTCCACATGTATGGATCAGTCAGTCACATGGTCGGCTTCTTGGTCACTGATAGGAACAGTCACAGCAGACATGATGGCTCTTTCTCTCCAAACTGACCCCCTGTTGAATCGTTAAGGTAGATGTGAACCTGATGTCCTGTCCTGCTGTTTTCTACTACATTTCTCCAACACTCAGACTCTACTTTGTCTGGGCAGACGTACTCTCCCTCCATGTCATGGTACACACTATATTCCTTCCACATTGGGAGTGCCTTTCCCTCTCCTGCTTCATTAACTCTCACTATCAAAATCCTGTTACTCCTTCCCAGCCTGCATCATACAGTTGAGCACTAACTTACAGTCTTCCATAAATATTGTGTTCCAATTGCCTCCTATGTACAGATCATACTTTTACAACAAGTCCCAGAGAATAAGCATCAAGGGTCTCCTGTTGTTTCATTGGCTGTCACAGTTTGATGGAGAAGGTGGCACAATGGATAGGAAGACAGGACAAGGAATTGATAGTAACAACCAGGCAGCAGCCATCAAGGAATGGAGACCCTTGGCCCAATAGCTCTTCAGGAACTAAGTTCTGACAAATAATCATGTGAGTTTTGAAGTGGATTTCCCCCCCCCATTGCAACCTTTAAATATAACCCTAACCTTCATTGCATCTTAGAAAAGACCCCTAACGAGAAAACCCAGATAAGCCATTCCTGACTTTCTGACCCAGAGTCTGTGACATAGTAAATATGCTCTAAGTGTCTGAGTTTTTTTTTTTTTTTTTTTTTTTTTTTTTTTTTTTTTTTTTTTGAGTAATTTGCTATACAATATTAGGTAACTAGTAGTGTGGATATAGCTGAGATGTCATAAATACTGTGAAATCAGGTCTTTGCAAGACAGAAGTATACTTTTGGGTGTATTCTTCAGTGACAAATGTTTGAGAATTAGTATCACACTTCTTGGATGGAGGTCAGGACTAAGCAAGTTATCTATTAACTTTAGTACCTAAGGTAAATAGCAGGGCCTCAGTTGTCCCATGACCTCTTTAAGGTCTTCATCAGTAAGCAAAGTGTCTTGGGTTCTCAGAGGACTCTCCTACTTGCTGCTTGGGTGAGATCAGTTTTCTAGTTTCTCTGCTTTTGGTAGGTTCTTCTTACCAGCATAACTAACTTTAATTCCTTGGCCTGTTGTTTGAGTCTACATTTTCCATCTCAGCTATCCCCTACCAGCAACCAGATTTAAACCACAAATGTAAACATGTCTTTCTCATGCTTAAGGCTCTCCCACAAGTTTTAGTTGCTTTGGAGACAAACACCCTGTGCAGCCGCAGCCATATCTTGCTCTCCCCATACCCATATGCCCTCTTCTCTACCCACAAAGACCTACTTTTTATTCCTTGTACTAAGTTCTATCTTCTCACAGATCCTTCTGACATGCCCTCACTATGCCATCTGGCTATATGTGTGTCATTCAGCCCTCACCATAGCATGAGAGAGGCATTTGTTGATTTTCCTGACCCAATCAATGGAGGGCTGAGCTTCCTTAGCACCATTTTCTCTCTCTTCTGGGGTTTAGAGCTATTTCTGTGACATGATGCCAGTCCTTGTGTGTTATAGTCAGATCTATAAGGCTAAGTCTTTCTTCCTGTTTTCACTCTTGTAGGCTCAGCACATGACACATAATAGGTATCCAATATGTATAGTGATATATATGCATGATATAAATATATTGCAACAATATCTGTATTTTATATATTTTAAATAATAGATACTTCAAAATAATTTTAATTGATAGATAAAGTCATATGTATCTTCTACAACTTGACATTTTGATATGTATGTATACACTATGAAATCTAAGTAATTAAAGTTATAGATGACCAGATACTTATAATTTTTATTGTAAGAAACCTTATTATCTTTCAAGAATGGAATATAGTGTTTCCTTTTTCCAATGTTTACTATAAGGTTTTGAACTTACTCCTCTTTTCTAATTGAAAGTTTGTGAGTGTTGAAAGCATTTACTAATTCCTCCTTAAACATACCAGGGCTTTATAACCATTATGATACTCCTTATTGTGATCAGCTTTTATCCTTTGGCCATGGACCTCTAACAGCTGATCCATCTCTATATCCCTGTATATCGACTTGTTAAAATTCCACACAGGAGTGAGATGGTGCAATGATTTTCTTTATGTGAATGGCTTATTTCACTTTCTACAATGTCTCCACATTCATCCAAGTTGTCATAAGTGACAGGACCTCTCAAGCCATAGTTGAATAGCATTCTATTGTGTATGAATATGCATTTTCAATAAGGCTTTTTTCAATCTCAGGTGTGCCCATATACCCAGTGGGAGAGAAAGCCATGCCCCCTCTCTTTTAGTTCTGAGTGGTTTGTGATTGTGGGTTGAATATTATTCCTCACCTTGCGCTCCTATCTCCTAAGACAGCGAACTTTCTGGGTCACTGCCTTCCATTCACTGAGACTCCTAAAATGAAAGGCAGACCCCCAGTTCATTCCTCTAGTTCCAGTGACTAAAAATCAGCATTCAAAAAAAAATGTCAGGGTGAAAAGCATTTTTCTGTTTCAGTCAAACACATCCAAAGAATGTAAAACCTATTCTTGTGCTGGGAGCGTGGCTCATCTGTAGGGCACTTTCTTAGCAAATCACTGCCTATGTTTCATCCTCACCACTTAACACAGAAGTTCCAAAATGGATAAAAGTGTATGAGTCATCTCTTTGGTCATTTAAATCTTATTAGGTTTATATCTTTCCTGGGTAAAAACGTATTTCAGGTGCCGCTTCATATTCCGATGGCTTCAACTCCTTGAATACTCAATGATGACATTTATAAATCCCCATTTGCAGACATTATGCACAAAAAAAAAAAAAAAAACAGAGCTTAAAGGGAGTGCATAGCTTTGAGTAGTCATCTCCTGGAAGGTCATAAGATAGTCCAACCTCCTCCTAGTCCAACCTCCTGACTTTGCCAAGGACTAGAAAAGGAAGGTAACCAGTCAAAGGCCAGAGAATAAGTTCATTCACCTGCCCCCTGCCAAAATAAACAAATCAGCGAAGGTCTGTGACTAACAGGCATGTTATCTTCACGTTTTTCACTTTACGTTATCACTCGTTTCCTTGTCATAAAGATCTGATCCTTTTCTATTGAATCTATTTCCATCTCCAAGTAGTAGTTAGCTGTATGCCTTAAACTTAGGACAGTCTTGATTAAATGGTTTCATAAATAAATAGCTGAAAGAAATCTATGATGATTATGATGTAAAATTGAATTACAATGAACCCCTGACATTCAGGAAAGACATCCAGAAAACTTGGCCTCCAACCCTTCTTCAATTTATAAGTCCTAGTATTATGTAACTGACATGTAATTTCCTTCATAAAACTTCTACTTTTCTCCTAAGAACAATCACATTCTTATGAAGGAAATTGCTCTGTCATACTGGCTCTGAAGTACATGCAGTTCAAATTTATGCCTCAGCAAAATTTCAAATCACTATACCAAGGGCCTTTAAAACCAACTCATAAGTAGTGGAAGGTATGAGTGTTGTATCAAAAGAATGCCCTGGGTCTACTGATTCTTAACAACATTTAAAACCTATGTAAGTATTTGAGTTACTGGTTCTCATTCAAAGAAGAAGCTATGTTACATCAGTGTGAAATTTGGAAACTCCTAGTTCAAGTGTTCCTTATAAATCTATGTACACGGAGTGGGTCTAGAAACACCAAAGTAAGAACAATCAAACCCATCCTGATCATGGACATGCCTTTTTCTTTGATCCCCTCTGATTATTGAATTCTGTTCCGTTTAAAGGTGTGAACTGAATATTTATATTTAGCCCCATGGAGATTCGCAAAGAAATATCTAAATAATGTCTCTGCATTTTTGTCCTGGGAATTTTTCTCTATAATTGGTAAATATCAGTGCAAGAGAAGAGAAACTATTTGACATTTTGTGGGAAAGATAACACTGGAACCATGGAAGGTAAGCAGGTAGAGGTAGACTTGAGAAAGTCCATGGAAGAACCCAGACATGAGCTAGAGCTTCTCTCTGGTCACCCGAGCTGTCCAGGGGAGAGACTGAGCCCACTTCCAGTTTGATTATTTGATCTTTTTGGAAGAACTAAGAGTTTCCAATTTTACACAGTCATCTAATTCATGTGAAGTTTATATACAGTGAGGTCTAACAAATGGCTTTGGGGAAATTTTTATTGCAGTATGACATATATACAGAGATATGAACAAAAGAAAAGTGTTCACATTTATGGAATTTCAAAATTTAGCCATGTTCTTATAAGCTACATACATACCAAGAAAGAAAATATTTCCAGCACCCTCAAAATCCTTCTAGCTCTCCCTCCCAGTAACTCCCCTGTTGGGCTAATCAGATTAACTTTCACTGGATTTTGGATTTCACATAAATGAATTTGTAGTATATTATTATAGCATTTCGTTCTTTTTAGATAAGCTTCTTCCCATTAACAACACATTTGAGAGATTCTGCCACGATTATTGTGCGTAGCTGTATATACAGACCGTTTTGGGAGGGATGCTATAGTTTCATGGTGGCTGCATGTCAGTAACATATGAAATCATCCACTTACTGTTTCTAGGAATAATCAAATGAAATGGATGTCCACTGGGGAAGGAAGGAGAAGGAATCAATAGGGTCTCTACTGTCGGGTCCTCAAGGAAAATTGGCAATTAGGGTGAAAGGTGAAGGGGATAAGAGGACTGAGTGGCAGACCTGATTGAGATTAACACGATCCATTAAGTTAGCCCAGAGACAAATAAGAGTGGCACTTGAAATTTACATAAATGCTATACCCAGCCGCAATCAAGTTTCTGTAGGAAGAAGAAAATTGACGAAAGAAACCTTATAACTTGAATTGAATAGAAACAATGGTGGCCTGAAATTGCCTTTGTCTGACAGAAAAGCTGAGGATAAAAGATGGATGGTAGAAAAGACTGTGGTTCCATTTTTATTATTATTGTTCTTTGTTTTATGTTATTTTTGGTTTTGTTTTCTAAGTTTCCTCTGAAGTTCATAATGGATAGTGAGAATTAATGGTCCTCCTAATGCCTTTGGGGGAAGGAAACTATATATACCCTTAGTAGGCTTCCACTTTTTCTGAGCCAGGAGCACTGTATGCATCCATGACCTATTTCTTGTGTTTGTGCCAAGCACTGGGTTAAGTGGATGGTTCTGAACAAAGTCAGTCCCTGTCTTCATGGAATCTGAATTCTGTACAAAGAAATGGCCAGCCATACCCAACACCATTTCAGCAGTTTTGTTCAGCCACGAACCACCCAGAATTCCTCAGGAAGATTTCTTCAGAGAAATGCAGAGCTGCCTCTGCCATCTTTAGTACTCCATTCTGAAGCAGGAAATCAATCTTAATCTTTCGGCAGATACTCTTTGTCTTTTCCTCCATTCTGTTCTGCCTGTGACTAAGCCTTGACTAAGAGAAGTGGACTATTTCTTGGGACCTCTAATGGCCTACAAGAAGAAAGACCTGTGATGTACTGTTAGTTCAGCTCTATTTCTGGAAATCTCATGGTGGTATGAGTGGTGAGAGAGAGAGAGAGAGAGAGAGAGAGAGAGAGAGAGAGAGAGAGAGAGAGAGAGAGAGAGAGAGAGAGAAAGAGAGAGAGAGAGAGAGAGAGAGAGAGAGAGAGAGAGAGAGAGAGAGAAGGGAGGGAGGAAGAGAAGGAGGAGGAGGAAGGAGGGATGGGAGAAGAGAGGGAGGAGGGTGGGAAAGACAGAGACAGAGAGACAGACACACGCACACATGCACACACATAAGCACACCTCTCCCAGGGTTATTTAAATATCTTCTATCATGCTGCTCCATACACCGAGATCCCAGACTCAGTCTCTTTCCTGTCTCCCTGCCAGTAATGACATAAATGGACCTGAAGATCATGTCTCTCCATCTTGGGGGAGGGGGGACTACAGCATAGTTCTTGGGACTTCAGAATACAGAGTATTGACCACTATATTATTTTGACATCTCAGGAGTACAAATCTAAGCTAGAGCAATGGTTGAGGAGTTCTCAGAAACTATGCAGGCTGGGTCTATTCTTAAATGGAAGTGAGACTTGTACTGAATACGAGAGAAATGAGAGCTGTCATTTTTTATGTCTTGAATGCAATTTATAATACGAAAATAATGGGACACTGATTGTGGGGCAGGGTCTGCCTAAAAGATACTAACCATATTAATCTACTTGGCTACTCCTAGAAGCACCTATATGATGTTATTACCTCTCATTTTGTAGTTTAGGTAAATTGCTTCAACTCATACAACTGGGAACTTATAGAAGCAGCAGTTCAAACACCAAGTGTTGGATGCTATAGATGGAGTTCTTAGCAACACAGCACGCACTGATTTCTGCAGTGCTTACTTTAAACCATTTCTTGCCAATCCTGTGAGATTTCACTAATGTCTGTTATAGAACAAAAGGCAATAAGTCAGATAAACTCGGGCTCCCATTGACAGTAAGCAGCAGAGCAAGGCTTGAAGCTAAACCTCATAAATGCTCATGGTATGAGATAAGGAGTCACACCTTAACTCAGAGACTTGGAGGTTAGGAGGGGTTGTTGCTTGGCCTGGCCAGAGGAAGTCATCGCCTTTTCCCTTCTTCAGTCTCCCTCCAAAATGTGAGGCCGGGGTCCTCAGAGACAAAGAGGAGAGACTGAGGCTGAATGGATATCATGAAGAGTTGGAAAGGAAAACCCAGGGTTTTAAAGTTATCAAGAGAAAGATGGTGTCAGAGTAGTTCAAAGCATGCGCCCAAAAGTGCAACTAGCCTGGGCTCCGATTTCCATCTGGATTACTTCCCAGCCAAGCTCCTCTCAGCAAACTTTCCTAACCCCCTGGACATACATTTCCCGGCTGCCCAAGGGAAGAGAATAGTCTTTTTATAATATAAAATTTGTAGGGAATTAAAAAAAAAGAGAGAGAAAACCCGTGAGAGGCTGGAGATACAACCCAGCTCACTGATCGAGTGCTTGACTAACACACATGAATCCTGAGGTTTGACACCCCCAGAATTACAGAAGCTATTGTGGCATAGATCAAGTGTGCTAGCCTGTGAACCAAGCACTTAGGAGATAAGGCAGTAGGCTAGGCTTGGCAACATAGTAAATTCCAGGCCACCTGGTGGTACAAGCATCCCTATCTTTTAAAAAAAGTAATAAAAGCAACAAGACAAATTAATAAAAAAAATGAAAACAGAGCTCATAGCTCATAATTAACAACCAGCACTTAGAGGCTTGCTGTAAGTTTCAGGCCAGCTTGAAAAAAACTAGTAAGTGCTGGGCCAGCCTGAGCTAAGAAGTGAGATTGTATATCAAAACAAAAATATTAAAAAGATGCCTAAATTGATTAAAGCCATTTATTTCCAAACCTCCATTAAGTTGAATGTCCTGGCAATAGCTGTTGGTGATGTTCTCATTTTCCCTGTGCCCTGCCCCTTCCCTCTGGAGGTACAAGGCTGCCTTAAAACTCCTCCAGGCGACAGCATGCAGCCAGATGCACCCAAGCCACTTGCAACTGCGACTTTCCAAGTCTAAAGTGCCCTCACAGAGATTGGTTAGAAAGTAACGATTTATTTAAAGGAAAAAAAGAAAAAAGAAAAACCTCAAGGAACAATTTCGAGTTGTGAAAATGGAAAGCTGCTGAAGTGTTTTGCTGTTTTGAAGAGCAAGCTATTGCTCTGGTCTTCCAAAATACTCAACAAAATGATAAATGATTATACATAAAACTACCACTGAGATTGACCTTTAGAAATAAAAAAGTTCTGTTGACAGCTTGGTAGGAGAGAAGGGGATGCGTAGGTCATGGGCTGACACAGCAGCCAACCTCTACAGTGGTTACAGTAGCTGTGGCTGAGAGACAGTCAGAGTTGTTTGTTTGTTTATTTGCTTTTCCTGCAGTATAGGTTCTGGTAATTTCTTGCCATTTCCCGGGAAAGAGGGTAGAGTTATGGGATGACTGTACTTCTAAAAGCCTTGAATCTTTTTATAGCTCCAGCCACAGGAGAGCCACTTCCTTTGCTTCTGGCTCTCTTGAGTCAGAGCTGCAAACACCACTTAGGAATCAAATATTACCACTGCTAATATTTTCAAATGCTTTTGATTGTGCTGGACTCTGGTTGAAGCACTTTGACTGCATTAGTTCATTAAATGTCCCACAACTCTATGGGCTCAGGGCCCACTCTGACTGAACACATTTAATGGATGTGGACAAAGGGCCTTGAGAGGTTGGACAACTTCGGAGATTTTCATTAATCGAAAGTGCGGAGCTACAAATGAAAACTCAATTTATTTGGAGTAAAAGCAGGATCAATCTTTCTTCAGAAAGGAAAAAAGAATTTTCTAGATTCTGATGATCACTATCATTTTACACCATGCCATAACGCCAACCTAGCATTTCATCTTCCCTCAGCAGATCCCACTGGAAACATCGGAGAGGAAAACTTCCAAAGTCTATATGATGGAGAACAGCAGCAAAATGGTTTGTTTTGGTTTGTTTTTGACAAAACTTGTTAAAACCAAAAATGTCACATACATATGTCTTGTATATGTTGTCCTGGCATTCAATTTCTTTCTATTCTAAAGAAATGTATTTAATTTTATTTACTATGCCTTGGTGTGAGGTTGTTAGATCCTCTGGAACTGGGAGTTACAGACAGTTGTGCGTTGCCATGAGGATGCTGAGGATTGAACCTGGGTCCTCTTAAACACTGAGCCATCACTGCAGCGCCCTGGTACTACATTTCTAAAAGTAGTTTACAGTAATAAATTATTTTAAGTATTAAGAACAGCGAGTATATAACTAATGGTTATAGAAACCAAAACACATTTAAAAAGTGTTTTAAATGAATTTCCATGGAGAAAAAAGAACGAAAGAATCAAGTGCTTTCATTTGAAATGAACTACTCTTAAAGAACTTTACAAGCCCCTGAGTTTCAAGTTCTAATAGCTGTCAGACAGCATTGTCATATTGTGGAGAGAAATGAGCTCACTTTCTCTAGATGTGCCTATTTCTGGCACTTAGTAGCTGGAAAAAAATTTAGGTAAAGGATGATACAAAAGGCCTGGGGACTTGGTAAGTACATTCTGTTGGATTTTGTTAAATCTGATGAGTCAGATCAGTTTGAATTCCTATCAGGTCAATGAGAAGAACCACCCCCACACACTATATTCCATCTTTTCTATTCCTCCACCAAAGCTCCTAAAAATAAAATAAAGTATTTTCAAAGCATGCCTTTAGTGGCATTTTTACTTGAATCAAGTATTTGAATGTATTGATTCGAATATCCTAGTGTACAGCTCCGCTGGAACTCTCTTGTTTTGAATGATAGCCTAACAAGCTAATCGTAACGACTTTTGTATTATATACCACAAATCATTGTGGGGATGACACGGATTCTAGTGCTAAAAATGGCTATATGCACATACACCCTTACTATATGCAAGACTCACTATACTAGTAGTTAAGCTCAGTATTTGTTTCCAATAACCTTGTCATTCAGTAGCAACACAGGACACAGGAAACTTATAAACATTAGATCATACACCTTGTGAAAGTCTCTCAGGACACCTGTTTCATATCCATAATGTGACAGTTCTAGGAATATGAATATTATGACTAATATGGACTATAGAAGCTGACAAAATTCAAAGAAAATTTGAGCGTTCTTTGGTGGTTAATATACTCTACAGCACCCTCCACTCTCAGAGCATGTGCATGACATTGGACTGATGGGAATTTCTCAGAACAACAACGGGAAACATTAAAAATGCCACCTTTGAAGGTTATGTCCACAAGGAAGCAAACACCTCATGTGATTATCATGCCTTGGGACCTGCCCAGGCTCTGAGCAGTCAGTCCGCCCATGGAGGCTGAACTCTCACAACTGGCAACGTACACATATATGTAAACGATCAATCCATTATCTCTGTAGATATAGCCTCCACAGAAAATGAGATGAGGAAGACACACATTAGAAAACAACCTGTTAAATAGGAGGTAACAAGATTGGCAATTCCCATACCCCTCTCATAACTCCATTTAAAGAGCTTTGCTATAGGTCACCACTGTGCTGAGTCTAGTAGTGAAGCAGCTCTCATGTGCTCCCTGTTTTAGAGATTTCCAAAGGGCACACTGTGTGCTACTCACTATTGCTGTGGTCTGCTGAGACTCCAAAGAGGAACAGCATTGCATATTTACCCTTGGATATGTATTTCTTTGTCGGGCACAGAAGACAAACAAGGGGGTTAAGAAACTTTTGATCTGTTCTGTTTTATTTTTTTCAGTTTTAAACTAGACCTCTGATTCAAGAAAGCTTGATAATCATTGGGAATGTGTAGACTGTTTTAAGTTAAAATACCCAGAGGAGAAAACAAGAACCAAGGCAGGTCAGGTAGGTATGAGCTACAGCAATGGGTACACTGGCCCTGTTGCCATGGGAAACCATGATAGTCAGGGTATTCATTCTTCCATAAATTCAATCATTTTGATTTAAACAAGCAAGCAACAAACAAATAAATCTATTTTTCATTCAATGGTTAATACCATCAGCTAATCTAAAAATGTTTGCTTGTTTATTTATTTATTTATTTATTTATTTATTTATTTATTTATTTATCACTCTACCTGGGCTAACCAAAAACTATATATTAATCAGTGTAGAAGCCTTCAGGATGCTATCAGTGGCAACCTGTTTTTCTGCTACAAACTGACCACTTGACTTTCTGGGCCTTAGTTTCCTCCAGAGAAAAATTCAGGGCAATGTGGACTTTTTCAAACTATAATAATAAATCTCATGTAAGGCATGAGAGAGTGGTTTAAAAATGACTGGCTTTTAAAGTAAAAAGAATTGGACTCGGGACTCCTGAGATACTAGCTTCAGTCAGTTCATTTGCCATCAGAAAAACAGCACTCATGGTTTCAAAACAAGACTCCACTTTTTGTCTTTCCAAGATTTTGTAAGATGAAGCAACGCATTTCAATAGTATAGGCAAACATCATTAGAAATGCACTCAGTTCTACATCCTCTAAACTCTGTGTCAATGGGTGTGGGGCAAATAATAAAACTATATTCATGTGCATCTGATTTGGCAATTATTTAGAATCATATTAGACCCTGTCTGACGCATGGGGCATAATTGGCCTTTCTCAGTACTGCAGATTAGCACCTTTGTTCTCTCTATTGAAACCGAGAGAACGGAATTTCATAAATAGAGAGATTGGTATTGTCTCCACATCCGTTCGCGGAAATGTTTTAAATTGTCAAGTTTGGAACACCTCTTTAATTTAATTCTGGTCATCCCTGATCCTAATCACATCACCAAGCAACACTGACGAACAAGACTGCGATTTCTAATCAACAGCTGCATGAAGGCCAGTTAAGCTGCAAAGTCCATTGTGAATTTAGATTCCTGCCGAATGACAAGTCAAACCAGCCTTCAAGTTTCATATAAACTATTTTGTTGCCTGTGTTAGGTGGGGGGTGGGGTGGGCGACAAAGCGTGTAGTTCTATTTGGTTTTCCTATAATTCTACTCTGAATTGGTTTTGGTTTAATTGGCCCCCCAATCAAAAATCAAGTTTTAAGAAGTTATGCATATTTTCACCATGAGTATTTATTTTTCAGTCCCTGAAACTCTCTGGCTCTCCATATGTAGAGGTTTTGCTTTTTAGAACTGTGTAGGATTACCTTTGAAAAGAAAGTTTTGCTTAATTCCATCAGGTTTTCTGAACTTCTTGCCTGTTTTTATAATGAGAGGCCAGAATACCCCTTTGAATCATCAGAGTCCAAGAAAAATTATGGAGGGAAAAAACCAAAACAAAACAAAATTTGTGCTGGAAAACTCCCACAGACTGTGCCCATAGGCACTGGTATATAGAAATTAAATGCCATATGGAATGCAAAATCCCTCTGTAGACTTTTCAAAGATGCATCATGCCAGGAAACCTTGCAGCTGGGATTCAGAATAACCCCTTTGGAGACCTTTCGTGCTTCAGGTCATTTCATAAGCTCTCTTTAGTCAAGTATTTGCTTCTAAGGTAAGGTGGCTTGTAAACCCCATAAAAATATGCTGTGAGACATAGGATGGGCCAGGTTTTTACTAAACATTAGAAAAAAAGACCTTGGGAGAGAAAGTTAAAAGCAGAACTGGTCTTTGTGGCACACTGATATCTTGTCATAAGAAAAGCCATGCAAAGGAGCTAAAAAATCATATAGCATACGCTTACCCACTTCTTACTTTGTTTCTTGTTCTGATCTCATAAAATAACCACCATGTGAACATTTCCTGAAGGCAGGACAATATTTTAAACCCAAAGCAAAGCCTCCAAAAGCATAGCCTGAGTTCACAACAAAACCCTCATCATCAACAATGTGATTAATTACATTTTCAGATCATAGACATTCAGGATTACTGTTATTCCAAAAGTCTACTACATCTGGTCACATCCACATTTTGTCAAGATGGCAGGATCTTAAAAGCACACAGAGAGAAACACAATTTTCACCTGAATATCTATGTGTCTGTTGAATATTTCCTATAATATAATTTTCAAAGCACTATTCTGAAAAATGCCCACTGTCTTTATTCAAGGATACTAAGGAACAGTAATACTTCAAAAAGAAGAAAGGTAATAAAATGACTAAAAATAAGTCCTATTTTCTTTCAAAAAATGAAAATACAGGCTTGAAAGTATGGCTATCTGGAACAATGCTTCTTGGACAGATTTAAAATATTCCACAATCAAGGCAAACACCCTAGCGTCCATTATGAGGCATGTGAGGGGGGAATCCCGGCAAACAAAAAGCAACCATAGCTTCCATGCCCTGCCTTTATGTGGGCACTTCAGCGCATGTTCATTACCACGGCAGTGATAATAACAAGGGAGATATGAAAGTCAATAATCCCATTCTATTTTTACTTCAAATAAACAACAAAGCCATCAAAACTTCTAGATACTGCCATATTTTGAAATAAAATTACAGCTCTCTTCCAGTACTGTGCAGAACAATTTATTGTACTTGAATAATTACTCCAGCTGAGTAAAGTCCATATGTTCAAATAAACCTGAGAGATGCTTCTTTTTCTCATCTTTTCTCCCAGTTAAACAATATACTAATTAGCCACATATTTCATAAACGTTACAGGGACGTAATAGCAGCTTGTAAATTGCCTCACATTACATAATATATGATTTCATCAATCATCACAAAGCACAAAACAATGGGTAAAAATTAAACTATAAAACACACCATGAAGTAAATGTATCATTTTGTCTTTCTAAAAGAAGCAATGACAGCCAGACATAGAAAAATAAAAAGGAGAAAGTACTTTCCATGAAGATACAGGCCATTTTGTTTAGATTGCAGCCATCTTTGGAAAGCCTACAGATATACAGGGAAAACAGCATCACACAGCCACTGATTTTCATTTTTAAGATAAATTATTAGCTAACCAATCAGTTGAGATTTGATTGCATATCAAAGGTCTCTATTTCATGTGGAGGAGGGAAAGAGACGCAGGATTAGGGGGATGAGGAAAAACACACAAACATCACTATTTAACCACTAACAAAATTAGACATTGAACTGGTTTTTACTCCCCTTAAGTGACATTAGAACAGGAGGTATTCACTTGCATCGAGCACATTTACAACTCCATTAGAGACGACATTGCATCTATTTTCTTCCAACAAATTCCCTTTACCAAAATCACAGAAACGACATAGCATTAATCCGACATGTGCAATTTGAAACTGTCCCAGAAAATAAATTCTGTTCTCCCCATTAAGTGTAAATTCTGGAAACTATGGGAACCCAACTTCTAAATTAGTTACTACTTGCCATAACCCACAGATCTCCATATTCAGCACCTTCTCTCACAATACTGAAGACTGATATTTTTCATCTAGACACACACACACACAAATATCCTCACAATAAAGAAAACTTTTCTATTTTAAGACGAAATAGTAAAAAAAGTCAATTATAAAATATCATAAATATTAGTATCAATTAATTAGAAAAGGTAGTTTTCCTTATATCATTTTTCTAATATAAAATATACAGTTTCCCTGGGACTTATTTCATCAGACTTCAAAGATATAACCCCATCTAAATAAGAAATTTCACTCAGTTATCAAAATTTGGTCTTATGTGGAATCACTCAAACAGCTTTTCAAATACCAACTCTAAAAAATCACGTACATAACAATTATACTCAAAAACCTCTTCAAACTTACTTCACTTAATTTCCCTTATAGACTCTGAAAATAACACGGCTTCTTTAATACCCTGGTGCCCCCTTTTGGTGTACCTAGATCAAGGCTTTCTTTCAGCTAAAAAAAAAAAAAAAAAAAAAAAAAAAAAACCAAAAAAACCATATACACTGTATGAATTCACTCACAACACACAGTGTTTAACTTGGGAAATGTCGATTCACACTGCAGATGGCTCATGGTTATTAGAGCTTTTGTTCTGCCTTTACTATTACCAGTTATTGATCTAAAACATGTGCAAACAAACAAAGCTAACTCCTTTGAGTGGGAAAGGCAAAGCGTCCTTTCCTTAGACAATTGGCATAGCACAGCTCAGATTCCTTGAGTTCTTGTCCCAGTCTTCATGGTAAATAAATGACCCGTTACCTTTGCTACAGGACATTCAATGGCTTGCTGCCGGCTGCATTCAGAAGATATTTTGGGTTTTGTCCTCCATACATTTATGCTGCATGTCTGTCTATCATCCTGAGGAAAGAAAGGCTAGTGAACATGTATAGATCCCAACATCTATTGACAAACAGCAAAATCAAGCGTGGAGACACAGCCTAGTAAACAAGCTTTGTCAAAGGGGAAAGTAAAAGTTAGCAGTTTAAAAAGTTGACCAACATTTAAGAAAAGAAAAAGAAATTGAAATATCCTTACGACTTCTCATATGTTAGAGCCGGTAATTATGCTTCAGAAATAAGTTCTTTCCACGTTCAACGGCACTGTATGAAGAAGACGAGTTGATTTCCAGCAGGGATATTGAATCCTTCCATCTGAAGGACCAATCAAGTGTGAAGTACAGTATAGTTTTAGATTCAATTGAAAGGAAAAAGCTTGACTACTAGTTCATAGCATGACAACTTTCATGGATTAGTTCAGACCCTATTCTCCTCCCTGAAAGGGTATCACAGCATGAAGACAGTTTTCAATGCACTAAACTTTAATAGCTGAGTGGGGGAGCCAAAGCTTGCCTTTGGTCTCTATAGAAACAGTATAGCCAAAATTTGAGGCAAAATTAAGGTCTTTCGTCTTAGGTGCTGTATCTCCCCTCAGAGGTTTCTTTTTACAAACAGACTTTGGCCCTTAGCAAATCTACACTCTTTTGGGGAGTAAGTGTAAAAGAGAAGAGGCAAAACCTACTTCATTATTTTCCCTCTGAACTTCACACAGGCAGCCATTTCAATGAAATACCAGCAAGCCAGATGTGTGGTAGCTGGTGTGAAAGGCAGGTGGAATCGCTGTCTGAGGACAGACTTTTCTCTTCATTATCATGATGCTGGGGTAGTTGCAGTGGTTGGCAGAAAGCACTCGCTGCTCATCTTTGTGACCACTGCCCTGAGCTTGCAGCACCCAGGCCTGGCTAACCCCCTCCCCTCCCCCTTCTCCTCTGTCTTCCACAGTTAGCTGTGCCTTGGGGATTTTCCCACAGAGGCCATCACAGCATTCCAGGACTACTTCCCTGACCCTCACCTCTGAATCCAAACTGAGTACATTGTTGGGGAAAAAAAATAGGTGTTTCAACAATCCAGGGACCTAGTCAGGGTGATACAAGACAGAGCTTTTCTTAAGAATTTACTGTGCTGTAATCTTCTGTGTCACATTTTCCAGCCAAATACAACAGCAGGCCCCGTTTCTTTCACCACAACTTGAGGATTGTTTTTCTTTTTTCTTTTTTCTTTTCTAACAGTGCACCTTGACTTTCTCCTCCTGTGACCTGTGCTTGAACTGACCTAAACCATGTGCTTAGTCCTATTTTCTCTCCAGGTCAGAACTCCTTTATTGATAAGAAATTCAGGTTCCCTGTCTGCCCTATAAAGCAAACTACAATCATGCAGGGACAAATACAGAGAGTCCCTTGCCTTGAATCCATAGCATGACCAAAGAAAGATGCCCCCTGTGGGAGTGATGGGTTCAGAAGTAGAGCACAAATGAGTGCATGGCAGAGGTGGTTGTTTAAAAAACTCTATCAGCGCTATCACAGAACTGGCTTGAAAAATGTATCAAATGGTCCCCTAAAAGCAATTAGTGACTCTCATACCAAGTTTTAGCCAAAGGAACTCTCTTCATTTTCTTGTATAAAATTCTGCACCCATATGATGATGCCAGGGACTTGATAATGCAGTGGTCTGCTATCTGGGCCTCGAGAAACTCTGGGTTTATTGGCTTGGAGTCTTGCCCCAAAATATTTTAATAATGAAAGAACAACCTGTTGACAACCAGGATCAAACAACACAGCCAAAAAGGGCAACTTGTCCCAAGAGTGAGGTGGCTGTCTGGGTTACCACACAAGAAAATTGATATGCGGAGTAACCGGCAGTATATGCAGAAGGCCAAAATATATATCAAATCCAAGTGGCATTGATGCAAGTGAGATGAGAAGAGACAAGGAACAGATTGGGAGTCACTGGCAGCAAGAAGAACAGGGATAGAAGGTAGATAAAATGTGGGCATGCTGTCAGCAACAGTGACAACAGTATCAGCGATGGAGGATAGTGATGCTCAGGTCAATTCCGTGAGGCAACACTCAGCCTTGAAAGGAGGGGTGATTTCTACATTCAGAGCAAGAATCAATCTCATTCCTCAACATTTTCATCCAACCATGTAGTTACATCCATGGCACACTGCCAAGTCCCACATGGCCTTGGTAGGGGTGAAATGACTTGGTGAAGCCCGCTATGGGCGTAAGGCTTGTTTGTATAATAATGTTTATATTTTACACTCCTCCTTCCAGGAGCACTATCCCTGTTAGTATTAATGGCTCCATGAGGATCAGAGACAGCATGAATCTGGGAAGCACAGGTGTGCCTAATATCTCAGTGAAAATGATAAGTGCTGAGACCTTCAGGCTGTGGGAAAGAACTATAAAAATATGACTTTAAAAATATATAATTTCTCAATTGTGCAAAATTATAAGGGTGCAATGTGGATTGTATAAGGAGTTTCACAGATTTGAAGGAACAGAGGTCGTTGCATTAAAGGCCATCTTGTCAGAAAGAAATTAAAGAAGGACATGAAAAGACTTAGGGAGTGGTAATCACATGGCAACATCCTACTCAGCAAAGTTTTTGCTTATGTCTACAAAGGCAGACAGATTCCTGAGTTCAAGGTCAGCCTGGGACAGAGGGAGTTCAGGTCCAGGCCCAGATGTGGTAGAAATGGGGGTAGGGTCCCACCAAGCTAGTTTATCTTCTGTGCTTAACAGACGCAGGCAGATCTATGAATTTTTCTGCAATGTTAAAAGAAAATGTGTATTTGCTGTCTCCTAAGAATCAAGGGGCTGTATTATGGATGCTGATTCACAGGATAATCAAAAGGGAACCTGGAGTAAATGACTGGATTGATATGTAATATAAAAGACTCATCTTACGACCTGCAAGAGACGATCTATTCAGAGAAATTTTAATTAATTATTTTATTTATTCACATTCCAGACTTTGTCCCCCATGCTCCCTCCCACAGTTCTTCATGCCATTCTCCCTACTCTTTGCCTCTGAAAGGATGTTCCCCCTCTCCACCTCCAGAGGGCATCCTTCTTCCCTGAGGCTTCAAGTCTCTACAACTATCCATCTGAGGCCAGACAGGGCAGTCCTCTGCTGCATATGTGCCAGTGGGACCATAGACCAGCCCATGTGTTCTCTTTGGCTGGTGGCTTAGTCTATGGGAGCTCCCAGAGGTCTGGGTTGGTTGAGACTGTTGGCTCAGAAGAAAGCCATAATAGGCTCCTGTCTGTAAGCACAACATAGCATCAGTAAAAGTGTTGGGCCTTGATGCCACTCCCTATGAGTGGATCCCATGTTTGGCAGGTCACTGGACAGCCTTTTCTTCAGTCTCTTCTTCATTTTTGTCCCTGTTCTTTTAGACAGGAACAATTCTGGAATAGAAATTTTGACTGTGGGTTGGTAACCCTATCTCTCTATTTGGGGCCCTGTTTATCTGCTGAGGTGACTTTCCAGGTACCTTCACCCCATTGTTGGTCATTACCATTGAATCCTGAGAGTCTCTCACATTCCAGGTCTCTGGGACATTTTAGAGGGTTCCCCCATACCCCATTTCAGAGAATTTGTCTGTAATGGCAAGAGAGAACTGCTTGGAGAACTACATTGAGCAGAAAATTGAAATAGGAGTTTTGAGATTTTTTCAGAGATCAGAACAAAGAGAAAGCAATCTGGAAAGCTGTCTCAGGCAGAACATAGGCCCCCACCTTGGACCCATTATTGACATTGAGTCTTTTGTTTTCATTGCTCCCAGATACCTCTTTTCTCAGAACTCCTCTCCGAGCTGAGGCTAGTCCTTAGCAGAACACTATATTCACAAAATCCTCACAAGCATATACATATTACTTTCCAAAATACCTTTGTCAACAGCCATCTAAAAATTTCATGTTGGTATATAAACTTCAAATTACCTGATACATGATCATTCTAGAAAGGGTAATTCTACTGATTGTGCTGTGTGCCCAACATGTGCACAGAATGCCTTTAAGTTTTAGGGTTTGTTTTGGTATTGGCTAGAATTATCTTACCTGGTTATTATTTTTAAATGGTACAAAATCCACTTATAAACACAGAAGATAATCCATATTTTTGTCATGCAAATGAATAAATCATAAAAATGTTGTTAACAACAACAGCAAACTCTAAGAAGTCTTTTGTTTAGCTGAATTCTTTAAATGCTTAATCCATTCATGTACTCAAGCACTACTTACTGATTGGATAACAAAATAAATTGGTATAAAAGAATGTGGTTTGTGTGCATGTTTATGTGTATGTAGTGGAGGGAAGTGTCAATATTCACAAAAGATGATATATTCATGATAATACCTGTCAATTAAATATTCACCTATTGGGCAACTATCAGGCTAATAGGAAAATACAAATTTCCAAAAAATGCTTGAAAAATATTAATTTGAATATTAGAAGAAATGACAATCAAAGCACTATGACATATATTAATATCTGCTTTTAGTAGAGTTAGAATAGGCAGGCATATTTAATTGGGATTTTTATTAATCTTAAGAACATGCATTTAATTCCTTGGCCTACCATTCAATTTCTAAGGCAGCCAGTAAAGATGTGCATAATGAATAAATCACAAGGCTTTCATTATTATGTATATTAATAAAGGAGAAAGTGAATCTGTATTCTTGAGTGCATTGGGCTAGTCATCTAATGGTTTATGAAATAGCTATAGAAATAACTTTTGAAAAGAATATTAATATAGAAACACATCAAGAAAACAGCGAATTGAAAAATAACAAGTCTTAAAATCTTTATTAATTATGGTGAAGGTCAAAGTAATCTGTATTCATATTCACTCAAGCTAAATAAAATCAAAGATAGTTGAAAGTTAAAAGCTAAAGCATGCCAAGAAATCAGCACATGCTAAATTTAGTATACATACTTCCAAGCTTATTTGTTTTGCATATACAAATAATAATCAGTAAGTTGAATACAAGTCACAAAATATAAACCTAACCCCTTCCACATTATCTTCTGTCATTCCTGTAGATAAAACACAAAGTGATTTAAGTGGTTGTATTAGTTTGGGTTTTACTGCTGTGAACAAACACCATGACCAATTCAAGTCTTATAAAGGACAGCCATTAATTGGTTCAGTCCATTATCATCAAAACAAGAACATGGCAGCATCCACGTAGGGGCTGAGAGTTCTACATCCTTATCTGAAGGCAGCTAGTGGAAGACTGACTTCCAGGCAGCTAGGGTAAGGGTCTTTTATTCCACACCCACAGTGACACACCTACTCCAACAGGGCCACACCTTCTAATCGTGCCACTCCCTGGGCAAAACAAATACAAACCGTCACAATGATTATTTAGAATTCTCCTCCGGTGAAATCAACAAAGCTTTCAAGTTAAAGTGAGAGCTGGCATCTGCCACAAGTGAAGGACTCACAGTCAGTAAACAAGCCACGATTTGCCCTTCTTTTTCTACCTTAGACCTTCAGTTGTTTTCATTTGCTGTTAAATTCAGTTTGTTACTCAGTGTCGAGGAGCAGCAGTAATGATGGAGGATGCTCAGCTAAACTGAAATCTGAGATAAACAATGAATTCTTTTAGTTATAAAACACACTGTGCATACAACATCATGCCAAATATAGAAAGTTGTCTCAGGTACTCACTAGTAAGTCTCCATTTCCACTTAACTGAACCTTTTACATTGTCATTTGCTGTATGGGGGAAGCCCTCATTCAGAAATAAAAAAGGAGAAAGACAAGATGTGAGGGAGACCACAGAGTTCTTTCTGGACTGATTCTGCTATAAATTGGCTTTTCACAATATAGGCCAAGAAGATCTTCAAAGATGCCTTCATAGATGCCTTTGTGATTTCTACTGAGATCCCCACATTACAGAGAACCCCTAATTGCAGAGCTCTCTTGAATGTACAGCTCTTGTCTGATACTTGGGGTACACTGTACTTCCCTCACTCTGTCTGCTTCTGGAGCACTGTGAAACCTTTTGCATTTCTCAGGTGAGAGTAACACACTATATCACAATAGTCTGCCTAACCCAGGGGACAGACTTCAACATGCCTTAAGTGCCCTATTGAAATTCCTCTTTCCCACCTTGATGTAGAAGAAACCTTCCAAACCCCCACTTCCAAATGGCATAACCATCTTAAAAGAAATCTTCCTTCTATATATTTTCTCCTATTGTCCAAAAGCTAGACCAGTGTCACTCTTGGGAGGAAAAAACACATTGTAAAAAATTTAAGGGTTTCAAATTCTGTTGTTGGCTTTCTATCTCGACACAGGCAGCCTGTCTCACTAATCACTCCATTTACAGTCTAGCCTATTTTGATGTATCAGTCAACATTTTAGTAGAAATCTTACTAATATAACACATGGTATGTTCCCTCCAGTCAGCTCTTGCACATGTGTTATTGCACAACTTCTTGACCATCCTAACTCTTTGCCCTTGCCATCAATATTTATGGTTCTCACAAAATTCGCTACTCAGCAATTTTTGCAGTTCCTGGGCCAGTGTGGCATTAGTCTCATCTGGGAGGTTGTTGGAAATGCACCATCTTGATTGACCATTCTCTTCACTGACGTAGAGCCCAAGAGCTGGAGACCAACCAGTCTGTGATTCAGCAGACCTACCAGAGGATTCTAATGGATATTTAGTCTCAAAAGCCACAACTCTGGGAATGTTCTCTCTTCCTGCTTTCGAGTATTACACCATTCTGTTCATACACTGCTCTCCAGTCAGAAAATAAATGCATTTCCAAGTTTACATAAAATGTCAAGTTTCAGATTGAAAGTCCTTAGCCTTTATGATGGTTTATATTTGCTTGGCCCAGGGAGTGACACTATTAGAGGGTATGTCCCTGTTGGAGTAGGAGTGTCATTGTGCCATGGGCTTTAAGACCCTCATCCTAGCTGTCTGGAAGTTAGTCTTCTGCTAGCAGCCTTCAGATGAAGATGTAGAACTCTCAGCTTCTTCTGCACCATGCCTGCCTGGATGCTGCCATGTTCCCACCTTGATGATACTGGATTGAACCTCTGAACATGTAAAGTCAGCCCCAATTAAATGTTGTCCTTATAGATATATGCCCAAGAATGGTACAGTTGGGTCCTCAGGCAGTACTATGTCCAATTTTCTGAGAAACTGCCAGACTGATTTCCAGAGTGGTTGTACCATTTTTCAATCACACCAACAATGGATGAGTATTTTTTTCTCTACATTCTCGCCAGCATCTGCTGTCACATGCATTTTTGATCTTAGACATTCTGATTGGTGTGAGGTGGAATCTTAGAGTTGTTTTGATTTGCATTTCCCTGATGACTAAAGATGTTGAACATTTCTTTAGGTGCTTCTCAGCCATTTGTTATTCCTCAGTTGAGAATTTTCTGTTTAGCTCTGCACCTCATTTTTAAAAGGGATTATTTGATTCTCTGGAATCTAACTTCTTGGGTTCTTTATTTATATTTGATATTATTCCTCTATTGGATGTAGGATAGGTAAAGATCTTTTCCCAAAAGAATCTCCAACATATAGAAAGGATACATGCTCCACCACGTTCACAGCAGCCTTATTTATAACTTAGGCAAATGGATGGAAGTAGAAACTATCATTCTGAGTGAAGTAACCTAGGTACAAAAGAACACACATTGTATGCACTCACTGATAAGCAGGTAATATCCCCCAAAAGCTTTGAATACCCAAGAAACAATTCACAGACCTTATGCAGCTCAAAAGGAAGGGAGGCCAGAGGTGGATGCCTCAGTCCTTCTTAGAAGTGAGAACAAAACACTCATGGGAGGAAATACAAGGAAAAATAGAGGAGCAGGGACTAAAGAATAGATCACCCAGAGACTATCTCACCTGGGTATCCATCCCATATGCAGCCACCAAACCCCGCCACTACTGCTGATGCCCAGAAGTGCTTACTGGAAGGAGCCTGATATGGATGTCTCCTCAGAGGCCCTGCCAGAACCATACTGATACAGATGAGGACGCTTGCAGCTAACCATCAAATCGAGCATGGGGACCCCTGGTGGAGGAACTAGAGGACCCTAATGGAGAAGCTAGAGAAAGGGGGATGTGAATGGGAAGAAAGGGGGATAACATTTGAAATGTAAATACAGAGAACATCCAATAAAAATGACAAAAAGCAGACATTTGAAAACAAAACAAAATAGATTGGAAAAGAAAAAAGTGTTGTCTTTATAAGAGTTGCCTTGGTCGTGGTGTCTGTTCATAGCAGTAAACCCTAACTAAGACAGCCTTCTTACAACCAAATCTACAGATGTCCCTGTAGTTCTGCTCTAATCTTCTGTGCAGACAAGAGAAGATACTTCTTCCCACACAGAGCCTTGTCACCCAAATTCTGGTTCAACCTGTCTACTTGCTTTGGAAGTTTAATTTAACAGTTGCATATTTTTCTCAGTAAAATGCATTAACTTTATAGGATTTTAAGACTTTCTTTTTAAAATATATTTACATGGCTTCCTTGTTCAGCAGCCATGATTGAGCAGCTTTCTACTGCACCTTCAAAGTTCCTGAAGAAGCCTTGAAACTGACTACTTCAATTTCTTTGTCCTCATGATTGTCATACTCTGATTTTTCTTCTCATGAAAATATCGTTAGCAAGATTACTCCTGAGAGCCATTGGACACTTCATGCTTCTTATCTGACTTCATGTGTAGTCTAATGTCTAACAAAATTCTCTGCAATGAGAAAATGGCTTGTATTTTCGGTTTCCTATATGATAGGCACATAGAACATGTGGCTATTGAGAATTAAATGTAGTAAGTGGGATAGAATATGGAATTTCTGATTTGATTGACTTTAGATCAGAATCTTTGCATACAGTACACGGCTACTATATTACCAAAGCCAATTCAGAGTTAGGACCACACCTGTTTCCTTGAAGCATTTTATTTTGGATTTCATGCTTTACCACTTTAGCAATCCACTGAACCTTCTTTGATGGCTGCCATTTTGCTACTTGGCTCAAGCATCTACAGTCGCCCTTCTGATCACCACGCTTTATGTTCCACACTTCAAAAAGCATTACAGAAATATTAATCAGAAATTTGTATACCCTGAGAATCTTGGCTCATGTTTCTTAAATTGCATGTGTATTAACTAAACATTTTTAACAATGAGAAATGAGATTTTTTTTCTTTTTACAGGTGTAGTTAAATTTAGTCTTCTCACTGATACCTTTCTGAAAAATAATTTGGAAATTGTCAACTTTTATTCTTAGGAGACAAACTATCTAAGTGCATCTTCAGGAAAAATTCTGGATTGTTTCACGTCTGTTTTTCCTCACACTAACCTTGCTGCTTGATAGGCAAAACAAATGAGCCCAGGTCATCCCAGATGTCCCTCCAAAAGTTTTTCCCAAATTTATGAGAATATGTTTATTGAATATAGTAATATTGTTTTGGGTTTCATAGAAACATTATTGTTTATTATTATTATTATTATTAATAATAATAATAATAATAATAATAATAATAATAATAATAATATATTTACAACCTAGCCATTGCCTCCCCATCCCAGTACATACCCCAACAGTTTCTCATCCCATTCCTCTTCCCCCTGTCTCCAAGATGTTCCCCACCACCACCAGGCCTCCTCCCTCTGGAGCATCAGGTCACTCTTGTGTGTGTGTGTGTGTGTGTGTGTGTGTGTCAGGGACTTCAGACCAGCTCATGTATGCAGATATTGGCAGTATGGTTGGTGACTCAGTGTCTGGGAGCTCCCAGGGGTCTGGGTTAGTTGAGACTGCTGGTTGTCCTATAGAGTTGCCCCCCTCCTCAACTTTTTCCCTAATACAACCATAGGGGTCCCTGACTTCAGGCCAATTGTTGGGTGTATCTGTGTCTGTCTCAGCTGCTGGTTGGTACTCTCAGAGGACAGCTATGCTAGGCTCCTGTCTGTAAGCACAACATAGCATCAGTAATAGTGTCAGGTTTTGGTGCCACCCAGATCCCCCATGAGGTGTATCCCAATTTGGGCCAGTCACTGCAGTGTCTTTCCTTTAGTCTCTTCTCCATTTTTGTCCCTGTAGTTCTTTTAGACAGGAACAATCCTGGGTCAGAAACTTTGATGTGAGGCCATGACTATCTACTGGAGGTGGACTCTTCTGAAGTTCTCTCCACTATTGGGCATTTCATGTAAGGTCACTCCCAGTGAGTCCTGAGAATATCTACTTCCTGGGTCTCCGGTTCTCTCTAGAGTGTTCCCCCCACCGAACTCCCACCACACAAGGTTGCATATTTCCATCATTCTTCCGTCCCCTGAGCTTTTTTCTTGTCCCCTCCTCCATACCTGATCCTGTACTTCTTGTTCCCTCCACTTCCCCTTTGCCTCTCAGGTCCTTCCCTCCCTCTGCCTCACCTGATTATTTTCTTCTACCTTCTAAGTGGGATTGGAACATCCTTACTTGGGCCTTTCTGCTTGTTAAAATTCTTAAGGGCTATGGATTTTATCCTAAGTAATATGTACTTCTTTGCTAATATCCACTTTTCAGTGAGTATATACAGTGCATATCCTTTTGGGTCTGGGTTACCTCACTCATATGTCTGTAAAGCTCATGATGTCCTACTTCTTAATAGCTGAGTAGGATTCCATTGTGTAAATGAACCACATTTTCTGTATCCATTCTTTGTTTGAAGGACATCTGTGTTATATCCAGCTTCTGGCTATTAGAAATAAAACCCCTAAGAACATAGTGGAACACAAGCCCCTGTGGTATGGTATTTTCTGGGGAACTGCCTGATTGACTAACAGAGTGGTAGTACAGGTTTGCCATCCCATCAGCAATGGAAGAGTGTTCCTCTTTCTCCACATCTTTTCTAGAATGTGTTGTTACCTAAATTTTGGTTTTAGCCATTCATATTGGTATAAGGTGAATTTTCTTGATGACTAAGAACTTTGAACATTTCTTTAAGTACGTCTTGGCTATTAGAAATTCCTGTTATAAATTATCGATTTAGCCCTTTCTTCCATTTTCAAATTGGGATCTTTGGTCTTTTGAAAGTTAGCTTCCTGAGTTCCTTGTATATTTTGGACATTTGCCCTCTACTGGATGAGTGGCTAGTGAAGATTTTTTTCCCAATCTGTAGGTTGCTTATTTCTCTATTAGATGTGTCCTTTACCTTATAGAAGATTTTCATTTTTATGGGGTCTCATTTATCAATTATTGATACTTAGAGTCTGAGCCATTGAAGAAAATTTAGCCCTGTGCCAATAACTTCCAGAATCTTTCCCAAATTTATCTTCTGTTAGATTCAGTGTATCTTGTTTTATGTTGAGATCCTTGATCCACATGGACTTGAGCCTTGTGCAAGATGATAAATATGGATCTATTTTTATTTTTCTACTTACAGAGTGCCAGTTAGACCACCAGTACTTATTGAAGATGCTTTCTTCTTTACATTGTATGCTTTTGGATTCTTTGTCAAAGATCAAATGTCAATAAAATGTGGGTTTATTACTGAGTCTTCAATTCTATTCCATTGATGGACCTGTCTGTCTCTGTAGCAATACCATGCAGGATTTTGTTTAAAAATTATTATCACTATTGCACTGTAATACAGCTTGAGGTCAGTGATGGTGATTCTCCCCAGAATTTATTTTATTGTTGAGAGTTGTTTTGGCTACCCTGGATTTTTTTGTTGTTGTTGTTTTTTCATGTAAATTTGAGAACTGTTCTTTCCGTGACTGTGAAGAATCTGTAGATTGCTTTTGGCAAAATGGCCATTTTTACAATGTTGATCCTTCCAATCCATGAGAATGGGAGATCTTTCTATCTTCTAAGATCTTCAATTTCCTTCTTCAGATATTTGAAGTTCTTGTCATACAGATTCTTCACTTGCTTAGTTAGGGTCATACTAAGCTATTTCAAATTATTTGTGACTATTGTGAAAGATGTAGTTTCCTTAATTTCTTTCTCACCATGCTTATCCTTTGAGTAGAGGAAGGTTACTGATTTGTTTGAGGTAATTTTATATCCAGCCACTTTGCTGAAGTTGTTTGTCAACTGTAGGAGTTCTCTGGTGGAATTTTTTGTGGTCACTTAAGTATACTATTATATCATCTGCAAATAATGATATATCGACTTCTTCCTTTCTAATTTGTATCCCCTTGATCTCCTTTTGCTGTCTAATTGCTCCAGCCAGGACTTCCAGTACTATGTTTAATAGGTAGGGGGAGAGTGGGCAGCCTTGTCTATTCCCTGATTTTAGTGGGATTGCCTCAAGTTTCTCACCATTTAGTTTGATGTTGGCTACTGGTTGATATTAGTTACCTTTTACTATGTTTAGGCATGGGCCTTGAATCCCTGATTTTTCCAATATTTTTAACATAAACGGGTTTTAAATTTTGTCAAATGCTTTCTCAGCATTTAATGAAATGATAATGTGGTTTTTATTCTTTGAGTTAGTTTATATAGTGGATTACATTGATGGATTTCTGTATATTGAACCATCCCTGAATCCCTGGGATGATCATGGTGAATGATTGTTTTGATGTGTTCTTGAATTCAGTTTGCAAGGATTTTATTGAGTATTTTGGCATTGATGTTCATGAGGGAAATTGGTCTGAAGTTCTCTTTCTTTGTAGGGTCTTTGTGTGCTTTAGGTATGAGTGTAATTGTGGCTTTAAAGAATGAGTTGGGTATTGTTTCCTTTGTTTCTATTATGTGGAATAATTTGGAGAGTATTAGTATTAGCTCTTCTCTGAAAGTGTGATATATACAGAGAGGGCTGTGTGACCACCATCAGGATTCAGGGCCTACATGCAGAAGGCTGAGTCTCACCAGGTTCAACAACTGGGAGAACCCTCCTACTGTCAGAGCTCATAGTAGTATGTACATGTAAATTATTATCAAATCCCTACCTTCAGTTGAAAGGAAACTTCCTCATAATATTTAGAATTACCCCAGCAAATGCTGAGGAGTGTGACTGCTGAGCCATGTGTCACTTCTTAGTTAAATTTGTTTTGTTTGTTTTGGTTTTGACAAACTGCTGGACCAGTTCCTCCATCAGCTACACTATTTTACATTCTGTCCAAAAATGTACCAGAAGGAGTATACAATAACATTCATTTCTTCTCCAACACTTGAAATTGTCTCTTTTTTTAATTCTACGATCTACGTAGATATAAACAGTATGACATGGTTTTGGTTTATACTTCCTTGATAAGAAGTGAATAGATGGAGAGCCAGGGACACAGGCCTGATGAGATTGTGCTCTGAGTAACCAAAGTGCAGAGAGGGCTAGGTGGAGCAGAAAATGTGCCCCTGCAGCACACATTAGGTGCTGGTCCTCTGGCACAGGGACCTGGGATCTGCCTGAAAAGCATATACATTGCAGACTAAAAATACAGGCCCACAGTAAGGCACAAGGCTTTGCCAGTAGGAACCAGGGTCTATCTGGGAAATGCAGTGTTTGACTTTCAGCTTTACAGGCCCTCATACACCTGGACCAGAGGGGAGCCTGGCACATAGGCCCAGGGAGAGCACACCAAGAGTTCTCAGAGAGCAGAATGTACTGTGCTAGCTGGAAAAAGGTCCGTTTTGGCCTAGAAAAAGAGCCAGGTCCCTTCCAGTAGTACTCAGGACCTGTGGGCAGAAGGCTGAGATCCCAGAACAGACTCACAAGAACTCCCACACCTGAGCCCACAAAGAGGGAGCTGAGTCACTGCTACCAGAACTCACTGCTTGGCTACTAAAAGCCAAACACTCAGAAGCAATTTTCTTCCGGAATCCACGGGCCCTCAGGTCCACGTGAGAGACAGGTGCCAGTCACTGACAACAAGACAACTTATAATCACAGATAACAAGATGGCAAAAGGAAAACAAAAGAACTTAAGCAATGGAAACCAAGACAACTTGGCAACATCAGAACCCAGCCCTCCCACCACAGTAAGAAGTGGATTGCCAAACACTCCAGAAAAAGAAGACTCAGACTTAAAATCACAACCCACAATGATGATGGAGATCTGAGAGAAGCTCATGAATAACTCCTTTAAACAAGCACAGGAGGACACACATAAACAAATAGAAGCTTTTAAAGAGGAAACACAAAAACACTCAAAGAACTACAGGAAAACACAACCAAAATGATAAAAAAAAATTGAAAACAGAAATAGAAACAATAAAAAAAACACAAAAAGGGATGACATAATTAAAAATGGAAATAGAAACAATAAAGAAAACACAATAAGAGAAAACCCTGAAGATGGAAAACCTAAAAAAAGAAATCAGGAGTCACAGATGCAAGCCTCACCAACAGACTACAAGAGATGGAAGAGGCCGAAGACAACATAGAAAACATAGACAAAACAGATAGAGAAGATGCAAAAACCAAAAAGCTTCTAACCAAAAAGTACAGGAGATCCAGGACCTAAGGATAATAGGAATAAAAGAGGGCAAGGAATATCAACTAAGAGGCACAGTAAATATTGTCAACAAAATCGTCAAAGATAACTTCCCTACCCTTAAGGAGATGATCATGAGAATAAAAGAAGCCTATAGAACCCCAAACATTGGATCAGAAAAGAAATTCTTCTCAACACATAATAATCAAAACAACAAGTGTTCAAAACAAAAAAGAATACTAAAAGCAGTAAAGGAAAAAGGACATGTAACATATAAAGGAAGACCAATCAGAATCACACCCGACTTCTCAACAGAGACTATGAAAGCTAGAAGAGGAACAGCGGAGATCCAGGGACACAGGCTGGGTGAGACTGCACTACGAGTAGCCGGGGAGAAGAGAAGTGTGTGCCCAGCACTCAGAAAGTGTGCCCCCCGTGATCAGTTCAGGGGAGCAGGAACCCTGCCTTAGGGTCTCTGTTTCCACCTGGCAGGCCCGTGCATGCAGAATAGGTGCTCAGGCCATCTGCCACCAGGAATAGCTGAGATCCAGAAACACAGGCATGGTGAGACTGGGCTGCCAATAGTCGGGGCGCAGAAAGGTCTATGAAAGATAGAAGATCCTGGACAGACATCATGCAGACCCTAAGAGAGCACAAGTGCCAGCCCAAGCTGCTATACCCAGCAAAACTCTCAAACACCATAGATGGAGAGACCAAGATATTCCAAGACAAAACTAAATTTACAAAATATCTGACCACAAACCCAGCACTACAACACATTATATGTGGAAAACCCAATACAACAAGGGGAACTACATCCTAGTAAAAACAAGAAAACTCCTAAGCAAGAAAACCAAAAGAAGAAAGACACACAGGCACAATTCTACCCCCAAAAGTAAAAATAGCAGGAAACAGCAACCACTATTCCTTAATATCTGTTAATATAAATAGACTCAATTCCCCAATAAAAAGTTATAGGTTATCAGACTGGATACATAAATAAAACCTAGCATTTTGCTGCATACAGGAAACTCATCTCAGACACAAAGACAGACACTATCTCAGAGTAAAAGTTTGGGAAATAAATTTTCAAGCAAATGGTCCCAAGAAGCAAGCTGGAGTGGCCATTTTAATATCGAATAAAGTAGATTTTCAACCAAAAGTTATCAAAAAAGATAAGGAAGGACACTTTTTACTCATTTCAGGGGAAATTTGTCAGAAGGAACTCTCAATCCTTAACATATATGCTTCAAATACAAAAGCAACCATATTCATGAAAGAAACCCTACTAAAACTTAAAAAATACATTGCACCACACACAATAATAGTGGGAGACCGCAATACCACACTCTCACCAATGGACAGATCATGGAAACAGAAACTGAGCAAGAACACTGTAAAACTAGCAGAGTTTATGAACCAACTGGAATTAATAGATATCTATAGAACATATCATTCGAAAACAAAAGAATACACCTTCTTTTCAGTAGCTAAGGCACCTTCTCGAAAATTGACCACATAATTGGTCACAAAACGAGACTCAATAGATATAAGAAGATTGAAATACTCCCATGCATTCTTTCAGATCACTATGGTCTAAGGCTGGTCTTTAACAACAACAAAGACAACAAAAAGCCCATATGCACATGGAAACTAAACAACGCTCTGTTAAACGATAGCAGGGTCAAAGAAGAAATAAAGAAAGAAATTAAGGATTTTCTAGAATTTAATGAAAATGAAAACACAACATACCCAAACCTATGGGATGCAATGAAAGCAGTACTGAGAGGAAAACTCACAGCTCTGAGTGCTTCCAAAAAGAAACTGGAGAGAGCATACACTAGCAATCTGACAGCACAGTTGAAAGCTCTAGAACAAAAGGAAACAGATATACCCAAGAGGAGTAGAGGGCAAAAAATAATCAAACTTAGGGCAGAAATAGATCAAATAGAAACAAAAAGAACCATTCAAAGAATCAACAAAACCAAGAGCTTGTTCTTTGAGAAAATCAACAAGATTGATAAACCCTTAGCCAGACTAACTAGAGGGCAAAGAGAGAGTATCCACATTAACAAAATCAGAAATGAAACAATGTAAAAATGGCCATCTTACCAAAAGCAATTTACAGATTCAATCAATCCCCATCAAAATTCCAACTCAATTATTCATAGAGTTGGAAAGAACACTTTGCAAATTCATCTGGAATAACAAAAAACCCTAAAATATCAACCTCTATTCTCAACAACAAGAAAATTTCTTTGGGAATCACTATTCCTAACCTCAAGTTATATTACAAGGCAATTGTGCTAAAAACTGCATGGTACTGGTACAGAGATCAATGGAATAGAATAGAATATTCAGAAATGAACTCTTACACATATGGTCACTTGATCTTTAACAAAGGAGCTGAAAACATTCAGTGGAAAAAGGACAACCTCTTCAACAAATGGTGTTGGCTCAAGTGGAAGTCAGCATGTAGAAGAATGAAAATATACACTTTCTTATCTCCTTGTACAAAGCTCAAGTCCAAGTGGATCAAAGATCTCCACATTACAACTGGTACACTGAAACTATTAGAAGAGAAAGTAGGGAAAACCTTAGAACACATAGGCACAGGGGAAATTTTTCTGAACAGAATACCAATGGCTTGTGCTCTAAGACCAAAGATCGGGAAATGGGACTTAAAATGGTTGCAAAGTTTCTGTAAGGCTAAGGACACTGTCAAGAAAACAAAATGGCAGCCAACAGATTTGGATATGATCATTACCAATCCCACATCTGATAGAGTACTAATATCTAATATATACAAAGAACTCAAGAAGTTAGACACCAAACAATTAAACAATCCTATTTGAAAATGGGGTACAGAGCTAAACTGAAATTCTCAATTGAGGAATATTGAATGGCTGAGAAGCATCTAAGGAAGTGCTGGACATCCCTATTCATCAGTGAAATGAAAATTAAAACAACCCTGAGATTCCACCTCACACCAGTCAGAATTGGTAAGATCAAAAACTCAGATGACAGCAGATGCTTGCAAGGATGTAGAGAAAGAGGAACACTCTTCCACTGTTGGTGGGGTTGTAAACTGTTACAATCACTCTGCAAATCAGTCTTCCGGATCCTCAGAAAATTGGACTTAGTCCTACCTGAAGACCCAGTTATTTCACTTCTGGGAATATAACATAAAGATGTTCAAACATACAAGAAGAACACATGCACCACCATGTTCAGAGCTGCCCTATGTATAATAGCCAGAAGCTGGAAAGAACCCAGATGTCCTTCAGTAGATGAGTGGATACAATAATTGTGTTATATTTACACAATGGAGTATGACTCAGCTATTAGAAACAATGACTTTATGAAATTCCTAGGAAAATGGATGTATCTAGAGAATATCATCCTGAGTGAGGTAACCCAGTCACAAAAGAACAGACATAATATGCAGTCACTGATAATGGGATACTAGCCCCAGAAAGCTCTGAATACTCCAGAAAAAAAACTCAGAAAAAGTTCAAAAAGTCAAAGCCCCAGTCCTTAGGGAAAAAAATAGTATATAGTATCCTCTCAGAGTGTCAGACTGTGTGTGGTACACTTAGACATTAAATCACTAATAATCAACGAGCTAAGAATATAGCCTTGTGGCAATTTCTGGTATTGAAAAATCATTATGTTTAATCTATACACACCAAGAAAACTTTGACTGTTTTCATGTTCCATTCTGTTCTACATGTACTTTATGCTTATGGTAACTATTAAAATTTCAATGCATGCTATCAAACCTTTAAAATAATCAAGTACTGACAAAAATATATTCATATAGTTTTATGCTAAATGCTTTTAAAAATCTGTACATATTTCTCTCTTTTTAAAATAAGGTTGTAAAAAGAAAAAGAAGTTACTAGACATTTTTTTCATGTTTACTGTCCATTTTTACATCTTTTTGGGTGGAAGGTCTATTACAATCTGTAGCTCATTGCACAACATTTTTACTCAAGAAAAAATTTTAAGATAGTACAAAGTGTTCTAATATTTTCTTACATTGAAATACCTTTCACTACCCATGGCTCATTTTTCCAAAAAAGATGACCATCCTAAGTGGTATAAACCAGTTACCTGACCAACAGGTTGTATTTGTGTCTAGCCAGAGTTTTCACTGAAATCCTTTTGTCTTCTAAATTTCAACACAAGATAGTACATGCTACTTAACTCTTGTGGCTCCATATCTTTTTTCAGCCCATGATAGCTTCTTTGTTTTCAGGACCACAGAAGAAGAAGTGTATAGGCCACACATACGGGGGACAGCACCAATTTGAGTTCATCTGGACTTTTCTCATGATAATGTGAGATTATCAGAGAATATCACTAATTGGAAATGCATTTCACATTGCATGGCAAAGAACACATGCTATTACTGAGTCTGAACAATAGTCATGTTGCTCTTGATTACTTAGTGAATTTTTCCAGTATGAAGTCCTACTTTTTCCTTTTTCATATTTACTAGATACAAATTACCAAATTCAGTCTATTCTCATGGGGATTGAGATTTAATTCTATTTGAAGAAGAGAGAATGTATGTGTTTTTTGAAATTATTATTTTCATTGTTATTATCTCCAGAAGATATGTCACATCTCCACTAAGTGTTCATTTAATCATCTCTCTGTCAGTGGATTCATGGGGACCATCATTCTTTTTGCTGATTAACATGTTCCAACTTTGATCACGGGGAACTCTTTCAGGCTGGCTTCTCTGTCCCTTGATATCTCTCTGACACAAACACCTTCCACTTGTTCCATATCCTTCCCATCTCTATATCCTCATTTTCAGTACATTTTAACACTATCTGATGCCCCAAATCCATCCTATATTTTTCTACCTTAACTTTACCACCAATCATTTCCCCAAGGGCTCTTTTACTGGAGAACAATATTTAGAAAAGATGATGTAGGCACCCTGGATGCTAATGGCTCTTAGTCTCTAAGCTGTCTCAGTAGTCAGAACAAGGACATATTTATATGCAGAATGAAGTAAGTAATATTCATAGTGATATGTATGTATATGTGTATGCATTCACATATACACATGAACTTATAATGTTTTAACTCTAATCAAGCATAGTAAAGTTTATTTTAGCACGCCTTCTTTGTTTATTTATAACTTTCACTGATGATAAGAATCATGATTCTCACTATTTATATTTATAATATCTGTTTAATCTCTGAATACATGCAATGTCATTTCACAGTTGTTCATATGAGTCCCAACAAGAAAAAAATAAGTAGAAAAAAATATTCATGTGATTCTAATTTGATTTAGCTTTTCAATACTCAGAGACTCATTGTTTTCCAATAGATGTCAAGTTGTTTTAACTCTACCCTTTGAGATCACTGAGCATGCTTGTAATTACAAATACATTTTGCATTCTTTGTGCAGTCTACATTCTGTGATGTTCTGACTGGCATTCAAGATAACTTTAAAAATTAATTTCTTTTGCATTTTAAGTTCACCACAAAATGAACAGGATGGATAGAATTTCTCTCATACTCTTACCCATTATAATTGTTTCTTCAGTTTTCCATATTGCTACCAGAGTGGTACACTTATCACAATTGAAAATTTTACCTTAACACATGATTATTGTATTGTAAGTTTATTTAGTTTTTGAAACTATACCGGTTTGGAGAAATATGTAACATATAACAGTTATATACACTATAACAAATATTAAACATAACTGAATAGATATATAAATATATATAACATGTATACATATAAATATGTAACATAACAGTGTAGTTTCACAGCCTTAAAAAACTTCTATGTTCTATTTATCTATCCTTTTTCTCCACTGCAACTTTAGAAAAATGCTGATTCTCTTGTAAGTGCTATAGTTTTTACTTTTCTGTATATTATGTTTTCAGTATTTTGTTATAAAAGCCTATCTCAGAAGGAGAGAGAGAGGAGACAGAGGGAGAGGATAAGAGAGAGAGAGAGAGAGAGAGGAAAGAAAAGAAAAATTTGTACATGATAGGTACAGAAAAATGAGTGAAATCACAAATCATTGTGTTCTATAAAATATGCCTGACTGAGAAAGATAAACACTGAATGTTTTCTATCATATGTAGGAGCAAGATTTGTTTAAAATTGTGTGATATGTGTAATAAACCTAGAATGTAGATTATGAGAAGAGAGGAGTAAATCAAGGGAAGGGAGAATTATTTTTCCTTTGGAAATTTGTACTTTTCCTTCCAAAACCTTCAACTGATTAAATGAGGTCACTTTGGTTACAAAGTCAGTTGATTGTAGGTTAATTATACCTACCAAAATCCCTTCACTGAAACACTTCAATGTACGTACAATTGCATAAATTGGTACTATCGTCAAGTCAAATTGACACATAATTTATTTATGTTTGTCATCTATTGAAAATAGCTCTTGGCCATTTTGCTTGCTTGTTTGCTTGAAACTGTCACTAGTATCTCAGGTTGGCCTTGAATTCACTATGCAACTGTGGATGACCTCCTTCTATGTCTACCTTCCAAGTTCTGGAAGTATACAGAACCATTGGTTAGAGAGTTTCTCAAGATCAATCTTAGGGTTTCATTTTATACCGTATCCACTGGAATAGAGCCCATAAAGTACAGAAGAAAACTAACTATACTATGGTTCAGTCACATTGTGGCATGCTCTAATAGCAATAAAAATTAACAGTTCTCATCAATCTCATAGATGATACCATACTTAAAATAAATCCCCACATAAATAATTCCCAGTGAAGGATTCCACAATTCTATACTTACTAATGTGACATCTACATTTATGTAAAATGCAGACAACAGTTTGACTCAGAAAAGTAGTACTTGGAAGGAAGCACAAGAAGAAAGGTTCTGGTACTGAATCTGCATTTTGCTTTGTAGCTGTTCACTGTGTCTACTTTCCTGACCCTCACTGAAGTGCATGGGTATGACACTGCAATAAAAGGATTTATAAATTTTGGAGGCTGAGACAAAAGATTTACTGTATATTCAAGACTATCCTGGGCTACATAGTAAGAGTTTATGTCAATGTGTTCAAGGTTCTTTCCCACTTTCTCTTCTATTAGATTCATCATATCTGGTTTATGTGGAGGTCTTTGATCCACATGGATTTATGTTTTGTACAAGGAGATAAGAATGGTTCAATTTGCATTCTTTTTCATGATGAATGCCAGTTGAACACACACCATTTGTTGAAAATGCTGTCCTTTTCCACTGGATGGTTTTAGCTCCTTTGTAAAATATCAAGTGGCTATAGTGTGTGGGTCCATTTCTGGGTCTTCAATTCTATTTAGTTACCTTCCTGTTCCTGTACCAATATCATACAGTTTTTTTTTTATCAATATTGTTCTACAATACAGCTTGAGGTCAAATTCTCCCAGAAAATTTTTTATTAATGAGAATGTTTTTTGATTTTGTGGGTTTTTTGTTATTCCGATAAATTTGAGAATTGTGCTTTCTATGTCTCTGAAGAATTGAGTTGGAATTTTGATAGTGATTGCACTGAATCTATAGATTGCTTTCAGTAAGATGGACATAGACAGAACTCCAATGGCTCAGTGTCTAAGATCAACAACTGACAAATGGGACCTCATAAAATCGCAAAGCTTCTGTAAGGCAAAGGGCACTGTAAATAGGACAAAACATCAACCCAGGGATTGGGAAAAGAACACTACCAACCCTACATCTGATAGAGGGATAATGTCCAAAATATACAACGAACTCAAGAAGTTAGATTCCAGAGAACCCAATAACCCTATTAAAAATGGGGTACAGAGCTAAACAAAGAATTCTCAACTGAGGGATATAGAATAGCTGAGAAACACCTAAAGAAATGCTCAACATCCCTAGTTATCAGGGAAATGCAAATCAAAGTAACACTGAGATTCCACCTAACAAAATGGCTAACATCAAAAACTCAGATGACAGCAGATGCTGGAGAGGATGTGGAGAAAGAGGAACACTCTTCCATTGTTGGTGGGATTGCAAGCTGGTACTATCACTCTGGAAATCACTCTGGTGGTTCCTCAGAAAATTGGACATAGTCCTACCTGAAGACCCAGTTATTCTATTTCTGGGCATATACCCCAAAGGTGCTCCAATATATAAGAAGGACACAAGCTCCACTATGTTCATAGCAGCCTTATTTATAACAGCCAGAAGCTGGAAAGCACTCAGATGTCCTTCAGTAGATGAATGAATGCCAAAAGTTTTGGTACATTTACACAATGGAGTACTACTCAGCTATTAGAAACGATGACTTTACAAAATTTGTAGTTGAATTAATAGAACTAGGGTATATCATACTGAGTGAGGTAACCCAGTCACAAAAAATTCACACATGGTATGCAGTCACTGATAATTCGATACTAGTCTCAGAAAGCTCTGAATACCCAAGAAACAACTCACAGCCCATATGAAGCTCAAAAAGCAGGAAGGCCTAAATGTGGAAGCCTCAGTTATTTTTGGAAAAAATATAAGTGTATAGCACACTTTCAGAGTGTGGTACACCTAGACCTTAAATCATTAATTATTCAAGAGCTAAGAATGCAGCCTTGAGGCAATCCTTGATATTTAAAAATCATTATGTTTAATCTTTACACACAAAGAAAACTTTGACTATTTCCATGTTATGTTTTGTTTTACATGTACTTTATGCTCATTGTAACTAGTAAGTTTTCAATACATACTATAAAACCTTTAAAAAAATCAAGTACTGACAAAAATATATTTGTATAATTTTGTGCAAAAAATATCTTAAAATCTGCACATTTATATCTTTTTTAAAAATAAATTTGTTTAATTTTAAAAAGACAGTAAACTTTTATCATAGGTCTGCATGTAGGAGGGAAAAACCACACAGATTAAAAGCTGGTAAGCCAAAGAAGGAAGAGTGCTTGGATAAGCCTTGGATCCCTGACAGACTACAGAGTGAGATCTAGTCTCAATAAGACATGGAAGGAGAAGAATGGAATTGGAGAGAGAAGAGGGATAGGAGGGGAAGGGGGAACAGCAGCAACATCTGGTTAGAGAACAGAGGGGCATACTAGCTAGTAGAGAATGGCCCATATCAAATTACAATTTTGTCACAGTCACTTGCATTTAATTTGTATTCTTTTTATGAATTATACCCCTTAGAGACTGTAATCACTTGTCATGTTATTTTCTGGGTGTCGTCTTTGTCCTTGTGCCAAGACTCTCTAGACTGAAATAAAAACCTTGGGTTTTTTGTTTGTTTGTTTGTTTGTTCTGTTAGTTTTGATGGGTTTTTTTTATGGGTTTTATCAAGACCCACATCACTGTTACCGTATGCCTTTGCTGAGTTTTTATAAGACTTATACCTCAAATCAGTACATTTATGGGATAAAATATAATGGTTTGCTTCCTGAATACATTGTGGAGTGAATAAATAAAGATAAGCATGTTCTTATTCTCAAAGAGAAGAATAAGGGAGAGGGAATACAGAGTTGACATATTGTGTGAACTCCTGTTTGAATGTGTGTGTGTGTGTGTGTGTGTGTGTGTGTGTGTGTGTAGGGAGGTAGGAAGGTAGGTAGGTATAAATGTTTTATTAATTAGATCACTTGTTGCATATATATTTAATCCTTAGAACACCCTTATATGTGAGACATGTTGCTTATTTGCTTGAAACAGTATCTCAGGATGGCCTCAAGTTCACTGTCATCGTGTAACTGAGGATGATCTTGAACATCTGTTACTCCTGCTCTATCACACTTGTTTCAGAAATACTGGAGATCAATCCTAGACACTGTGTAAGACAAGCGATTTTAGAGATGAGGAAGCCAGCTGTGAAGAGTGTTAGGTACTTTGGTGGCATCACACAAACTGAATAAGTAACAATACTAAAATAAGAATCCAGGTCTTCTGACTCTTCAGGGTCTTTTGTTTACTTTGAGATAAACCTTTATTTTTATTGTTTTTTATCTATTTACATTTCAAATGTTATCCCCCTTCCCAGTTTTCCCTCCACAAAACTCCTATTTCATCCTCTTGCTTATAAGAGGGAGCACCCAAGCATTCCCCTAGGGTGGGTCATTGAGCCCCCGTGAGAAAAAGGGGAACCCTTCCCATTGATGACAGATAAGGCCATCCTCTGCTACATATAGATCTGAAGCCATGGGTCCCTCCATGTGTACTCTTTGTTGGTTTCATCAGTGGGAGCTCTGGGGAGGGGTCTTGCTGGTTGATATTGTTTTTCTTCCTGTGGGGTTGTATACCCCTTCGTCTCCTTCAGTCCTTGTCCTGACTTTTCCATTGGGTTCCCCACACTCAGTTTGACATTTGGTTGTGGCATCTGCATCTGTATTGGTCAGGCACTGGCAGAACCTCTCAGGTGACAGATATGCAAGGCTCCTGTCAGTATGCACTTCTTGGCATCAGCAATAGTGTCTGCAGATGAGATGGATTTTTAGGTGGGGCGGTCTCTGGATGGCCTTCCCTTCAGTCTCTGCTCTACTCTTTGTCCCTGCATTTCCTTTTGACAGGAGGATTTCTGGATTAATATTTTTGAGGTGAGTGAACGGCCCCATCCCTCAAACTGTGGCCGTGCCTATGCACTGGATATGGTCTCTACAGGTTCTATCTCCCCTTTGTTGGGTATTTTGGCTAAAACCATGCCTGTTGGGTCCTGAAAACCTCTTGGGTCCCTGGCATCTGGGCTTTTATAGTGGCTACCTCAGCTCGCCCCCCACTACTATACGCCTCTTTTAAGATAGATACCTGACCCTCCATACTTCACCGTCTCCTCCCATATCTGAACCGCCCCCTCCCTCCCCCTCCTCTATCCCTCCCAGATCCCTCTGTCCCTCTATTTCTCCAGTCCCTCTATTTTCTTTTCCCTTTTGAGTAGGATTGTAGTATCCACACTTTGGTGTGATATTTTTGCTTCTTTGGTTTCATATGGTCTGCGAGTTTATTGTAGGTATTCTGAGCATCTCTTTGGCTAATATCCACTTATCAGTGAGTACATACCATGTGTGTTTTTTTTTGTGACTCCGTTACCTCACTCAAATTCCATCTATTTGCTTGATAGTTTTATGAAGTCTTTTTTTTTTTTTTTTTTTTTTTTTTTTGATAGCTAAGTCCATTGTATAAATGTACCACATTTTCTGTATCCGTTGAAGGACATCTGGGCTGTTTTCAGTTTCTGGCTATTATAAATAAGGCTTCTATGAACATGGTGGCTTTATTGCATCAGGATACAGCAACACAAGGCCATCCTCTAAGAGCGGCTCAAAGACCCTCAGTTCACCAAGACCAGCAAACAGCTACCCAGCTGCTTAAGCTTGCCTACAAGCACAGGCCACAGACAAAGCAGCAGAAGGAGTAAAGGCTGCTGCTGGTTGTGCTGAGATTAAAGCTGCTGGCAATCAAGGAAGAGGCAACCTGTCCTCTGAGCAGGGATCAATACAGTCACTACCCTGGTAGAGAACAAGAAAGCTTAGCTAGTGGTGATTGCCCACGATGTAGACCCCAGTGATTTGGTGGTTTTCCTGCCTGACCTGTGTTGAAAGATGGGGTCCCCTACTTCATCATCAAGGGAAGGCCAGGCTGGGGTGCCTGGACCTTGCATCACTCTTGCCTTCACACAGGTTTACTTTGAAGACAAGGGTGCTCTGGATAAGTTAGTAGACGCTATTTCTTTTAATTAATTGATTTATATTCTAAATGTTGCTCCGCTTCTTGGTTCCCCCTCCAAAAGCTCTTCTCCACGTATCCTTTTGCCTCTGAGATGGTGCCCTCTCACCCACGTACCCCCACCTTGCCCAGTCCCGAAATACCCCTTCCCTTAAGCTTGGGCATCAGGATTAGGCCAATACTCTCCCACTGATGCCAGACAAGGCAGTCCTCTGCCACATTTGTGCCTGGGGCCACAATGGAAGCAATTAAGACCAACAGACAACAGGAGATCAGCTGTCCCTGGGGAGACAATATCCTGCATCCTAAATCTGTGCTTTGCATCATCAAGCTGGAAAGGGCAAAGGCAAAGAAATTAGCCTGAAATTGAGTTCTCACTGGGTTAAATTTACACTGGTAAGTTTTCTGTACATATAATCGGATTTTTAATGCTGTGAAATCCGGGGGGGGGGTAATCTAGGGGGCTCTTTTTCTGCAAGCATGAGGGTCTGAGTTCAGATTTGGGTCCAACTAAAAAGCCAGATATAGCAGCACATCTGTAATTCCAGAGCTGGTGATATGGAGACAGAAGAACATCTTGGGCTTGCTAGTCACCTAGTCTAGTGGGTTGGTAAGCTCCAGGTTTTCTGAAAGATTTGTCTCAAAAATAAATATGGTGGAGAATAATGGAGAACGCTCCAATAGCAATTCCTTGACTCTGCATGCAAATGTCTGTCTCTCTGTCTCTGTCTGTCTCTCTGTCTCTCTGTCTCTCTGTCTCTCTCTCTCTCTCTCTCTCTCTCTCTCTCTCTCTCTCTCTCACACACACACACACACACACACACACACACACACACAGAATACAAAAACTACTGGGAAATAAACTAAGACACCCTTCACTGTTAGACGTGAGTGAATATACTGTAGTTTCTCTAAAAGGCAACTTCCTAGTCTCAGAAAATTTTTAGAGCATATTCCTGCATACATATGCAAATTCAACACGTTTTTCATGACTACTTCATTTTTATTATTCTAGGCTTAAAATGTCCCAAATCCTGTATATCATTAGAAGATGTAACATATGATTTTTCTCAGATTGCAAAGAACAAAAACTACTATACACACCTCCAGAAATATCTAGCTCACCTACAGTCACGTTTTTCAATATACAAAGATGTTCTTCAAGCCTGAGACCACTTCCAAAGTGGTTCAAGATATCTACCTGAAATGCAGCTGAAGATCCCCAAATTAAAAAAATATATATGATTTTTAGACACCCAAGAGAGTTTTGTTTGTTTGTTTATTCCTTTTAATGTAAGGTCTTACCATGTAGCCAAGGCTGGCCTTTTAATCCTTTTGCATCAGCCTCCAATAGTGTTGGGACTATAGTGTTCCACCGTATCTGGCTGTATTTAATTTTTTTAATTTTTATTTTATTCTTCTGACGGCCTTCTAAAATAGAATTTTTGAAGTGGAGTCTGTGCTAAGGTTTCCTGAAGATTTTCCTCATTCCTTACATAAGAGACAAACAGGAATCAGCTGAGGGTTCCAACAGCAGACAAATTAATGCAGGAAGTATGCTAAGCACATGCAATAAAGCATTTTTTAGCTTAGAAGAAAAGAGCATGTATCCCTGTCATTTGTAGCCAAAGAAATAGGACTAGAAGGCATATATTATATAAAATCACCCAGAACGAAAAGTCAAACAGTGCATGCTCTCAGTTACATGTGGTGTGGAACCTGTGTACGGGGAGAAAGGGCCATGCCAATTACTGCTATGAACGACAGCCCGAGAGACTGTAGACTGAGGATGAATAGTTATCATCAAAACACATTTCAGTGCAAAAACTATGTTCTAGCTACAACCAGTACACCGGGCTGACTGTAGCTCATCTTAACTTACTAGATGACTTAGGGACAGATGGAAGAGTTTTTAGGTTTCAAGTAGAAGAGTTCTATAAGGAAGTGAAAATGCTAATTAACCTGATTTAGTCATTATACACTATATATATCCATATCAAATTATAACAAGGCACTACACACACACACACACACACACACACACACACACACAAACATATCCTCTGTGTCAATTAAAGTCAATGATATACATTCATCAATAGTTTTCAGTGCTCTTGATGCAACACGTGACTTCATGCAGTGCTAAGCCACTAAGGTCCCCAAATGAATAAAAGACAGGTCCTGAGCTGGTAAAGAGGTCTCTTTTAAACTTCTTGACATGAGTGCAATCCCTAAGACATGTGGTGGAAGGAGAGAACCAACCTCCAAAACTTGTTTTCCGACATCCACTTGCGCGCTGCATGTCTCTCCTCCTCCAATACAAAATAAATAAAACCTATTCTTAAAATTAATATAAATAATTCATTTTATTAAAGATATAGCAATCAAATAAGACCATGATCATTGTACTTGTTTTGCCCTTGTTGCAACTATCTTGCCAGTAAACTCCGGTGTCTTAGTTAGGAGCCGAGGACTGTAGATTCCAAGGTTTTCATGGCATCACCAAAATGCCAAAGTAACCAAATTAAACCTTTGCCCTAACTCTGCTCTTCTTGTTGTCTGAGGTAATACAATTCAGTGAAAACATAAGGACGAAGTAAAAACACAATAGAGAGAAAGATGGATGGGGGGAGCCGGTTAAATGGGGGACAGTACAAGGAGGCTGGACATTTGCATGGATCGAGCAGCTGAGATTCAAGTGCCAAGGAAGCACTGACGGCTGAGTAAGGAAAGCCATCTGTATCCAAGCCAGTGCAGAGACACAAGACAGAGGGCGCAGGAAGAGCCCCCTAATCCTCTGCACTCTTGCATATACCTCGTCTCACTAGCAGGTATGATCATCTTTCAGTGTTGCTTACAGCCGTGCTGCTTACGTTATGCTTTCCAAAGACAGTGTTCTATTGTGTCCGGTTGGCGATGTGCGGTGCAGGGCCGCAGCACAGGCAGCAGAGAGCTTGCAGCCAGCGCAGCTGGGCTATCACGGTGCTTGTTCGATTCCAGAATAATGAATGGTTTCCACGGCTCCGTATTTATGAATGCCCCAAATGAATTTGCATTAAGATTTTTCATTCTAACCTTTTGCTTATCCATTATAGTCCTGATACAACTCTATTTTTTTATAACCACATTAACTTATACTAGCTTGTCTCGTTGTTGATAAGGATACAAGAATTTATCTACTTTCCTAATCAAAGAAACTACTTTTGTTTATAATGAGCACATCATGTCTTCAACATCATTCACTGTTTCCTCCTGTTTGGACTACATTTGTTTTCTTCATTTGTTCTTTGTCTTTTGTTCTTTTGCTAACCGTTTTCTTCTGCTCCCCTCCCCATTTCTTTCCTTAGAACTGGGATATCACTATCTAGCTCAAGTGTCCTCAAACTCTCTCATAGCCCAGCAGGTCTTGAACTCACAATCCTCACACCTCAGCTTCCCAAGTGTCAGGATTATAGGCACAAGCCACCAATTTTCTTAAATTGCATTTTCAGCTCATGAATTCTTTTTTTTCCTGATTCTTGGGACCACACTCTTCCCTCTTTTAATAATGCCACCTCCTACCCTAGAAGACCCCAACAGGCCACTTCTGAGACCCTCAGAGTCTCTAAAAGGCCTGTCGGCCCGCCTGCTGTTCTTCACAATCAGTGATTGGCTACCTCAGCCTGTCTCCAGCTCATGAATTCTTAAATAACTTTTATCTTACATAAACAATTATAGTTATAAATTTTCTTCAAAGTGTCATATTAACTGTGTTTATAACTTTTGCATATTATTTTTATTGTGATCCATCTCTATTTTCTTTATTTTTACTCTATTTATTTATTTGTTTATTTATGTATTTTTACACTACAGGTTTTATTCCCCTCCCAATACACCCTCCAACTATTCCATATCCCATACCTCCTCTCTGCCCTCCTGTGTCCACAAGGATGTCCCTACCCCACCCAACTCACCAGACCACTAAACTCCCTGGGGCTTTCAGTCTTTTGAGGGTTAGGTGCATCTTCTCTGACTGAACCCAGACCCAGCAGTCCTCTGCAGTATATGTGTTGGGGGGGGGGCTCATATCAGCTGGTGTGTGCTGCCTGGTTGGTGATAGTGTCTGAGAGATCTTGGGGATCTGGGTTGAGACTGCTGGTCCTCTTACAAGATCACCCCCCTCCTCAGCTTCACCAGATTCTCCCTAATTCAACCACAGGAGTCAGCAGCTTCTGTCCACTGATTGCAAATATCTGCATCTGACTCTTTCAGCTGCTTGTGGGGTCTTTCAGTGGGCAGTCATGGTAGGTCCCCATAGCCTCAGTAATAGTGTAAGGCCTTAAGGCCTCCCCTTGAGCTGGATCCTACTTTAAACCTGTTGCTAGATCTTCTTTTCCTCAGGCTCTTCTCCATTTCCATCCCTGCAGTTCTTTCAGACAGGAACAGTTATGGGTCAGAGTTTTGACTGTGGGATGGCAACCCCATCCCTCACTTGATGCCCTGTTCTTTTGCTTGAGGTGGGCTCTACAAGCTCCATCTCCCCACTGTAGGGCATTTCATCTAGGGTCCCTCCCTTTGAGTCCTGAGAGTCTCTCACCTCCCATGTCTCTGGTACATTTTAGAGAATCTCCCCCAACTCCTATCCTGAGAGGTTGTCTATTTCCATTTCTGTTGGCCCTCAGGGATTCAGTCCTTTTCCCCACCCAATACCAGCTTATGTTCCCCTCTCCCTCACCCTGTCCCTTTTCCCTCTTAGGTCCCTCCCTCCATCTCCCCTGGTGGTTTCTTTCTTCTTCAACCCAATCAAAAAATGGGATATCTTTACTCTTTAATGTTACAATGTTATTATATTTAGTACTTTTCAGGAGAAATAAATAATATCGTCTTTCCATATTATCAATTCATATTTAAGATTACATGGCTTTGAGTCAATCAACATAATTATACACTTTTGTTACTTATCTTAAAAATCTTCTTTAACTTTATATTAAAAACAAAGATAAAAGAAAAAATTAAACATTTTTGCATAAAAGTATGCAAATACATTTTTGTCAGTGCTTGGCTTTTTGTTTATTTTAAGGTTTGATAATCTGCACTATGGTCTTACTAGTTACACTGAGCAAAAAGTACATGTAAAACAGGATGTAACCCGGAATTAGTCAACGTTTGCTTGGTGTGTAAGGATTGAGCATAATGGTTTTTTTTTTGTTGTTGTTGTTGTTGTTTTTGTTTTGTTTTGTTTTCTTTGTTTCTTGGACTTCATCCAGTCTGTGAGTTGTTTCTGGGGCAGTCCGAGCCTCTGGGGTTAGCATCCCACTATCAATGACTGCATATTATGCCTGTTCTTTTGTGACTGGGTTATCTCACTCAGGATGATATTCTCTAGATGCAGCCATTTTCTTAAGAATTTGGTTAGTCATTATTTCTGGTGGCTGGGTAGTACTCCATTGTGTAAATGTACCACAATTTTGTATCCATTCATCTACTGAAGGACATCTGGGTTCTTTCCAGCTTCTGGCTATTATAAATAGAGCTGCTATGAACATTGTGGTGCATGTGTCTTTGTTGTATTTTGGAGTGTGTCTGGGGTAAATGCCCAGAAGTGGAATAGCTGGGTCATAAGGTAGTACTATGTCCAATTTTCTGAGGAATCACCAGACTGATTTCCAGAGTGGTTGTATCAGTTTACAAACCCACCAGCAGTGGAGAAGTGTTCCTCTTTCTCCACAACCTCGCCAGCATCTGCTGTCATATGAGTTTTGGATCTTGGAATTTCTGACTGGTGTGAGGTAGAATATCAGGGTTGTTTTGATTTGCATTTCCCTGTTGGCTAAGGATTTCGAGTACTTCCTTAGATGTTTCTCAGCCATTCGATATTCCTCAATTGAGAATTTTGTTTAGCTCTGTACCCCATTTTTAATAGGGTTGTTTGATTCTCTGGTGTCTACCTTTTTTAGTTAATTGTATACCGTGGATATTAGGCCTCTATCTGATATGGAGTGGGTAAAGATCTTTTCCCATTCTGTTGGGTGCCGTTTTATTTTCTTGACAATGTCCTTACCCTTACAGAAACTTTGCAGTCTCATTAAGTCCCATGTGTTAATCTCTGACCTTAGAGCTTGAGCCATTGGTGTTTTGTTCAGAAAATTTTCTCCTGTGCCTATGTGTTCTAAGGTTTTCCCTACTTTCTCATCTAATAGTTTCAGTGTATTTGGTTTAATGTGGAAATCTTTGATCCACTTACACTTGAGCTTTGTACAAGGAGATAAGAAAGGGTCTATTTTCATTCTTTTGCATGGTGAGTGCCAGTTGGACCAACACCATTTGTTGAATAGGCTGTCCTTTTTCCATTGAATGTTTACAGCTCCTTTGTCAAAAATCAGGTGACCATATACATGAGGGCTCATTTCTGGATCTTCTATTCTATTCCATTGATCCACATACCTATTTCTGTACCAGTACCATGTAGTTTTCAGCACAATTGCCTTGTAATATAGCTTGAGGTCAGGGATAGTGATTCCTGCAGATGTTTTCTTGTTGTTGAGGATGGATTTCGCTATTCTGGGTCTTTTGTTATTCCAGATGAAATTGCACATTGATCTTTCCAACTCAATGAAGAAGTGGGTTGGAATTTTGATGGAGATTGCATTGAGTCTGTAGATTGCTTTTGGTAGGATGGCCATTTTTAAAATGTTGATCCTGCCAATCCATGAGCATGGGAGGTCTTTCCATTTTCTGAGATCTTCCTTGTTTATAGGTTTGAAGTTCTTGTCATACAGGTCCTTTACTTGCTTGCTTAGAGTCACACCAAGGTATTTCATAGTTTTTGTGACTATTGTGAAGGGTATCTTTTCCCTAATTTCTTTCTCCACATGTTTGTCCTTTGAATATAGGAAGGCTACTGATTTGTTTGAGTTAATTTTGTATCCAGCCACTTTGCTGAAGTTGTTTATCAGCTTTAGGAGTTCTCTGGTGGAATTTGTGGGGTCACTTAAGTACACTATCATGTCATCTGCAAACAGTGATGTTTTTACCTCTTCCTTTCTGATTTGTATCCTTTTGATTTCCTTTTGCTATCTAATTGCTCCAGCCAGGACTTCCAGTACTATGTTAAATTGGTAGGGGAGAGTGGGCAGCCTTGTCCAGTCCCTGATTTTAGTGGGATTGTTTCAAGTTTCCCACCATTAAGTTTGATGTTGGCTATTGGTTTGCTGTATATTGCTTTTACTATGTTTAGGTATGGACCTTGAATTCCTGTTCTTTCCAGGACTTTTAACATGAAGGGGTGTTGAATTTTGTCAAATGCTTTCTCAGCATCTAGTGATATGACCATGTGATTTTGTTCTTTGAGTTTGTTTATATGGTGGATTACATTGATGGATTTCCTTATATTAAACCATTCCTGCATCCCAGGGATGAAGCCTACTTGGTCATGGTGAATGATCGTTTTGATGTGTTCTTGGATTCGGTTTGCAGGGATTTTGTTGAGTATTTTTGCATCAATGTTCATAAGTGAGATGGGTCTGAAGTTCTCTTTCCTTGTAGGGTCTTTGTGTGGTTTAGGAACGAGGGTTATTGTAGACTAAAACAATGAGTTAGGTAGTATTCCATCTGATTCTATCTTGTGGAATATTTTGGAGAGTATATGTGTTATGTCCGCAATAAATGTCTGATAACATTGTGCACTGAACCCGTCTGGACCTGGGCTTTTTTTGGTTGGGAGGCTTTTGATGACTTCTTCTATTTCTTTGGGTGTTATGGGATTATTTAGATGGTTTACCTGGTCCTGGTTTAACTTTAGCATCTTGTATTTGTCTACGAATTCATACATTTCCTCCAGATTTTCCAACTTTGTGGAGTATAGGCTTTTGTAGTAGGATCTGATGATTTCTTGAATTTCCTTAGTTTCAGTTGTTATGTCGCCACTTTCCTTTCTGATTTTGTTAATTTGGATACTCTCTCTTTGCCCTCTAGGTACTCTGGCTATGGGTTATCAGTCTTGTTGATTTTCTTAAAGAACCAGGTCTTGGTTTTGTTGATTCTTTCGATGTTTCTTTTTGTTTCTATTTGGTCTATTTCTGCCCTAAGTTTGATTATTTCTTGCTGTCTACTCTTCTTGGGTGTATCTGCTTCCTTTTGTTCTAGGGCTTTTAGCTCTGCTGTCAGGTTGTTGATGTAAGCTCTCTCCAGTTTCTTTTTGGAAGCGCTCAGAGCTATGAGTTTTTCTTTTAGTGCTGCTTTCATTGCATCCCATAGGTTTGGGTATGTTGTGTTTTTATTTTCATTGAATTCTAGAAAATCCTTAATTTCTTTCTTTATTTCTTCTTTGACCCTGCTGTCGTTTAACAGAGCGTTGTTTAGTTTCCATGTGTATGTGGGCTTCTTGTTGTCTTTGTTGTTGTTAAAGACCAGCCTTAGACCATGGTGATCTGAGAGGATGCATGGGAGTATTTCAATCTTCTTATATCGATTGAAGCTCATTCTGTGTCCAATTATGTGGTCAGTTTTCGAGAAGGTGCCATGGGGTGCTGAGAAGAAGGTGTATTCTTTTACTTTAGGATGATATGTTCTGTATATATCTATTAATTCCAGTTGGTTCATAGTCTCTGCTAGTTTTACAGTGTCCTTGTTCAGTTTCTGTTTCCATGAACTATCCATTGGTGAGAGTGGGGTGTTAAAGTCTCCCACTATTATTGTGTGGGGTGAAATGTATTTTTTGAGCTTTAGTAGGGTTTCTTTTATGAATGTGGGTGCTTTTGTATTCGGAGCATAAATGTTAAGGATTGAGAGTTCCTCCTGACAGATTTCCCTGGTAATGAGTAAAAAGTGTCCTTCCTTATCTTTTTTGATGACTTTTGGTTGGAAATTTACTTTATTCGATATTAGAATAGCCACTCCAGCTTGCTTCTTGGGGCTGTTTGCTTGGAAGTTTTTTTCCCACCCTTTTACTCTGAGATAGTGTCTGTCTTTGTCTCTGAGATGAGTTTCCTGTATGCAGCAAAAGGCTGGATTTTGTTTATGTATCCAGTCTGATAGCCTATGTCTCTTTATTGGGGGAATTGAGTCCATTTATGTTAATAGATATCAAGGAACAGTGGTTGCTGTTTCCTGCAATTATTGCTTTTGTAGGTTGAGTTGTGTCTGTGTCTCTTTCTTCTTTTGCTTTTCTTGCTTAGGAGTTTTCTTGTTTTTACTAGGATGGAGTTCCCCTCATTGTAGGTTTTCCACCTATAATTCGTTGTAGTGCTGGGTTTGTGGTCAGATATTGTATAAATTTAGATTTGTCTTGAAATATCTTCATCTCTCCATCTAAGGTGATTCATAGTTTTGCTGGGTATAGCAGCTCGGGCTGGCACTTGTGCTCTCTTAGGGTCTGCATGATGTCTGTCCAGGCTCTTTTAGCTTTCATAGTCTCTGTTGAGAAATCGGGTGTGATTCTGATTGGTCTGCCTTTATATGTTACCTGACCTTTTTCCCTTACTGCTTTTAGTATTCTTTCTTTGCTTTGGGCACTTGGTGTTTTGACTATTATGTGCCGGGAAGAATTTCTTTTCTGGTCCAACTTATTTGGAGTTCTGAAGGCTTCTTTTATGCTCGTGGTCATCTCATTCTTAAGGGTAGGGAAGTTTTCTTCTACAATTTTGTTGAAGATATTTACTGTGCCTCTTAGTTGATATTCTTCTCCCTCTTCTATTCCTATTATCTTTAGGTTCGGTCTTCTCATTGTGTCCTGGATCTCCTGGACATTTTGGGTTAGGAACTTTTTGCATCTTATCTGACTGTTATGTCTATGTTTTCAATGTTGTCTTTAGCCCCCGAGATTCTCTCTTCGATCTCTTGTAATCTATTGGAAATGCTTGCTTCTGTGACTCCTGATATCTTTTGTAGGTGTTCTACCTCTAGGGTTATCTCTTTTAGTGTTTTCTTTATTGTGTCAATTTCCGTTTTAAATTCCTTCTTCCATTCCTTCATCTCTTTGGTTCTGTTTTCCTCTAGTTCTTTGAGTTCTTTTAATGTTTTTCTTGTTTCCTCTTTAAAAGCTTCTGATTCTTTTTGCTTTTCCTCATGTTCTTGTTTAAGGATCTCTATCAGCGTCTTGAGGTATGATTTAAGTCTATGTCTTCTTTTTCTGGAGTGTTTGGCATTCCAATGCTTGATGTTATGGGAGAGCTGGGTACTGGTGTTGCCAGGTTGTCTTGGTTTTCTTGGGATATACTCTTTCGCTTTCCTCTTGCCATCTTGTTGTCAGTGCTATGTTCTTGCCTTTCCCTTGTACCTGGCCTGTGTCCCTGGATCTCAGCTGGTCCAGGTGGCAGATGGTCCAAGCCCTGTTCTGCACCCCAAAGCTGCTGGGTGGGAACAGAGGTCCCTATGCTGGGTTCCTGGTCCCTGGATCATGCAGGGCAGGGGCGCACTTTCAGTGAGCACTCGGCAGAGATCTCTCTGTCCCCTGGCAACTCAGATCCCCTTCTCACCAGGCCTTTACCTCTGGGAACTGCTGGTCCAGGTGGCAGATTGGCCGAGCCCTGTTCTGCACCCCAAAGCCGCTGGGTGGGAACAGAGATCCCTATGCTGGGTTCCTGGTCCCTGGATCAGGCAGGGCAGGGGCGCGCTTTAAGTGCGCACTCAGCAGAGATCTCTCTGCCCCCTGGCTACTCGGATCTCCTTCTCACCAGGCCTTTACCTTTGGGAACTGCTATCTTAAAAATCTTGAGTCTTAATGACACTAACTCATTAACATACCTTAACATTTTCTAGTAACAACATTATTATTATTACTGCCAACAAATAGAGTACTCACTGAAGTCTAATGTTTATTTCTTGTTCTTTTGATGTCTTGGATAATGTTCCTCTTTGAATGTATAATCAAGAATGTATTTTAATGTCACACAAAAATATTTCTTCCCCCTGTGTGTTTATATTATAGTAAGGATTCTGTTCACACAAATAGTCAAAATTGACTGAATAAAATCTAAGTCTGGACAGCACTCTGTACTTAAACCTTGCCCAGAGAAAGCTGGTCTCCCAGGAGTGCTCTCACTCCTACGTTCATAGGTGAGACCACCACTTTTGCTCCAATAACTTTCCAAAGAGGGAACCTGCCAGAAGCCAACGGGAAACAGGAACCATGAAGCAGCCAGGGACAGGATACTTCTGGTTTCCACCAGCATCCTGGAGCTAATCCTGTGACACAGCTCTCCACACCCAAATCCTGACTGGAGAGAACTGGTCTCCCAGGAGTACTGACACACCTAAGATTATTCCTGGGGTGATCTGCCCTACCCGGGGATCCATCCCATATACAGACACCAAACCCAGTCACTATTGCTGATGCCAAGAAGTGCTTACTTGCAGGTGCCTTGTATTGTTGTGTCCTGAGAGGCTCTGCCTTAACCTGACCAATAGAGATGCGGATGCTCTCAGCCAACCATTGGACAGAGCACAGGGACCCCAATGGAGGAGTTAGAGAAAGGACTGAAGGAGCTGAAGGGGTTTTCAACTCCACAAGAAGAAAACAATATCAACCAATCAAAAACCTCAGAACTCCCATGGATTAAATCACCAACCAAAGAGTACATATGGAGGGACCCTTGGCTCTAGTTGCATATGTAGCAGAGGATGGCCTTGTCTGGCATCAATGGGAAGAGAAGCTCTTGGTCCTTGTTTCCCCAGTGTAGAGGAATGTCAGGGCAGGGAATCAGGATTGAGTGGGTGGGGGCATCACTCCCAGAGAAGCAGGGAGAGGGGGTACAGGATAGGGCGTTTCCGGAAGGGAAACTGTGAAAGGGGATAACATTTGAAATCTAAATAAATAAAATATCCAATAACAAAGAAAGAAAGGGAAAAATCTAAGTCTGTTCAATGCTTAGTCTTTCTTCATAAGAGATGGTTTTAGAACATTTTAATCCCTATTGACTATTCAAACTAGCAATTAGTGACATTTTGGTGATTCAGAGTTATCATTGATTAGAAATGTACTACTATTTCATTTTCTCAAAAGAAGAAAAACATACTGGCAATTAAACTATGACATACCAGCATATAAGTCAGATCCCAATTTTAGAAACATGACAAAGATTTTAAAATGCATTCATAATGAGTGAAATAGACTATTATCATTGCTAGTTGTCATAGTCAGTCTTTCTTTAGTTTTAACATGTCTTCCGTATTCTTTGTTCTTAGTTGTAAACCCTAACTCTTCTGAGCTAAATTTCCTTTATCTTCACTTAATACAATTCTTTTTCATTCTTGTATGTGTGCGGTGGTCTTTTAATAGTAATAATCCACAACCTAGGCCTGTATATAATTCAAATGTTGGTTGAAATTTAGTTTCATTTCACTGATCAGTGTAAATGTTTCCCATGTACACATTGATTTTTAGCAGTATCTGTATGTTTCTTATGCTTTTATTTTGGCTCTTTTTTTTTTTGTTTCCTTGCTTTGTCTTATTACACATTTTTATTTTACCTTATTTCATTGTATTGTTATTTTTATTTAGATACCTGAATATATATGAAGGCGATAAAGAGGGAGGAAGAGAGAGGATTTGGGTGGTTGGGGGAATGGGGAGGATCTGGGTAGATCTGGGGGAAGGAAAACCATAATGAGAATATATTATATGCAAAACAAACTTTCAGATCACCCAATGTAGTGGCTGCTTTTGGGGATTCCTCTTGCCTTGTCACCAACACAGTCAGTCCTACATGTAAGTAGCCATGTCTAAAGGACTCACAGCTGGCACTGATTTTGGCACTACCTACTAGTGTGTGGGCATCTTGCAGAATGAAAATTGTAAAGAATTGCCAGTGACCAGGGTAACTGAACCACACCAAGATATATTGCATTTCATAGCTCAGAATGATTCATTGGGGATATTGTAAAGTATCAGGTTGTGATGAACCTCATCAAGGCAACTTTTGTTGCCAAACATGGTTAGGCATAGGCTTGACTGTGGGGCGCCGCCTGCACATTCTCCATTACAAGATGGCGCTGACATCCGGCTGGAGTTAGCAGTAAACAAGTCATGTGCGCACGTGCTGGGTAACTTTCCACTCTTTGAGCTCTGCCTCTCCCGTGGCGTCATAGGGCCTGATGAGTTTTAACCAATCAGGGGGCTCCGCGTCCAAGGCAAGGACTGATCCCTTTATAAGGGGACGGGCTAGATAGTTCGGGTTCATCTTGTTCGTCTTGTTCGTCTTGTTCGTCTCCTTCTTCGTCTTCTTGGTCTTCTTCGTCTTCTTGGTCTTCTTCGTCACGTGTAGCAAGTGCTGGTTCTCGAGAGTATTAAAGTTTACCTCAGAAGGATCCTATTTCGTGTGCCGCGTCGTTCTTGCAGGCAAGACGGTTGCGCAGGACACTTGACAATGCCATTTTCAGTGTGATATGAAGCATTGGACCTTCATGGTAGTCAATGATACAGGATAGTCAAAGGTCTAAGTAGACTATGCAGGAGAAACAAAAAAGGTTTTTCCCAGAGAAGGTGACCTCTACGATTTTAACAAAGAAAAGAAAAGAAAAGAAAAAAGAAAAGAAAAGAAAAGAAAAGAAAAGAAAAAGATGCAGAAAATTGTAGAAGCCTATCTTGGAAAGATTGTTATCAATGACAGTCAGCACTAGGCAATAAAAGATGCTGAAACTATTGCTGGCTTCAGTGTACTTAGAACTATCAATGAATGTGCTGCTATTGCTTATGGTTTCAAGTGCTCAGTTGGAAGAATTGAAGGCTGATCTGTTCTGTAACACTCTAGACACTTGAAAAGGGTCTTTGAGATGCCAAACTAGACGTCTCACAGATCCATGATATTGTCTTGGTGGGTGTTTCTACCAGGATCACTAAGATTCAGATGCTTCTGCAAAATTTCTTCAATGGAAAATATCTGAACATGAGCATTAACTACAACAAAGCTGTTGCTTATGATGCAATTGTGAATGAGTGTGGTGATTGCCCCACATCTCTACCAACACTTGGTATTATCAGTCTTTTTATTTTAGCCATCTCACTAGAAGTTTAATGGTTTATAATTACCAATTTAATTTATAGTTCCCAGATGTCTGATGGCAGGAAAATATCTAAAAGGTTTATTTTTAGTCCCCTCTCATCAACTGTGAATTTAAATCTTTTGATTAATTTTTCAGTTAGATTGTTTATTTTCTCAATAAATTGTAAGAGTTCATTATGAGGCTATTACCAGATATGTGTTCTGCTATACTTTATCTCATCTAGTGACATTCTATTTCTCTAATTGTGTGTTTTAACAAATATATGCTAAATTTGTATGAAGTTAAATTTACTGATTTTCTTTTCTTTTTAGGTTATGCTTTCTGCATCCTAAGAAACCTTTAGGAGGATCATGGTAGCTAAGGTTTTACCCTGTGCTTTCTTTTAGGGTTCATAGTATCAATTCTTACCTTTTGACTGATAATCATTTCAGTTGATATTTTCTGTATAACATTAGGTAAAGATTGAATTTTCTGGTTTTATTTATTTTGTTTTTAAGGATGTCTAGTCATTGTAGAAACTTAAGTTGAAAATATGTTTGCCCTAACCTAATTGTCTTGATACCAGAGTTGACTATATATTTATGGGTCAATCTAGACTTTTTAATTTAACTGAAAATATTCTCATCATCATAAGTGTGCGTGACACACACACACACACACACACACACACAAACCCAGAGAGGTGGGGGAGAGAAAGAGGTATGTGTAGGCATCTATGTAATGTAGTGCACATGTAGAAATCAGAAGGCAATTTTATGGAGTTATTCTATCCTTTTCTTGGGTTCCAGGGTTCAAGCTTGGGTCACCAGCCTTATACAGCAAGTACCTTTACATGCTGAGGAATCTCACATGGGCTTATTTCCTTCATTTTCAGCTACCTCACACTCATTTGATGACAAGAGCTGTACAGAGTGTTTTTGAAATCAGGTAGTTTAAGTGTTCCTGCCTTATTTTTCTAATTTTCAGGGTTATTCCAACTACTTAAGCATGTGTACATTGTCACACACCTTTCAGAACTGGAGTGCCAATTCCAAAAATATCCTATGCTGAGAGTCTAATTAGGATGTATTAAAATTATAGAGCAACTTGCAAAGACCTCATGTGCCTACATCATCTCAATGGCAATTGAATCTTCCAGTGCATTGAGCATCTACATCTTGAATTTCCCTCGATAGTGTTTTGCACTATACAGTATAAAAGTCTTTTATACACTTGTTAAAAATCATTCTTAATTATATCAGTTTTGAGTATGACTGAAAATTTTCTTTTTTAAATTTTATCTTTCAATGATTTACAACTGGTATGTCAAAATATGTACATTGACATTGTATTATCTAAACTTGTTAAATTCACCCATCAAATCTACTATTTTTTGAAAATTGTTTTAATTTTTCTATGTACACAATCTTGTCACCAGCAATGGAAATGGCTTTATTTATTTTGATCTGTATGCAATCTTCCTGCCTCTCAAATGAAAGCCAGGAATGCAGACAACTGTGCTTCATTCTTAATCTCTTGACGGAAAATATCTAGTTATTCATACGTTTATAGTGGCTGCTTTTTATCAACCCAAGGAAGCTCATTTCTAGTCTTAGTTTCCTGAGAGTTTTTCACTTGAGCTGATTTTAAATGTTCTAAATGCCCCCGACCCCAATCTCTTGATGCAGTTGCTATGTTTCCCAGGCTGGCTTTGAACTCAAGTAGGCTCCAATGCTTCTCCTCCCTTAGCCTCTTGGATAGCTAAAATAAAGGCACATATCACTGTGCCTGGTTTCAAGGGCCTTTATTGCTACTGTCTTTGGTTTCATTCTTTTATGCTTTTGATAACAAAGAGGCCAACATAAATGAGTACTGGCGGTGACATCATTGACTTGATGGCAAACAGCCTCTAGAAACCTTGGAAGGAACACTACCCATGCTGCAAGGGGATCTGACACACGATAATAAAATGTGAGAAAAAAATAAAAGAAGTAAAAGAAGCACCCAAGAAAATTTATTTGGAAACATAAATAGAAAAAGAAAACAAAAATCAGGGGAAAAGAAACCAAGAGAGAAAACAATGAAATTGGAGGAGTGAAAAGAATTGTCTCTCTAACTTGAAGACATGGGAAGAAGCCAGTGAAGATCAGATGTTTGGGAAAGTCAATTAGAAGCAGGTTGTGCAAGCAGTTAGATTGCTAACTAGAGAAGACACTGGGAGAGGTGAGCTTCGGCTGACTTCCTTGGATTTTTCTCCGATGACAGGGCTTTTCAAGGCCACCCCGTGACCTTGCTTTGCATGATCTACAGCCTCTACATGATTCCCCCTAGAAATGGCTGGCTTCCTTATCCCAGGTCCATTACAGAGCGCTATACTGTTTTGGCTCCAGTTCTTACATTTTCTATGCATAGCATCCCTAGAGCACTTCCTTGCTTATATGCCAATCTGACTCATCTCTCCTGTTCACATGCAGAAGGAAGCCTGTTGTGACTATTTCATATGCTGTCCCTCCTCTGAAGTACTTCCGTACGTGTGCATTCCTCTTTCTTTTTTTATGTGCTACCTTCTATTGTTATTTATCTTACTGTGTATCTCTTATTCTCCAAATGGATTTATAAGCCCCTTGAGGGCCTAATTCATCTTAGTGTTTGCCATAATGAGCACATTGTTCAATAACTGGCTATTGTTGATGATGATTGCATCAAATTGAATTGAGAAATAATGTCATCAGGCTATGGCAGTCTGGTGACTCATTCTTATCACTGTAGTGACAGACTTATCAAGGAAATAGAGTCATAGCAATATGACAGGGCATTCATTCTTCCTATATGAAGATAGAAGACTCTTAGTACTTTTTCTCCTGCATGATGGTGAGCCCATTTATCTATTTGAATAAATGATATACAACTTTTGCAATATGCTCTTACTTCTAAATTGTCCAGTCATTTAGGGTGATTTGGTTCCTTTTGAAAGCTGGGGATACATCCTTGTCTTACACAGACCACTCTTTGAGCTACTCTAAAAAATTTTACTTTCAACATTGACAATGTATAGGTCCTGGCTAAATTCATTGCAGGCTCACATCTCTATTTGTTTTTTCTGTATCAACTTTTTATACCTTCCAAGTCCAGTAGTGATTTACTGTGTTGGCATTAATGTAATTACTGGGGCTAGAAAGTCCAGATAAGAGTTTGAACTAGAAATGAAGTGTCATTTTCAATGGTCATGGAGAGAAGTATCTTCATTCTTCATAACTCGCTTTATAACTTGCAGCCCAGACTCAGACAGTTTATAAACCACTTTCTAAGGTTTGGCTGAGTCTTTGTGTTTGAAGAATTCCTCACCAAATGAGTGTGAGCAAGGTAGAGTTTGCTTCTAACCATAAATAATCAAAAGGCCCTCCTTGACCCTGCCTGAAGCTATGATATGGACTTGAAGGGTGGCTACTCAGAGGCATGGGACCCAGTGACACACAGAAGAAGAAATGGAACCAAACTGTACTGGTGACAAATGCAGTCTAAGTAGTCAAGGGACATCAACCTAGAGTTCAGGGCTCTAAAACAGCTGCTCAGCAGTCTTCTCCTTCTGGACAATTTGTTGCAAAACTATACCTGTGGATCTGGCAGTCAAGTGCATGTTCTGGTTTTCTATCTCTTTTCCAGAAATTCTGTGGATAGTGTAGTATACTTTCCTCATCCATATATATTATTTTTTTTAATTTTTGTAAATGTTCATGAAAGTCAAGGAGAGTTATAAAATTCAGTTTCTGCATATCCTTCCATTTGTTGACATCATACCACATCTGCTTTCTCTCATTTGTACATATGTACACAGATGTATATAGATTTAAGAAATTTGTTTATATGACATATATTATAGGTTACTTATTTGAAAGCAACTTATGGACATCATCAGATTTCATCACCTCATATTTCCACACATAGTTCCTAAGAATGGGGTCAACCTCTTAAATAAGAACAACATCATTATCAGACCTGAACAATATAATCATCATTCTATAAATCAATCAAATCACTTGTTTCCACCCAAATGCCTTTCCTGCTTTAGTTGACCCACTCCAGCTCCAACCAGGTTTCATATAGTGCACTTAATGACATAACTCGATAGTGTCTTTACCTACGTCAGTGTTGTTCCCATTTTGATTTTTGTTAGTGTTTTTATAAAGGATTTTATTCTGTGGTCCAGGCTGGCTTAAAACTTACCTTGTATCCCATAATAAACTTAACCTCACAGCAGTCCTGCTGCTCCCCCTCCCCAGATTACAAGCATGAGCCACTATGCTGAGGTTTGTTTTCAAGGACTCAGGCTAGTGGTCTTATAGAATAGTTCAAAGTCTGTCTTTGAGCCATGATTGTATTCAGGGTAGACAGTCTTAGCAAATTGAGTCCTATGTTTTGTTTTGTTTGAAACAGAGTCTCATACAGCCCAGGCTGATTTCAAAAAAGTCTATGAAGCCAAGAATGACACTGAACTCCTGATCACCCTGTCTCTACCTCCTACGTGCTGGTATTGTAGGCATACAATACCACAGCCATCTGAAAGCATTTTCCATGTAATGCTTTGTGGTTGTTTCATTTTATTGGGAGGAACACAGTATAATACTGCCAATTCTAAACCTGATACAACCACAATGGACATCAGTCTGGGGGTTTCTCAGAAAATTGTACACAGTACTACCTGAAGACCCAGCTATTCTACTCCTGGGTATAGATGCTCCAATATATAATGAGGATACATGTTTCACCATGTTCATAGTAGCCTTATTTATAATAGCCAGAAGCTGGAAAGAACCCAAATGTTTTTCAACAGAAATTGATTGGGAGCTAGTGCACCATTGTGAGGACAAGTAGACGGGGAGAAGGGATGGAAGCAGGTAGGTGAAGGGGATAATATTTCAAATGTAAATACAGAGAGTATCTAATAAAAAAATTAAAAAATAAAGAGTCATATTTTATAACGAAATATAGTGTATTCAATTAAAACAGTTCAAACATAGTATGCAACTTTTTGTATTAGAAATAAGAGGTGTGTGTGTGTGTGTGTGTGTGTGTGTGTGTACAAAAACTAGTAGAGAAAGAATATATACATGGATAGAAACATGAATTATCCCTTAGCTTTTTGGAAAATATCCACTTTTTTATTCTCAATTTTTCCAAGTTTATTTTTTAAAAACAGAGATACATGTACAGATTTTTAAAAGCATTTTGGCATAAAAAATATGAATATATTTTGTTAGTACTTGATTTTTTAAAGGTTTGATAGTTTGCATTGAAATCTTACTAGTTACAATGAGCATCAGGTACAAGTGAGACAAAATGAAACATGGAAATAGTCAAAGTTTTCTTGGTGTGTAAGGATTAAACATAATGCTTTTTAAATAGTAAAAATTGCCACAAGGCTATCTTCTTAGCTCTTGAGTTATTAATGATTTAAGGTCTAAGTGTACCACACTCTCAGAGGGTGCTATACACTTACTGTTTTTTTTTCCTAAGGAGGACTGAGGCTTCAACTTTTTGGCCTTTCTTTTTGTGAACTTCATTAGGTCTATGAATTGTTTCTTGGGCATTTGGAACTTTCTGTGGCTAGTATCCAAATATCAGTAACTGCATACCATGTGGTTCTTTTGTGACTGAGTTACCTCACTCAGGATGATATTCTCTAGTTCCAATCATTTGACTAAGGATTTCATGAAGTCATTGTCTTTAATAGTTGAGTAGTACTCCATTGTGTAAATGTACCACACTTTCTGTATCCATTCCTCTGTTGAAGGACACCTGGGTTCTTTCTAGCTTCTGGCTATTATAAATAAGGCTGCTATGAACATGGCAAAACATGTGTCTTTATTATATATTGAAGTATCTATACCCAGGAGTAGAATAGCTGGGTCTTCAGGTAGTACTATATACAATTTTCTGAGGAACCTCCAGACTGATGTCCAGTGTGGTAGTATCAGCTTACAACCCCACCAACAGTGTCAGGAAGAATTTCTTTTCTGGTCCAATCTATTTGGAGTCCTGTAGGCTTCTTGTATGTTCATGGTCATCTCATTCTTAAGGGTAGGGAAGTTTTCTTCTATGATTTTCTTTAAGATATTTACTGTGCCTTTTAGTTGGGATTCTTTGCTCTCTTCTACACCTATTATCCTTAGGTTTGGTCTTTTCATTGTGTCCTGGATCTCTTGGACATTTTGCGTTAGGAGCTTTTTGATTTTTACATCTTCTCTGACTGATTTGTTTATGTTTTCTATGTTGTCTTTGGCCCCTGAGAACATCTCTTCTGTTTTTTGTAGTCTGTTGGTGATGCTTGCATCTATGACTGCTGATTTCCTTCTTAGGTTTTCTATCTCCCAGGTTGTTTCTTTTTTTTTCTTAAAGCTTTTACTTTGACACATCATGGAAAAGTTGGAGGTACACCTGGAGAACACATGGTCACAGAATGGACACAGCACAGGAATATAAATGGCTGTAGATAATGCTGAAGCTGGAGTTTTGAGTTTGACATGATACAGGGTAGGAATGAATTAGTATTCCTCTCCTTCTTCCTCACCCTCCCCTTCCACAGAATCCACACCAACCTCCTCATAATCCTTCTCTAGGGCAGCCATGTCCTCTCGGGCCTCAGAGAACTCCCCCTCCTCCATGCCCTCACCCACATACCAGTGCACAAAGGCATGCTTGGCATACATCAGATCAAACTTGTGATCTAGGCGAGCCCAGGCCTCAGCAATGGCTGTGGTGTTGCTCAACATGCACACAGCTCTCTGGACCTTGGTCAGGTCACCACCAGGTATGACAGTGGGAGGCTGATAGTTGATGCCAACCTTGAAGCCAGTGGGGCACCAGTCCACAAACTGGATGCTGCACTTGGTCTTGATGGTGGCAATGGCAGCATTGACATCTTTGGGGACCACATCACCATGGTACAGCAGGCAGCAAGCCATGTATTTACCATGGCGAGGGCCACATTTCAGCATCTGATTGGCTGGCTCAAAGCAGGCATTGGTGATCTCTGCTACAGAAAGCTGCTCATGGTAGGCTTTCTCAGCAGAGATGACAGGGGCATAAGTGGCCAGAGGGAAGTGGATGCGAGGGTAGGGCACCAGGTTGGTCTGGAATTCTGTCAGATCAACATCAGGGCCCCATCAAATCTGAGGGAAGCAGTGATGGAAGACACAATCTGGCTAATAAGGCAGTTAAGGTTAGTGTAGGTTGGGCGCTCAATGTCAAGGTTTCTATGACAGATATCATAGATGGCCTCATTGTCTACCATGAAGGCACAATCAGAGTGCTCCAGTGTGGTGTGAGTGGTGAGGATGGAATTGTAGGGCTCAACCACAGCAGTGGAAATCTGGGGGGCTGGGTAAATGGAGAACTCCAGCTTGAACTTCTTTCCATAATCAACAGAGAGCCGCTCCATCAGCAGGGAGGTGAACCCAGAGCCAGTTCCACCACCAAAGCTGTGGAAAACCAAGAAGCCCTGGAGACCCGTGCACTGGTCAGCCAGCTTGCGAATCCTATCCTAGACAAGGTCAATGATCTCCTTGCCAATGGTGTAGTGGCCACGGGCATAGTTATTGGCAGCATCTTCCTTGCCTGTGATGAGCTGCTCAGGGTGGAAGAGCTGGCTGTAGGTGCCAGTGCGAACGTCATCAATAACTGTGGGTTCCAGGTCTACGAACACGGCCCGGGGCACATGCTTGCCAGCTCCTGTCTCACTGAAGAAGGTGTTGAAGGAGTCGTCTCCTCCCCCAATGGTCTTGTCACTTGGCATCTGTCCATCAGGCTGGATGCCGTGCTCCAGGCAGTAGAGCTCCTAGCAGGCATTGCCGATCTGAACACCAGCCTGGCCAATGTGGATGGAGATGCACTCACGCATGATAGCTACGGGTTAGAAGGCGAGGGTGATAGAAGCAGACACCGGGTCCCGGTTACGGTTCCCGACAACTAAGAGTCGAGGTAAGTAACACAATGAGGCCAGGTTGTTTCTTTTTGTGATTTCTTTATTGTTTCTATTTCTGTTTTCAATTCCTTTACCTGTTTGGTTCTGTTTTTCTGGAGTTCTTTGAGTGATTTCTCCTACTTCTTGAATATCTCCATAATCATCTTGAAGTATGACTTTAAGTCTAAATCTTGTTTATCTGGTGTGTTGGGAAATCTACTACTTGCTGTGGTGGGAGAACTGGGTTCTGATATTGCCAGGTTGTCTTGGTTTCCGTTGCTTGGGTTCTTGTGCTTTCCTCTTACCATCTTGTTATCTGTGATTATAGTTGATCTTGTTGTCTCTGACTGGCGCTTGTCTCTTCTGTGGGTCTGAGGGTCTGTGGGCTCAGGGGGGAGATTTTTCCTGGGTGTTCAGATCTTTTTGGACAGGCACTAAGTTTTGATGGCAGTGACTCAGTTCTGTCTTTGTGAGCTCTGGTGTTAGAGCTCTTGTGAGACTGTTCTGGGAGCTCAGCCTTCTGTCTGCAGGTCCTGAGTCCTGATGTTAGAGACCTGGCCCTCTCTCTGAGCCAGAAAGAATCTTTTTCCAGAGAGCACCATGCTCCCTGTGCTCTGAGAATTCCTGGTGTTCCCTCCCGGACAGCTGGTGGACTTGTGTGTCAGGCTCACCTTTGGCTCAGGTGGAAAAGCACTTGTGAGGCTGTACTGGGAGTTCAACCTTCTGCCTGAATGTCCTGAGTCCTGATGGTGGAGACCTGGCCCTTTCTCTGTCCCAGAAAGTACCCTTTTCCCAACTCCTTCTTTTATACAACTTTTGTACTACATGGTTTAAAATTCTTCATCATTTCACAGTACCTTAGCACCAAGCCAGGTTAATAATTTGATAAATTACAAATATTTTAATATTAGCTAAACAAAATAATTATGGCGTATCAGTAATGTTACATAACAAAAAATCAACATACAAAAATCAATACCATTGTATATACCAATAATGAGTTGAAGAGAAGAAATTTAAAAAGCAATTTCATTCATAATAGCTAATAAATGCTTAGAAGCAAATTTGACCAAGGAAGTCAATGATTTCTTGTGATGAAGGTTATAAAACATTAAGTGAAAGAAAGTCAATATGACACACAAACTAATGAAACAACAGCCCACATTCTTGTATTAGAAGAATTAATACTGCTAAAATGACCATGCTACAAATGAAATTCTTATCAATATATTAATGACTTTCTTCAGAGAAGTAAGAAAAAAATGTAGAAGGTGATGGAAGGAAGCCATACAACCACTACTTTATCAAACTAGCACAATCCCTAATTATACTCAGAGTATTTGTCCTGATAGCCACATGTAAGGACACCCACAAGGAAACGTCTTTGCAGTAGACAGAGACCATTACAGCAAACCATAGTGAATCAAAATGTAGAGTCATGGAGCCTAGTCTCAACTAATACATCTATAATACAACCCCATAGCTAAGGCTCAAGAAACACTGAAGAAAGGGAATAGGAAGATTTCAAGAGCCAAATGGATCAGGGAGGTTCCTGTGAAGTTGTGTATCTTAGTAATATCAGAAGCTACACTCATGGAACCCGACCAACATGACTGCCTAAACACAAGATGAACAAGGACAACAATAACATACATGTCAATTTGGATAGGGGAAAAGACCATAAGGCCTCAGACCTACACAAAGAACTACAGGTAACTAATGAATATGAGAACAGAAAAAAATAGTCTTCCCCAGGGAAGAGCTCACCAATTGGTTATCTGAAACCAAATGGTCAGGCCTGAAAACATGCATACATGTAACAATATACAGATTTTTAGGCAAATGCAGGGAAATCAAAAGGTCAAGCTCACCCTTGACTGTACAGTGCTTTGGGTCAGCTTGTAATACATTAAGCACCCCCAATAGTATTAATAATAATGATAGAAATTACAGTATGATTAGATATAAATAAGAGCATTCTGCAATAAGAATTATTAAATTCATCAAAAATCACTTAGAGTGTAGCATGGTTGTTGTAGTAACAAGCACAGCTTCTATGCCAGCAGGAGCCTGGGCCCTTCTGTATGTAATCACGGGAGGCATCCCTGAAGCCATAGCCTTACCTGAAAAAGTATTGGCAGGCGATGGTTGCTGTGGAAGGGAAGAACATTTTCTTCAGTAGTGTAGCTGAAGATGAGTTTATCCTTGCTCCAGCCAATAACCTATGCTTAACTAAGAAACCATAACTAAATTCAGTGGAGGAAAAATAAGTCATGAAAGGAAGAGGAGGATTCATTGGGAAGAAGAAAGAGGTCAGAGGAAAGGGGAGAAGGTAATAGAGGGTACATGGGGACTGAATCACAATCCCTTGTATTTACATAAGAAATTGTCAAATAAAATTGTGTAACACCCCCTCCCATACACAATACCTTAGAGTGGTAGCAGACAATCTTTCCCTAAAATTTAGGAGTTAAAGGGAGAAAACAGCAGTGTAGACTAAGGATTATTACTAGTCTAGCATCCACTCCGACACACTTCATTAATAAGGAAGGTTTAGAAGCTGGAAAAATTAAAATATCCCATGCTTATATTAAAAGCTATATTTGAAATGTCATTATGGAGCTAAAATATTCACCCAGCTGAGAACATTTTCTTCACAGTAACACTACCAAGATGTGATTTAGTAGTAAATTTCCTTAACATTTCAAAATCCTGTAATTATCGGTCATTTGTTGAGCTCCAGTCTTTTCCTGCAGTTTTGAACATCAGCTCAAATTGTGCCTTTTCTTTTCCAGTAGTTATCAACAATATTTTTTTAAATATAGAAAAGCATGTGTACAGACTGGCAGGTACTTCTACTGAACTTTGAAAGAGGCTAGTTAACATAGAGACCTTAATAGATACTGTCCTGTTATGATGCCCTTTAACTACCCTTAACAACCTTGTTCAGGTTTTTACACATTGGTAACAGTATTTGACTCTAACAAAATAGTATTGGCATATAGCACCTTGCTTCTCACAGAAGGAGAGAAAATATCTGATCCATAAGTAGGACTCTAGCGGCATTGACATGCTTTGATAATTCATCAGCAATGCAAAACCTCAGACACCACCTCAGCTCTGTAGAATCAGAATCTGAGATTGAACATGGATCACATTCCAGTTTGATAAGTCCCATAAAACATGATAGAACAGAATCACTGATGGTGGGAAGGGGAAGATAAGGATGGATGGTTTTGATGGTACCCAAAGTCAAAGAGGTGTGTGCAATTCTCCCTGTCACTGAAGGGAGAGGAAAGCATGGGGAGGAGATACAGATGATGTGGTGGTCCAGGCCTGAGGAAGTCAGTCATAGAAGCTTAGACTCATCCCTGCTGGCAGTGCAATCAGGGACAAATCACTGTTCATGGAAGGGGTCTGATGAATTCCGTATTGAGGGCAGGAAGCAGAGCAGAGGTCAGTGCTCAGTTCTTACACTCTGCATTCTTCCAGAGCTGAATCCTTATCTCCCTGCCGCTTTCTGAAGTCCTGTACATCCTTACTGATAAAGACTATATGTGGAACTTGTCTCACTGACATGTAGTCTTTAATTCACAGGGAATTTCTGTAAATAACAACACCAAATGAGTACTTTGTGGGTACATGAATGTGTGATGTGGGTCAAGTGTGGGGCAGGCAATTTAGTATTATCCTTCCATATCTGAAAGGGAAAATGTACCAGTAAAGATGTTACTTGAATTATAGCAGGGATAATTCTAACCTTAAGTATCAAATGAGAAGGCGCTATTGAAATCCCCTGACATTCCTTATTACTTGTCTTTATTGACTTTTCATTCGAAACAAACAAACAAACACACCCAAACTAGAGTTGATGAATCTAAATTCTCTGTTTTGTTCCTGATGTATAAGGTTGAAGTTACACAGAGGGAGGGAGAATGGGGGTTGCGTGAAAGATGTGAGGTTACATGAAGCTCAGAAATGAAATACTTCCTAAAATGAAATACTTCCTAAAATAGACTCACACAGATTCTATTCCCCCATCTAGTCTAGCTGAGAATAAATTTATTTTGTTCCAATTTTGCAATAATCTGTATTATCTGAGCCTTTGGCCTCACTGTCTTCTTCCACAACCCTTTACAATATTTGTTTAGAATCACAGGGCTAGAGGGATGCACCTTTCACCTGAATTTCAATAACCTTATCAAGGGACAAAATGCCCAGAAGAAATATGAAGCCCACCGTTTGTGTGCATGAAATAGCATGCAGTGTATCCAGTTATTTCTTTTAATAAAGAAACAAGTAAATTAGTTTTCCAGAGGAATACTAAAATTGGTTTCCTCCCTGCACAAAACCATGAAGATATTTATATATAATTTATCTCTCTAAGTTGTCATGTGGCAAAAGACCGCTCGCTGTGCTGCAGGCTTCTCTTGCTACTTAGAGAGAATTACGTGATTAAATAGAGACCTGAAAAGTTTTGAACAAGAACTGAAGGAGAAAAGGTTTCCTCTTCAAGCCTTAATGAAGTGAGCTCATTCCTCCTCCAACATCAACTTAGCCTTGTGTAGTTTGTTTTCTCGCGGGTTAATCACTGACCAGAGCCACAGTGCGGACCACCAGTTTCCAATAAACCATAAAAGGCCGATCAGCAGCCTTTGTGCTTTTCTGTAGGGCTTAGCAGACAGCAGCTGAATAAACCTGTTCAAAGTCAGAACAGTCAAGCAGGAGCGCAGAGGCCCAACTGGTGCCTCTGGTGAATCCTGAAAAGCAAATTAATTTATTAGGACATAATTGATGGCATGTGCAAATACACTAGCCAAAGACTCCCCTGTGCTAATTTTGGCATAATTAAATATGGGGCAGTTAATGAATGGTGTGCCGGGAAAGCAACATTATGATAAATAGCCAATTATTACTTACTGTATTCCATACTTGGTATGTTAGATGCAAGCCTATGCCTCTACTTTTGGACTTCAAAGAAATTCCAGAGGGAAAGAACAGACCTGGCTGTGATTCCTCTGAATTCCTCTTTACATAAAGACAGTTGCATGTAAAATATACACGGATAGAGGCTTACTTACACATGCAGGAAAGAAAAGACATGAAGTGTACTGATTATATTTCCACGTAAATATGCACATCCTTTCTTCTTTGGAGGGTCTCACAACACAGGAGTGTATTAAAAGTACCTGTATAAATGTTGTCTGCACAGGGCCTTCCCCTGAAGGGAAACCCATCCGCCAAGGGAAAGAGGGTGCTGGGTACCTCAGTCTGCTGGTTTATGACAGGGCAGACCTAAGCCACTGGCTAGTGTGCTTGCTGATGGATGGGTGGGAACCCTTGACTTGGTTTCCCTTTGTTTTTCCCCACATTTGAGTCAGAGATCTCTGGTCCCCAAAAGTGCCGGCCAGCATCTGAAATCCAAGTAGCCTTTCTAAACTCACAATATTGTAACCACTGATATCTTCGCCTACTGACTTTAAAAAGAGGGAAACAAAACAAAAAAAGGAGAAAGTAACTACATTCCCCAGTTAAAACAAATAAGACCTTCCTCATCCGCTTGAGACAGGGCATTTGAAGTCATACCATCAGCATGCATAGGGAATGATGAATGTCCAAAACTACCATTTTTTTTTCTCCAAAATGTCTACAAAATGACCTTGAAAGGTGGGAGAAATGATCTTTTTTGAGCTCGTAGAGAAAGGTGGCTTCTCCCATCACAACATCACTATCCACTAACCACTGAAGCTGATTGGTGAAGACCAGATGAATGTTTCCATTCCTTCTGTTGATAGCGTATTCTTTTGTGTGTGTGTGTGTGTGTGTGTGTGTGTGTGTGTGTGTGTGTAGTCTGATTTATCGAGGGTTCTGGGTTCCTATTCCTTGTCACAGTTAAACCGATCTTTCCCAACTGGGGCTCCTTCTAGCACATCTTAACCACCCTTCACCAGTTGTATTCTGGAAGGACCAGGGCATTCCAGATTACTTGTTCCTGGTTAGTCTGAGGTACAGCACAGGAGCCAGAGGAAATGGGAGGCTCACCTCACCTGCTCTGGCCATTTTCATCCCACAGCTGGCAAAAGTGTCATTTCTATTTTCAATATTCTCTCTCTGTATAAGCTGCCAGATAGGTGGTCATCCTAGATACATGTGTGAGGCACGATGAACCATAGAAAGCAACCAACACTAGAGTGAGCCTAGGGAGCATTTTGGAATTTTGAGTGCAGGAGTTTGTGTGTGTGTGTGTGTGTGTGTGTGTGTGTGTGTGTGTGTCCTATGTGTGTGTGTGTGTGTGTGTGTGTGTGTGTCCTATATACATTTCCTTTCGAGTCTTGGTGGGTTTTGCAGTCAGTTTGACATTTACTACCACTTGGAAGGACAAGAGATGTTAGATGAACAAAGTTGATATTTTCAAGGTCTGAGGAATTGCCTTGTGGCAGAGGTGGCAGAAGCTTGAATGTGCCATTTGGCCATCAAAAGTCAGAGTGCTAATGAAAGGTATCCCCCCAAATAAAAAGGACATGTTGGGAAAGGCAACAAAGCATTTGACTCCAACTGGTAGAGAGTCAATTTACATTTTCCAAAGTTAGCAAAGTAACAGAGCTTAAAGACATGTGAAAGGAGAAAACATGCAGCACATGATGGTCTCTTTCCCAATGGAGAACATAGACCTGCTAACAGGGGTTGGTGGGGGACACAGAAGCATCAGATGAGAGACTGAACCCCAAAAGAAATGTATATGACTCACCTGTCTCTAACAAACTTGACAGAAACACATTAGAGCAAACACTGAACCGTTTGTCTGTGTCACGTTATTAGATATCCTTCTAAGGGCTCCTTTACTCTGAGGAGTCTTGCAAAGCAGATGCCTTAAATTCGGGTTTTGCACATACTTTTCTATTTTTGAGCAGTTTATTTCTCTCACCTGCACACCCCATGGGGACTCACTGATTGCTTGAATTCTAACATTTGGAGTGGAACCCATTCATGAAACTTTCTGGCTGTGTGATTCAAACGAAGGCTTCTCTTTCCTCTTTTTGTTCTCACAAGAAAATCAATTCACTTGAAGAGCCTCTTAATCCCATTTTTGCAATCAACAATTGCCACTTGTATATCGCTCTAATAGATTAAGAAGTGGGATGATGCGGTTGTCTGGTCTAATTCAACCCTATTCAGGTAGCTGCAGCCCAAGGCACTTTGTAGTGCCAAGTGCGCAGCTCGACAGGAAGACTTTTGCTATCATAATTTCCTGTGGAGCTATGCACTGCCCCCACTGTGGAGCCTGAATTACTTTGAATTAGGCCCGACAACCACAGAGAGTCGAAATCCAGCAAGCAACAATAACCAACTCTTTGAGCATGACTTGCATGGGTTATTTTTTTCTTTGCATTAGCAAAGAAAGGAGGAATTTCAAAATGCACATCTATTTAAATGACAGCAACCTGCCATAAATCAAGGGTGAAACAAAAGAAGAAACAGTTGAAGTGAGAGAGAAGTTGGAGTGAAGGAAAAATTAATCAAAACAGTTTTCAAAAACTTCATAGTTTGAGCCTGTGAAAATGTTCAGGCCTACACTATCACCATGACAACCCGTAGCAAGCCCATGTCGGATAACCAGATCAGAAAGGGGCTGTTTTGTAAGGATGAAGCCCTCACATCCAACCGAAGTTCAAGTTTCACTTCTGAATGCCTATTTTTTTTTTTTCTTTTGCAAAAGTAAGAGCGTAGAGACAAAAGCTTTCTTTTGGCGCAGACGTAGGCAAATCTTTTTTGTAGAATTTTAAAATCATCTTACCATGAAGTCCTTTCGAAACCCCAGGCAGGCGTCACAGGTAGACAGTGTTTGTATGCTAAAGAAACTGCTACAAGTGGGAAATGAACAGATCTCCATTAAATCACCAAGCAGATTCCTAGAATCCCGAATATTGGAAGCACATGGCTAAAATGCGTTCTTGCCGGAGACACCAGGTCAGCAAAACGTTCTAGGTAAGGAACTAAGCTCTGGCAGCTCAGCTAGCTGCAACTCCTCAATTATTACTGCCGTGGCCCCAAAATGAATTCCATCTAAATCAATCTAGGTTTCTGTTCTTAAGAGCCCCAATCCCCGCTTCTACTCTTTTACCTTTCGGTGTTCGGAAACTACAGAGAACAAAGGGGGAGTCCCACTGATTCAAAACTAGCACAGCAGCCAGACAACAGCGCACAACTGTTCTCTCATGCATGACTGCCGTGGGGATAAAAGCGGAGAAAGACTTCTGAGAAAAAGCAACCAACAAAGGAAACAGGAGTGCTGACAAAACTTTTTTTTCTCTTTCTATTGAGGCAAGAGAGAGGGGGAGAAAAGAGGACTTCTTTAAAAAAGATAGAAGGAGAAAGATTAACAAACAGAAGTAAGAGCCTCCATCCCGTCTTACTTTTAGCCCAATCTGGTCGGAGAAACAAAACCTAGAAGTGGATGAGAACCTAAGACACTTTTTCACAGTCAGAAAAGGAGGCTGGTGACTATGAACCCCTGTTTTGTATTATCAGTTCATTCCTTGCCCAAATATCCAGGATATGGGACATTGTCTCCGGACAGGAATTTTCCCCTGTCCAGTTAGAACAGGATGCGTGTGAATTCACACATTCTTCCACAGAGGGAGACCCAGGGAAGGCAGGGGATCTTTTGCACTTGGAAATCACATTCACAAATTAAACATAATTGTTTAAAAAAGAATGACCCCGAGGTCAACACCACCAGTGTGGCATCACTGGACGACTGCCGGGGGGGGGGTGAAAGCACAGGCAACTGCAAACTTTGATTCAGGGCTCCTCACAAAGACGCTCAGATCAGTCATATTCTGCAGTGATTTCCCCCAAGTCTGCTCGGCCCGCGGCCTTACAGATCCCACTAAATGATTAGAGGGCTAAGGAAAGCACCGGTTTTCACAAATCCTCAGCCTACATCTCAAAGATGTTTACTACAGCTAAAAAAGAAACTTTGATTCACACTCTACTGACATTAGGTATACATCTTCAGCCCAGGGACTTGGGTATATCTATTTTAGGAGCAGACTCTTATTCTTCAAAATACATTTCAACTATGAAAGAGCCAACAAACGTAATGTCTGCTCTTGAACTACTTCCATGAACTACTTTCATACAACCTGAAAATTGCATAGAAGAGTTTATATATTTAAACAGAAGCTTCTATTGCCAGGAGAAAAGGCCTTTTATGTACATGACAGGACTTTAGAACAAATATTGTAATAACATAGAATTACTTTTAGATGTCTAATGTGATATTTTGTTGCATTTATTGCATTTGTCTGATACACCCACAAAACCATCTCTCCACATCTATGAATAGTTTAGGTGCATTATGCAACATCTACATAGTATGAGCTGTATGTCAGGTGAGCATGTATTCACATCTTTGTACAAACCTTCACAGTAACACAATTAATCCACATTAATAACTCAGCTTATTGCACTCAATTCTGCTTTACATTAACTGTGAATTAGAACCTTTCCTATTCTAGGTAGTGGACGTAGTGGACATTACAAAGCATAAAATAACAAGGCAAACACCAGCTCTGTCATTCTGAGCTCACTGTCCTGTTAAGTGAAGTAACACTGAACCAATGGTGAGACAAATCCTTGTTTAGTTACAGCTAAAACATTGTTAACTAACAAAAATCAGGGTGGGGTTGGATGAAGCAGAGACAGACCCTTGTCCTGGTCTAGCATGAAGAGTACAAGGCAAGAAGGAGGCGGGGCTTAAGCACAACTATCTATAATTTCAGTTCCAGGAAAACTGATGTTGTCTTCAGATCTCTGTGGGCATCAGGCATGCATGTGGTGTGCAGACATACCTGTAGACAAACTACCCATACCAATGAAATTAAAATAAACCAGTCTTTTAAAGGAGGGGGGGATTCTTTTCTTCTAATCAATCCAAGGCTTTTGGAGGCTCCAAGAGGAAGAAGAGCAAAATAGTTGATTCAGAAGACTGATGAAGGGGAGAAGCTAATAATGAAACATCTCATTCTGTCCAAATCATTCATGAGAGTTACACTAATATAAAAGGCTGGGGCATTGGTAGAAAGATTGACACAATGCCAAAATATTGCCCTATAGTTTCCTTTGTACAAGGTAGAAGTATCCTTGGAGGGATCCCATGTTCCTCAAGAACCCAATGTTTCTCTGTCAAACTTCTTGATGAGATACAAGTGTATACAAAATTTTATGTATGAAGCATATATGTGCTTACTGGTGCTGATGTAACAAAATACTACGGACTGAATTCTGAAACCATGTATGTTCACACATGGTTTTTCTCTGTGCAAGCAAATCTGGTGGTTTCTTCTTATGTCTAAGCTGGCATGAGTTGACTTCAATTAAAGCTCACCCTCAATGACCACACTTTAAAAATTCTCTCATTTATTTTTATCTCATGTGTCTAGATATTTGTCTGTATGCATGTCTGTGCACCACATGCCTTCTGCTTGCCTACTCAGGCCAGAAGACATCTGATCCCCTGGAACTGGAGAAAGTTGTGAGCTACCTGGTGGGTACCAGGAATTGAACTGAGGGCCTCAAGAAGAGCAACAATTACTCTTAATCATCAATCTATACAGCCCAACTAACTAAAGATTGTAGCTTCAAAAACTTAAAAGTATTGGGTCATTGAAATGTCAACATGTGCTATTAAAGAAAGCACAATTCCCAAAATAAGGATTGCTGCCTAAACAATTTCACCTACAGGGTGAAGGCTCGCTGTATTTAACTTCCAGTTTTCAGAACATGCTGAAGTTAGAACTAGTTAAGCAGTATCACAGTGCGGCAACCAGAAAAAGAGGAAGCGTTCTACAGGAAAACATATTATCTCCCTTAAGAATCCTAGTGTTTAGGAAAACATGGGAGTAGGCCTAGCCTGGTGGTTCGTGTTTGCCATTCCAGTCTTTGGGAGGTGGAGGTAAGAATATCAGGAACCAAGCTGTTAATGGCTACACAGTGAGGTCGAGGCCCTCATTTACTTCCATGGGACATTGTCTCGAAAAAGCAAATATACTGGAGGTATTCAAAGGGTAATGTTCTAGATTAAAGAAAGTAAAAGTGGAGTCAAGGGGTCCTTAATAGAATCACTCTGTTTGGATCCTATTTGTCTACTGCCCTGGGAACAACTGAGGAAACTTGAAAGTGAATCAAGTTTTAGATTTTACTAAATCCTTATTCATTTATTAGATGTGAAAATATTTGTCAAAAAGATAAGTTTAATTTTCAGAGACTTGTTTTGAGGCATTTAAGTTAATATTTATTTTAAAATATAACTATAAAGCAAATTTTCAAAATATGAATAATTACATTCAGTGACAGAAACAAAAATGTCTATTATATGATTTAATTTTTCTATGCCCTTTGAAGAATTCCTAAGAAAACATGAAACAAGAGATTAGTTCAAAATGGGAAAAAGAAAGAAAAAGTACAAGTGACAAATAATGTCTTTGGTTAGTATCATAAGAAGAATAGATCATGGGTCTTCTCTGACTATATTTTAAGGGTTGTATTGAGAGCCTTCTGAATGCGAGGCAAGTGCTCTGCCACCGAGATGTTTTTCCAATCCTGACAATAGGGTTAGTGAGAAGTAATCAAACTGAATCAAAAAAAAAATGGGCAGATGTTGGTGCCTGGATGTGGAGAATGAGAGATGGGAGGTGTTCCTTGGGGTTTAGCTGGATGACTAGAAAAGATAGTGACTCTTTCCTGAAATAGAGAAAACAGAGTACAGAGAAACCTTGGGTTGAATATAACTTTTGTTGAGTTCATGTTTGATTTAATGTGCCTTTGAGCTACCAGTAGATGGATTCATTTTGAAAGCCAGAGAAGATGCTGGAACCAGATAGTAGTCTAAAATCATCACCACACAGAAGATAGCAATCACAGCTGAGTGGCACAGGGCCTCCCTCGGAAAAGGATATAGAATGAATAAAAAAAATAATTGAAAATATAAAAATGGAGATTGCTACTATGATCCATGCAGAGAAACACGGAGTGAATATAGCACATTTATTAATAACTTATTATATGGTAAGTATTGGTTTATAAAAGAGAGTGAAATACTACCTATGTGCCCAAGAAAGTTGCTCCTTCAGTCTAATTCTGTTCTGGTACTCATTACTGAATCTCTCTGCAGTGTGGTGTGCTGTCGGACGTTAGCACATTTGCTGTGCTCTGATATCTTTGGTCATATAAGTCTACACTATATATTAACTTCCTTAGGTACATGGCAGCACTAGGAAGAACTAGCGTTCACAGTAACCTAGTACATGGTTTTTGAAAATGCAGACGAGAGGAATTTGAAAGCTCCCAAAGAACTGATGAGGAGAGGAAAACGTTGATTGCCTTGATTTGATCAGTGCATGCTGTGTGCATGTGTTCAAATATCACACTTTACCTCATTAACATGTACAATTAATTCATGTTAATCAAAATTAAAGTAAAATAACAAACAAACTAGACAGTCCCAATCAAAAGTGTATTCTACCTAGTTATTTCGAATCACCGTGTTTAGGGGTGGTTTTTAATAAATTGACTCATTGCATGCTATTAAAACACTTTTACTAAAATATGCACAAGTGGAGTTTTAATCTTTACTACTATAAGTGTCATTAGAAAACCTAGAAGGACAACAAAAATAAATCAGTTCAAAAAATGGGTAAAAGAACACAAAAGAGGTGAGCTTGACTGTCATATAAGAAACAATTCAAGTCAGTATCTAATAGCACTAACAGAGTAACTGTCACAAGCCATTACTATACTGGCCACATGGCCACACACTGTCACATTTAACTCTCAAAACAGTAGACAAAATTCCAGCTGTGTCTCAGAGAGGTATGGAGAAGCTTGACCAGAGCGTATTTAGTAGCCCCAGCTAGAAGAAACCGCTTCGTACCGGTTTAGAACTACGACCAGAAAGGTTACTGCTGAAAGAACCCCCAGTGCTACAGGCTTCAAATCCCAGTTCCTCAGGCAGCTGAGGCAGGACAGTGGGAAGTTCAAGTCCCTCCTCCACAACTGAGTGAGGAGTACATCTCTGGGTGTGGAGCATCTTCATGGAAGCAAGGGAAGCGGGGGGGGGGGGGATGTAGTAGTGGGGGGAAGGGATAACATTTGAAATGTAAATACATAAAATATCCAATAACAAAGATTTTTTAAAAGTAAGTAAGTAAGTAAAACAAAAAGCAAAAAGAAAAAATTAGCAGTAGTTCTTAACCTGTGTGTCTCAACTCCTTTGAGGGTCAAATGACCCTTTTACAGGAGTCACCTTAAGGCCATCAGAAAAGACAGACATTGTATTATGATTCATAATAATAGCAAAATTACAGTACTAAAATAGCAAAAATTAATATGTTTGTTGTGGGGCTGTGGTGGCACACTCCTTTAATCCTAGCACTCAGGAGGCAGAGGCAGGTGGATCTCTCTGAGTTCAAGGTGAACCTAGTCTACAGAGTGAGTTCCAGAACAGCCAGGGCTACACAGAGAAATGCTGTCGTGGGCGGGGGCAAATTATGGTTGCGAGTCACCACAACATGAGGAGCTGTATTAAACAAAGTACACAGCGTTAGGAAGGTTGAGGAGCACCAAGCTAGAGACAGGGTTCTATGGTTAAAGGCATTGACTGCTCTTCCAGAGACCCTAGGTCTAGGTTCTAGCACTCACGGGGCAGCTCATAACCACCTGGACCTCCACCTGCAGAGGATTCAATGGCTCCTTCTGGCCTCCGTGGGGTCCTGCTTGCACGCTACCTGTGTACATACACATAATGAAATAAAGAAAAGGAAGGGATGGAGGGAAGGAGTTAGGGAGAGAGGGAGATCGGAAGCAAGCAAGGAAAGAAGGAAGAAAGCTTGAGTGTTGGACTATAATTCAGTGATATAACAAAATGTGCTTAGCCCTGAATTTGATCCCCAGGACCAAAAAGCAAAAAGGCACCCCAGGATGAGTCTTTTAAAAGGAAGAATAACTTATTTTGACATTTATCACACACTAATCTTCCTATTTTGTAAAGTTTGCAGTTTTGTGCACCAGGTTTCTTTTAAGAAACCGTCATATATATTTTAGAAGGCTTTTAGGGAGGAAATTGTCCCTGGTGCTTGTTCCTACCAGAGCTAGGTAATTAAATACCTAACACAACTCCTGGTCCTAGACAATGGCAGCACCAGCAGTGCACAGATTACACATTCAGTGAATGTTCTTTAAATTTCCCCTTCACTTTCTAAAATAATTAGATATTGTGTTATGATTTGAGAAATACTGACCTTTAAAAAAAAGTATATATAACCACCTCTTGGGTTACATCTACACTTTGAAAGGGCACCATTTTAATGCCTTCACTAAGCCATAACACAACTAACTCCTCTGACCTTTTAAAAGTAGCCATTAGTAACAGGTTTTCAGGACCAAGATATTTTCTTTTCTTTAAGGCATCAAATAGCAGTCAAAAGTAAAGCCACAGTTGGGAGAGCGCTTGTTTTGGCTGCAGGGGACACGCATTCAGTCCCCCAAAAGGCATGTAAAGCTAGGTGCAGTGGCACACACCAGTAAACCCAGTACTGGCGTAGCAGAAACACAAGGATCCCTGGAGTTTATTGGTCAGCCAATTCAACCTAGTCAGTAAGCCAAGATCCAGCGAGAGACCCTGTCTCAAAATATAAGGAAGAGTGTGACTTGAAGAAGACACTTGATGTTAACATCTGGTGTCTTTATGCACTCATGCTTGTGTGCATACATTTACACACACACACACACACACACACACACACACACACACACATACACAAGTGTGACATCTTAAGAAAAGCAGCACTAAGAAATGATAATGTGTGGTTACAGCTTGACTCAGTGATGCCTGTTTTCTTTACTGTCTATCTATCTTGGATCATACCAGTTTTCTCCATAACTCATCATCAAGAAACAGAAAGGCATTTTCAATTCTTGGCCCAAAAACAAAAACCTGAAACAGAACTAACTAATCAGAACTGCCCAAGAACAGAGCCCAGCTTGCTTTTAACATTTTCCAAAAGTTTGTACTTTGTCATGTCTTCAGACAAGTTGGGCTTTGTTTTTCATGCCCCAAGAGAGTCGTTCTCTAATGCTGTCCCTTTAATACAGCCTAATGCCAATACCTTGTACTATGGTAACCCCCAGTCATAAAACTATGTCATTGCTACTTCACAACTCTAATTTTGCTACTGTTATGAATTGTAATGTTAATATTTTGGGGGTCACAATCCACAGGTTGAGAATCATTGTTCTAAACACTGCCATTACCTGCATTCCTTTATGAATGTATGAGTATTGTTTGGACTTGTGGGAACAGGCAGTTTCCATGAAGACACTGGCATACTTTGAGTTTTAAGACGAGCCACTATCCTCACGGTCACATGGTGGAGTGTTAATATAAAGCCTACAGAGTTGACTTTGTACTTAGTACTGTTTTTCTAGGAGAGAGGCATCAATCCTATGACGCCTCCACACTGCTTTGGCATGTCAGTGAGGCAGGGATGGAGAGAGGTGACGAGAAATGCCACAGCTGCTAAGTTACTGCTTTTCTCAGCTTGTATTCCGAAACAGTGGCCATCTTTGCAGAAAGGAATCCGAGTAGTTCATGCCATGCAGTCCAACTTAGCTATGAGATGCAAAGGGAGACCAGCATTCTCCCCACCTGCCTTTAGCATCAGTCCTTAGGACGAGGGATACAGAAGCTCTGATAGCCATCCAATATATTCTGACACAAATTATTCCAGGAGTTTCCCTTTCCCCCAAACTCCTCACTTGGCACCTTACATAGCTAGACACATAAAGACACATACATTCACATTGTTATTAATTTGACCAGCAATATGAATTCCAAGCACTTAGCACTGAATGAAATGGGGGCCTGGTTATCTACATCATGACTGAGTAGGTGTCTCTACAACAACAAATGTTTTTCTCTACATATGCACAAACACTCGAGCATAAATTAGCCCCCCTCCCAGCTGTCTATAGATACAACTTCCGGAAAAGCGCCTGGCTGGCCACACCCTGGGGATTCATAGAATGCCCCTGTTTAGCACAGTCCCAAGTACCAGAACATTTCTAATTCAATACCCTCCCCTCTTTTTTTCTGAGGTGTGGCCAAGATTCTTCCACTTCTTGGGGAAAATCTAAGTCTTCTACATTTGTTCATAAGCAGTGTGAAATAGAAAATAAAGTTATGACAGAAAAAAAAGGAAAACTGTAGGCTTGAAACATCACCAGAACGTCCAATTTCACAGTCCCGCCTATAAATTTTAGCTATCAGAGGTGGTTCAAAAGCATTATTTTTCACAAGACAACAACAACAATAACAGAAAAAGGTCAGTCAAACATATAAAACATCTGATCCTACAACTGACTGTTTTTCCAACTTTAGAACAGCACAAGAGAGATGCCCATTCAATAGAAACTGTCTTTGAATGGATATTCTTGTGAGGCTGCAGGGGAAGGAAACAACTCATACTCTACAGTGCAGCTTCTTAAACCATGAGCTCATAATTGAAGGGGAGAGTCCCAAAATAGTTGGCAACCATAAAATGTTTCAAATTCAAAACCACATGTATAATGACTGGCACTGTTGGACCATATGCATTGTGGGACCTCATTGCAACCTTGTTTGGATCATGCAACGTGTCTTCTTTGCACTAAGTATGCTTTCATAGCATACAGTGCCAGAAAAAGCTGCCTGAAGTATTTCAGTCAGATTTGAGACACATAGCTTATGAACTGCAGTGTTCTTAATAGACACATAAAGTTTTCTGCCTCTGATAGAAAGATAATGGTTTATTTATGGAAAACAAAAATCTTTAATATTTTTCTGTTATCATTCTTCAGCATGTATTAAATTAATCTATTTTGGATTGTACTGCATTTGAATGTTTAAATTTAAATACCAGTATTTGGATTGCTCACTTGATTTTTATGGGAACAATGTCTTTAAAGGATTTTTGGTTAGGGTTAGAATAGAAATTTCCACAATTTCTGAAATGGTCCTAAACATACTTCTGACATTTCTCTATCACATATTTAGAGAAGCCAATATTCATGTCCCTGAACATTATAAAAATAAATCTTGATTTCTCCTTTGGGACTCCAACCATGACAGTCTCTTACCACCGGACAGTATGTCAATGATTCAGCAATAAATGGATTTCTTTAAATATACTCTGAAAAATCCAATAGATTATCTCCGGCACTAGGTCTGAATGCCAGTGTTCCTTTAGTGATGCGCTAGGTATTAAATTTTTGTCATTAAGGTTCTGGTATTCAGGGCTGGAGAGATGAGTCAGTGGTTAGGAACAGCAGCTGCTCATCTAGCAGACCCAGATTCAATTCCCAGCACCCATGTGGCAGCTCACAAAACTGTCTGTAACTCCAGTTTTAGAAGATCCAAGACCATTACACGGACATACATGGAGGCAAAACACCAGTGCACATAACATAAAAATAACCAAAATATAAAAAAGTTCCTGATGTTCACAGACAAAAATAGTGTGGGGGCAATGTTCAGATGAAGATGGAGAATCATTTATATGCCATCTTCTTATGTATTTAGTTGAACAAGTCTGTGACTTATTGGACCAAGAACATATGGCATAGACAATATTTCTAGATAAAATTGGAACATTGACCTTTACATTATATCTTTATTCTTTATTCATCCAGAAAAGATTTATTGACTATTCATGATGAATCGGGAGCTGTGTTAAACATTATAAGACATACTCCATATACTCAGGAACTAAGAGTTCTAGACTAATAGAGAAATAAGTCATGCTATCTCACTGCTAAGGGTGGATGGAAATAGATGTGATTGGCTCTGGATTCCACAGGAGCATAGAAAGGGGCCTAATATGGTCACAAATGGCCAAGAAGGGAACTGAGGTTGAAAAATTCATTAAGGCTCACCAGGGAAGGGAAGGAAAAAGATCAGAGAAAGATGATTTACTTAAAACTTGGAAAGACTCTGATAAGGATAGCGGTGATACAATTAGACAGTAGAGAATTTAAGGAGCTCAGATTCCTTCCTGAGGGCACAGGTGAGCCTCGAGGAGCTTCCATCAGGTGAACGGTAGATTTACTCTGCTCCTCAGAAATACCTTCTGGCTGCCACATAGAAGACAGACTGAAAACAGTATGGAGACAAACCTGTGACCATGGGCTCTGTTGTAGTTCAAGAGAGAAATGCAGAAGAGTGATAGTGGAGGAGAGAGAGAAGATGGATACCAATTGAACTGACTGCCATCTTCCACTGAGGATGCTAGGAGAAAAATGGCATAAACTAAGTAACTTTAAACTAACAGAAAGTTATTTCTCCCAGTCCCAGAGGTTGGAAAGTTTAAGAATGAGGAGCCAACAGATTCACAGACTGGTGGGGACATGTTTCCTAGGTTAGTCCCTTCTCATTGTGTCCCCTTATAGTCAAAAGTAAAAGGGATTTTCCAAGGCCTCTGTGACGGTTCTATCCTCATAATCTCATGGCCTATCAGCATTTCCTTGGACATCAGATTTTAACATGCAAATTCTTAGAGACCCAGGCATTATGGCCATAGCAATAGATCTAAAGGATGACATCGATAATAATAATGTGTTTTTATTTTGTGTTTGGTGTGAACACTTTACTCAGGACAAAGCTATGAGGTGGTTGGTCACTGTGGGGAAAATGGAGGCTCAAGGGATGTATGTAACTTACTCAAGATCCCACAACTAGTAACAAGTCCTGGCTCTCGCTCACTGTACTGGTCTACTTCAGAGAATATACTAAGGACTTGTTGCAGCCATAATGGTACACATTCATGAATGCAACAGTTGGGAGGTAGAAGCAGAAGGATACATGGTAAATACAGGAAAGCCAGGCTACTCACTGATAACCTGTCTCAAAATAAAACATAAACCATATAAGCAAAACCTTGAAACAAAAATATCCGAAATATATTTTCCTTACTTATGTCCAGTTTTTATAATGAAAGACAAATTAACAAGAGAAGAATCATAGAAACTAGTTTGAGTTCTCTAAGCGATACATAGACGTGCCATATGGAAATGAAGACCCAAAGAAAGGCTCAAGTAATACCTTTCTATGCTGGATTGGATGGCTGTGTGGATAGCCAGAGAGACATAAGATTATAAAACATAATCTACTGTTTCAGGGAGAGGCTGGAAAGTTCTTTCTCTGGGTTACACTACCAGTTTAGAGGGAGACAAGTCAGCAAAGTTCAAGGAGCTCTTCCTGGTCATGTGCTCTTCTCCAATGTGTTCTGAAACCTGTCAGAAAGGTTACATTTTTGTTTGTTTGTCTGGTTTGGTGTGGTTTGGTTTGGTTTGGTTTGGTTTGGTTTGGTTTGGTTTGGGCCGGGAAGCTAAGAACTTGCAGTTTTCCCAAGCTAATCCATTTTCTTTGAAGTAGAAAATAGGGTCATCTGCCTGATATAAGAGGGCAAGAATATTGGTAAACAGTTTAAGATGATAATAAAAAACATTTGAAATAGAATCTGTGGGAAACGTAGAATAAAAAAAAGAATACTATGCTGTGTGTAGTGGTGCTCATCCTCAGTATCAGTGCTCTGGAGGCAGAGCCAGCCAGAGTTCAAGTCCAGCCCGATCTACATAGTGAGTTCCAGGACAGTTAGAGCTATATAGTGACAGTTTGCCCCTATCCCGACAAACAAACAAACAAACAGATAAATAAAAGTTTAAAAACTGTATCAATATCTAGAATTCAAGGCTGTTCAGAAACCTTAATTGTAGTGTGAATATTTCAAGACTTCTGTGATTTTCTCTACCAGCTCACAGAATCCAGGGTACAGAAGTCAGAAACTCAGAGAAGTTGCTCTGGAGCTTCAACTTTCTCTGGTTGCTAGAATATAGGCATCAAATGTCTAAGGAGTACGGCCAAGGAAATGGTTGAGGTGATTTTCCATAGGAATAAGTTAGAAGACAAAGGAATTGGGTGACTGCAGAGGCTGAGGAAGGAATAAGAGACCCAAATACGTGAAAAAAGAAGATCATGCCTCATGGGAAATCTGGATAAATAAGCAGTTTGATCTTATTGCTTCAATTGGACAGTGGCACAGTCGTGGGGATAGGTGGTGGAAGTGAGGGAGTAGTAAAGGTCATTGAAACTTTAGAGGTCAAAGAACTGAGAAATCAGAGTAGTGATTAGATCATCTTTGTTAATAAAGATATCTCCTTAGGAGGATAGCAGATTGAAGAATGGAAAAAAACTCTCCCAAGTCTCTCTCTCTCTTTTTTATTTTTTTGAACAGCTTTATTTTTAAAGAAACAAAGATAAATGTACAAATTTTAAGCATTTTTGCATAAAAGTATACGACCACATTTTTGTCAGGGCTTGGCTTTTTTCCCAAATGTTTGATAGTGCGCATTAAGGTCTCACTAGTTACAATGAGCATAAAGTACATGTAAAACAGGATGTAACCTAGAATTAGTCAAAGTTTTCTTGGTGTGTAAGAATTGAGCATAATGGTTTTTTCTTTTCTTTTCTTTTTTTCTTTTTTTTTTTTCTTGAACTTCACAGTCTGTGAGTTGTTTCTGGGGTGTTCAGAGCTTTCTGGGGTTAGTATCCCATTATCAGTGACTGCATATTATGTCTGTTCTTTTGTGACTGGGTTATCTCACTCAGGATGATATTCTCTAGATGCAGCCATTTTCTTGAGAATTTCGTTAGGCCATTGTTTCTGATAGCTGAGTAGTACTCCATTGTGTAAATGCACCACAATATTTGTATCCATTCATCTACTGAAGGACATCTGGGTTCTTTCCAGCTTCTGGCTATTATAAATAGAGCTGCTATGAACACTGTGGTGCATGTGTCTTTGTTGTATGTTGGAGCTTCTCTGGGGTATATTCCCAGAAGTGGATTAACCGGATCTTCAGGTAGTACTATGTCCAATTTTCTGAGGAATCACCAGACTGATTTCCAGAGTGGTTGTACCAGTTTGCAACCCCACCAACAGCGGAGAAGTGTTCCTCTTTCTCCACATCCTCACCAGCATCTGCTGTCATCTGAGTTTTGGATCTCTCCCCAGTCTCATATAGATGATATTTTGAGCATTAGCCCACAGAGTAAAGTAGCATCTTTCTTTTTCTTGTCTCTACCCCTCTCAGAATTAATTTAATATCCCTAAGAAAATTAGGTAAGATTAATGGAGTTTTCTCTATGTGTCTGGCAGTCTTTTACAAATACATATATAACAGTTCTCCTTTATCTGTATTTTCACTTTTCACAGCTCCAGTTACTCGTGCTCAACTGGCATTCCTGTGTCTCAACAACCATCCTTTATCATTAGAACAGTAATGATACTGTGATACACATCTCAGATCATCACTTCCTGTGTCATGTCTCATCATCAAGAAAAAGGGAGATTATATTCAAATGTAGTGAGAGATAGACCATCTTCCCTTAACTCTAATTAGGATGTGTTCCTTCTGAATGTTGGTTATTGTTTGTCTTATCTTACTATGACTAATGTACAAATAGAACTGGATTATAAGCTTGTATGTCCAGGAAAGCCATGGGGTTTGTTACTATTACATCCTCCAGCATTTATTCCAGTCTTAGACTGTGATTCTTGCGAACGAAAGGACACATTTGATTTAGATCATTTGTTCCTCATAATAACATTACCATACAGTCTCCAGTATCACTGTCCTCATTTTATATGTGAGAGAAGTGAGTGTCAGTGAGCAGAAAATACTTTTTAAGATTACCCAGTGTGTGTCTAATAAAGCTAATACCTGAACCCAAGCTCTGTGGTCCCAGACCCTATACTGATGATCATTAAAACATCATGGGAGCTGTAGTTTATAGGGTAGTGTCTATATAACAGATATTGGCTCATGTGTGTTATAGATATAACCCAGCCCATTTAACCATGACAATATGACAGTCCTTTTAATTACAAATAAAAGTCGACTCAAAGTTAGGAAATGATTCTACTATAGTATCCCTAAGAAACTTATTTTCTATAGGGAAACTAGCTTTGATTCTCACATTCCAGGGTATAGCTCATATTTCAGGAACACTACCACACGTATCTAGTTCAAGCATTTCACTATTTACATCTGCAGTGTAGATATTTTGAATATGCCTTTCAAGTCTTGTTCTTTTAAGTGGCTGATCAGTAAAGAAAATTCTGTTACCTGATTAAAAGAGCAGAAAAGGAGGAAGTGGGCTTTGCTGGAAAAACAATGGTTAATGATGTGACAGTCCTGGAGTACTTTAATGTTTCACAAAGAACCTTAGCATATACTATTTTATTTGATCCTCCCCAAAGAAGAGTTTCCTGAAAATGAAAGTTCTAAGACCCTTTAACACAATACCTAAGGGAAACCCCACCTCAGAGGCATGCTACTGTTGCTATTTTATGTAGGGTACAAAGGACTATCGCGTCTAAGAGGGTGAAAAATAGTTCCCTCTGGGTGTATACGGTAGCCTGGTCTAGGATAAGTTATTTGATGTCTTTAAAATCTTGTGAGAATGCTGCATATATGCCCCATTCTAAGACATAGATTTGCAAAGTTTTGAGTAACTGTGCCCTCTTATTTTACCCTCACCCATCTCAGTTCTGAAGGTTTGGTGGCACATAATTGTTTTTAGAAACAGCTCATTTAAAACTCTGTTAAAAATGTTAAGGCCATGGCCAATTACCCCAACTGTCTAATGTATCATAAAACAGTAGTCATACTGAAACTGTAGTCCTGCATGTAACAATATTCCCAAGTGCAAATTGTGAACCAAGACAAATTAAAATGGGGAAAAAAATGAATGTACTCAAGATAGAATTGCAAGTACCCACTATTCACAAGGCATTGCTCTGAGTAGTGGAGTTCTCATAGCTTGCTACATTAATTGGGGTAGGCTGACTGCTGTAGTTCCAATGAATAGACCTCAAATCTCAGAGACACAACACAAAGTTTACAGTTTCCTTGTGCAAAGCCCAACTCAGATGTTCCTGATAGCTCCCCAAGAAGGTTTCTTCCTCAAATTTATTGGTTTTGTCATCCTTAGGAACTTTAGAGTCCCCTGGATAAGATGTAACTCATTGGTGATAAACGAAGGGAGAATGAAAAAAGGATCTCAAATTATTATATTTTTGAGCCAAAGCAAGAGGTAGCAAATAATACTTCTACCCACATTCCACAGGCTAGAACTCAGACTCATAACCTCAATACACTGCAAGGGAGTCTGGAAAACTACACATGGCGTGTCTAAGAAAACAATAGCATTTGGTGATCTCACAGGCAGTCTTGGCCTCAGTGGCTCTTACACCTCAGATACAAAAAAAGGCCTTTAAATACCCACATGTTGGAGTCTTGTCTCCAGCTGGTTGTGCTACCAACACAAGGTTGGGCTTGAAGATGATAACCTCATCAATGGGCTTAACCTTCAGTGAATTTGTAGCTGAATAGGCTTTGAGGAAGACAGGCCTAGTTGGAAGAAGAAGCAAGCTACAGAGTAAGTGCCCTTATAAGGTGACTTGTCCTGTTTATAAAGCTTTCAAAGCAAGAATTATCTCCCAACAAAATCACACATTCCCAGAGATAGAGGGAAAGACATGCTGCTGCTTGGAAGGGAGAAAGATAGGTGCACAAGGAGTTGAAAGTTAGGGTTTATCTGCTGCATTTCCTGTGTTTGACAAGCTGTTTCCGGGGCTTACTCATCTTTACTCCAAAGGAAGGCAAATCCAGGCAGGCCCTTGCTGATAGCCCCAGCTGCTCAAAGTACAATGAAAACCTAGTGATTCTTTACTTCCAGCCTTCATGGGAAGAGAAAAGAGAAATGCAAGCCTGCCAACTGGGCAGAGGTAAATGGGTGAATACTAACTAGCTCTCCCCTGCTCAGCCCGTGGCAAGTCACCAGCTGTGCCTTTAATTTGGCCCTTTGTCTTCCCTAGAAAGGCCAAGGCCATTGTGCTTGTGAAACAGGCTCCTCCAGCAAGCTGTTCAAAAGCAGAGATTGAAATCTCAGAGGACAGGAAAGATATTTACTAAGAGAAAACAATATTCTCTAAATGAAATGTAGGAACACCCATTTGAGAAGAAAAAAGTAAATGTGATCATTTCAGTGCATTTTCTATTCAGAACAAGAAAATGAAAACTCAGCTCAGAAGTCCACTGGTTGTTTTTAAGGTTAGAATCTTGCTGTATTTTTTTTTACAACAATACCAACCTTGGAGATGCTTTGGTGGGGGATAAAATTACTAGACCTGAAGGGAAGACCCCAGAGATTCAAACCCCAAGAGGAGCCACCATTAAAAGTTTAGCTGAGGTTTTCATAGCTTCCTCTTGTTAGAATGGAGAGAGCAGGGAGGGGCGTTGATTACTGACTTACACTTTCTTTCATGAATTAAAAAACAGTTGTAGTTGGAGAGGTTTTGTTTGAAGTGCTATGAAGGGAAGCCAGAACTTATGCATGTGTTCTCTGAGTGAATGAATTAGTAAACAAGGAAATTCACTTGAACTAAAAACTCAGTTTCAGTGATGCCCTCACTGAGAAGAGGAAAACCTGTGCTATTTGGAAGTGGGGAAGACATGAGGATGTGGATCTGAAAATTGGTGTCTTTTCAGATTGCCAATACTTTGATCTTAAATTTCCCAGCCTGTAACACTGTAATATTGTCAGGAATGTGTGTGTGTGAGAGAGAGAGAGAGAGAGAGAGAGAGAGAGAGAGAGAGAGAGAGAGAGAGAGAGAGAGAGAGAGAGAGAGAGAGAGAAAGAGAAAGAGAGAGAGAGAGAGAGAGAGAGAGAGAGAGAGAGAGAGAGAGAGGGAGAGAGAGACAGAGACACATGAGACAGAGACACAGAGAGACAGAGGGGGAAGAGGGAGAGAGAGAGTTTTATATTCTTGATCTTGTGATTCTGGATCTAGCCTTACCTTTGGTGCAAGCAACAAGTACTCCATCACTACTCTAGCCCAAGAAGCAGGTTTCAAACATGAGAAATGAACAAATAGTACTTAGTGTTGTGATAGAATCGCTGCTCACATCTGGACTGACCACACCAGGCCAGTACAGTTCCATGTGAGAGAGGTTTGTGGGGGATGAAGGGGAGGACAAAGGGGGTGATGGAGAAGGGGGAAAAGAGAGAAGAAAGGACAAAGGTCAGGAAGGATCTGCCTTTTATTTAGGATGTGGCATAACAGCTCACAGGTAAAGATGGGAAGTAAATGAAATGGATGCTGGAAATGTGTGGCAATTGCCATGGCAACAGATGCTCAGGTCCCTGTCTCCTGTGGGTGATGTCACTATCATCGCTGGGTTCGGAGGCTATCTGCTGGTTCCTGATACCAACATACCTCCCTTTTTACTATCATAAAGGGAAGAAAAAAGGGGGAAGGGGGATGAAAACGGTGAAAGTGGAATAGGGGCATCATGTCTCTTAGACTGCTCCTGCTGTCTTGGTGCGTTGTCAATTTCAGGGTGTAGCTGACTTTCACCAATGGGGTCCACTTGGTAAATGTTTGCATCAGGCTCCTCTGTGGACAGTGGCTGGTAATCCTGTAACAAGAACTGATAAATAGTTTGATTAGAAATTTTTGTATCTGTCATTGAAAGAATGTAGAAAGAAGATTAATGAGTCAGGGAGCGAATAATAACTCCATAAAGATGACTAGGAAAGGTGTTATGAAAGGGAGTGTGTTCATCCATATAGAAGTTTTGAAAATCCAGGAATTAGAGGCTTCACGTTCCTTAAAATTCTTCATGTCTGATTGTAGCTCTGGGTTTTATTTCTCAGTATCCCAGATTGGTTGGCATAGAAACAGCATTCTTCTTGAAGGAACAGGCAAAGGCCACCTCCTTTAACTGTCAGGACATCCAGCCCCTGTCAGTTCTGAAGCACCACAGCAGCCAAAGAATCTGTCTGTTTCTGGATTGTAAGCATGGTTTCAGACATTTTTTTTTTTTTTTTTGAAAACCCGTGCCAAACTTAGACGTGAACTCATTATAATGGGTCATGGAAGTAGTTATCCCTGCAATTCCACTGCCAGCACCTATGGCTATTCCTGCAGAGACCAAGAGAGGCACGACCTGACCTGCCTGCCGTCTTATGTTGGGCAGCTATCATATCTACAACTGGAATTGGCAGGGGCTTGTTTCCCTGCATTACCCTTAGTTCAGGGAAAAGGAGCGCTAACGTGCAAACTGCTGACCAGCTAGCAGGTAGGAGATGATATACCTGAGTGTCACAGAGAGCTGATGTATTCTGGACTGGAGGGCTTTGTGGCAGAGATGATGTATCAAGGGTTGTGGTTCTACTGCAGTCTAGGGAGCCTAACGTTCCTACAGAACGTATCCTGGAGGTCTTACAACAGTTTTCCATGCCAAAAAGAGGAATAGAGAAAAGGTATGGAGTCTTGGCAACATCAAAGTCAGGGCAGCTGATAAAGGGTGAGGTAAGGTAGGTTACCTGGCAGTATCATCAGAAAAGCTGTAAGTGGCAATTATGAACTCATTCCAGGGGGCACACATAGCTAGCAGTCTTTAAAGCGACCAGGTTGGGTGACATTAAGGAGTTGGTATGCTGAGGTCAAAGTCTGAAGCAAAAGAAGAAATGGCAAGTTAGTGCCATTTATGAGTGTGATGTCAAGGAGGTAAGAATGCCAGAGGAGTGTTTGATCACTTCTACCTTTCCGATATCTAGAGGTTGGGCAATTGAGACATTTATTTTCTCTGGATGTGGATAGTACTTACTGGGGACCCGGCTTGATTTTTACGGTAGAGCTTAACAACAACTCCTGTCTCCCACCTGGGATTCCATGGGTTTTGTATGTAGAGAGTGTCTTGCATTGTTGATAGAAGAAGTGATTTTTTACAATCATCTTTTGTCTGGTCAAAGAGAAAGCAAGTAAAGAAATCACAATATTTAGATGGGATAACCGACACAGGGATGACAGCAGTTTGGATCAGATCCTGACATCCGGCCATGGAGCAGTTTCATGACCCGATTTGGAAAGAATGTTATCTGTGAACCTTGAATCTCCAGATGTAAGGGCTTCCCTGGATGGAAACAAATAGCAGAGGGGTGGGAAACGAGAAGCCCATGTCTAATCCAGTGGGTCAAGTGCAGTTGCTTGAGTGGAGACCCATTTTCTGGGATTGGGGACAAAGTGGGTGATCTCAACATCTTCTGGAGCTTAGCAAAACATGATCCTGGTAAAGTCTACTAATTGGATGACAATGGGAGAATGAAGTTTAGCAACAGAGGGGTTCTGGACGTCCCAGACTCAGAGTTCTACCTGAGAAGCATGATAGCTACCCGTGGCTCCCTACTAGTAAAGGCAGTGGTTTGGTCAAGGGAGTTCCAGCCTCTTGAGTCATCCATAGCCAAACCTAAGAGATCAGCTAAAAGGTTATTAGGCAGTGATATCACTCTGTCCTGTACAACATGAGGCAATTGACAGCCCAATGTCCCTCCTGAGGGCACCTAGGACATGGCCCCTTTGACTTCCGAAGTTAGGGCAAGTGTTGCCCAGTGATCTTGTTAACCACATTTGTGGCAGGAGCCTGGTGGTCTCTGAGCCTTAGAAGACCAGGAGTCCTGCGCAGTGGCTGGGGCTTGTCAGCCTTTGCTAGCATATGGTATTTTTGTCTGCGGGCCTTCTCATCTCTTTCATGGTACACTTTGAAGGCTGGTGCCAAAACTTCTGCCTGTGGAGTTAGGGGCCCCTTCTCTACCTTTCTAAGTTTTTTTTTTTTTTTTTTTTTTTTTTTTTTTTTTTTTTTTTTTTTTTTAATGTCATGGAAACTCTGGGGAAAGAAGTAGGTCTTCAGAAGTTGCTTACCTTCTGGGTTTCCAGGGTCCAGATTAGTGTATTGTAATAAAGCCTTTGTGAGCCATTCTAAAAATTGAGATGGGTTTTCCTGTTTGTTTTGGATGACCTCTTGGAGTTTTCCTAAATTTACTCATTTTAAGGTTGCCCTATGGAGACCGACCAGGAGGCAGGTTATAAATCTATCCCTGGCTAAAATACCACCTGCAGAATTATAATTCCACTGAGGATCTTGATCAGGTACTGCCTCAGATTCATCTGGATTTGTTCTGTTTGATGAATTTCATCTGCATGTGTTCTCACCTGTTCCCAAACTCGCCTGCATTTGTTAGGAAGTAAATTATTAGTAAGGATTATATGTACGTCATGGAAAGTCAAGCTATAAGACTGAGGAATGTACTGAAACTCTTTAATAAAGGCAGAGGAGTTGGAGGTATAGGAACCCAGTCTGCTTTCTATTTGAGAAAGTTGATTCAGCAAGAAAGGAACATGTACTCTGACAAGGCCATCTACCCCACCAACTTCCCTTAAAGGTAGGACCAATGCTGGATCAGGTGTCCCTGGGGGAAAAAGACTTGGGGGTTTGGCTGTGCCCTTAGTGGGTGATGGGAGGGGTGGAGGTAGGTGCCAATGCAGGGTGATTGCAGCTGCCAGAGGGCACAGCTGCGAGAGGTCTAGGGTTTCAGCACCAATGTTGTGATAGAATCATGGCTCATGTCCTAACAGGCCACACCAGGCCAATGCAGTTCCACGTGAGAGAGGTTTATTGTGGGGGAAGAAAACAAAATGGGAGACAGAGAAGAAGTGGGAAAAGAGAGAGAGGAAGGGACAAAGGTCAGGGAGGGCCTGCCTTGTATTTAGGCTGTGAAATAAATGCTCGCAGGTAAAGGTGGGAGATAAACCAAATGGCCACTGGGAATGTATGGCAATTACCATGGCAACTGATGCGTGGGTCCCTGTCTCCTTTGAGTGGCATCACCATCATCGCTGGGTTCCGAGGTGATCTGCAGCCAACCATAAAGTCGGTTCCTGATACCAACACTTAGCCCAAAGTTTGAAACAACACATGCTCAATGATAGTTAACTATTCTATCAAAAACATTATCCCTAAAGGAAAAAGAGCAGAAGACTTTAGCTATAATCAAAGAAACAGGTACTGGGCTACAAAGAAATAATTATAACTGTAGTCTGGCTCTTCTACTGTCTCTGACCTTTAAGCAAGTCACTTCTCTTTCTGGGGACTCAGCTTTCTGAAGCTAAAAGGGAGAGACCGAACTAAATAACATGTGACAGTCATTCAAACTCATGGGTTACATTAAAAAATAACCAACAAAATATTAGTTTGTAGTCCTCCCCACTTTGGACAGGCCAAATGTTGCCGTCAGCCAATCAGAACTATCTGCATTTCAAACAGCAGCAATGCAAGTAACACTAAAGGAGCCCGAAGCATGCGGTTAATATACCTGAAATTGTCTTTCCCCACAGAGAACAGATCCATGTGGACAGAGGGTTCGCATGCTTAGAAATTTCAGACATTCTGGCGTTTAACATTTTGGTCTTCATGTTATTTGCCAGTTAATACTACTTAGACAGCTCTTCTGTGTTCCAGACAAAAACAGGGCATTGCCATGGTCCTGCTCTGGCTCTGGCCCTAATTTGTTAGTACTGCCTTGGCCATGTTCCTAAGAATCTCTGTGACAGTGTCCTGGTTAACATACGGAGCTCACCGCTCTCCAGGAGACTGAGACTAAAAGGAAGCAACATGTGAGACTACTTGGCAGAAATAAACTGTTCCCAAATGTATTGTCTTTTCACGTGTCTGGAGTGCTAGCCTCATTCAGAAAGTCAGGGAGCTTCCCAGAAATGCTGTTCTTCAATAACATTTGGTATGCGACAGCACTGTCTCCTTTCACCACAGAAAATCAAATCATTACAATTTCACACAAGCATTCAGTTGTTTACTTTAAAAGGTTCTATGCGTAAAGATTTAAAGCAATATCATTTATTTAAGAAAACGTACTTAGATCCCTGTTTACAAAAACCATAAAAAGGAAAAAAAAACATTTTATTTTAAAAAATGCAGATGCTTGGTACAAATTACAGTCTCATAAGGTGGTTCAGACACAGTTGCAAGTGATTCCAGGCACTCTGAACTTATAATAAGCTTGGGATGAAGTTTTATTGAAATCCACCTATGTACCGGGCACATGGGGGATCAGCCCATAAGAAGCAATCTCCATCATGAGATGGGAGGCAGTTCACTACCTGTCATAATTCCAAGGCTGCATACAAGATTTGTGAGACGGCACTGAAACTCCAAGACCCATAGAGGTACTGATTCATCAGGACCCCAGGGAAGCAGGATCTAGATTAGAGAGAAAGAGTAGCGGAGATTCTCTACAGCCTCCTAGTCTGGCCCCAACTGCCTTTAGACAGGTCAGGTAGGACCACTTTGCTTCTGCCTCAGAAACTCTTTCTGTTGAAAGTGGCAATATTCCAGAAGGGAAAACAATGGATATGAGGAGTTCCTATCTGTAGTTACAGGCTTCTCTAACTGCACAGTGGAAGGCTAAAGACTGTAACCACTAAAGGGGAAAGAAGTTTCATTCATTGATTTTTTTCCTGTTTACTTTTTTAAATTTGGTGTCACTTATAACTGGTTTTCATTAATTAATGAAAATTTAGAAGGGGAGAAGGAGAGGCTTCCCATGGATATCAACACATTATATTATGTCAAGTTGCAGTAGGACTAGGTACATCTTCTCCTGTTGAAGCTAGACAAGGTAGCCCAGTTAGGGAGAAGGGATCTAAAGGCAGGCAGCAGAGTCATCGTTAGCCCTTGTTCCCGTTGTTAGGGCTTCCACGTGAAGACCAAGCTGTATATCTGTTATTTATGTGTGGAAGGCCTAGTTCTGTTCAATGCATGTCTTTTTGGTTGGTGGCTCAGTTTCTGTGTGTTCCTATAAGTTAGATGATTCTTTGTTTTCTTGTGGTGTCCTTGATCTTTCTGGCTATTTCAATCCTTACTCCCCATCTTCTGCAAGATTCCCTGAAATCTACTTAATGTTTGCCTGTGGGTTTCTGCATCTGTTTTTATCAGCTGCTGGGTGAAGCTTCTCAGAGGACAGTTATGTTAGGGCTGATATCCAAAATGTATAAAGAACTCAAGAAACTACCAGACCAGATAATCCAATTAAAAATAGGATACAGTTCTAAACAGAGGATTATTGAGAGAAGAATCTCTAATGGCCGAGAAGCATTTAAGAAATGTTCAATATCCTTAGTCATTGGAAAAACGTAAATCAAAATGACCCCGAGAGTCCCTTATACCCATGGGAATGGCTAAGATTAAAAACTCAAGCCACAGCTTGTACTGGTGAGGATATGGAAAAAGAGGAACACTCCTCCATTCCTAGTGGAAGTGTAACTTTGTACAACCACTGTGGAAATCGATTTGGCAGTTTCTCAGAAAACTGTGAATAGTTTTCCCTCAAGACCCAACTCTATCCAAATATGTCCCACCATACCACAAGAATACTTGTTCAACTATGTTCATAGCAGCTTTATTTATAATAGACAGAAACTGGAAGCAACCTGGATGTTCCTCAGCAGAAGGAAGGAAAAAGAAAAATGTTGCACATCTACACACTGGAATACTATCCAGCTATTAAAAACAAAGACACCATGAAATTTTCAGGCAATTGGATGAAACTAGAGAATATCATCCTGAGTGAGGTAACCCAGACTCAGAAACACACATATCCCAGAAAGATTACTTATAAGTGGATATTAACCATAATGTACAAGACAATCAGGGTACAAACCACAGACCCAAAGAAGCTAAAATACAAGGAGAGCCCAGAGGAGATGCTTCAATCTCACTGAGAAGGAGAAATAGATTAGATAGTGGGGGTTGATGGAGAGAGAGGTGGGGAAGGGTTGAAGATGAGGATATGGGAGATGAAGTAGCAAAGGATGATTATCCATGGTAAGGGCTGGAAGGATAACCTAGCAGTTAAGAGTACTTGCTGAAAAAATCATGGGGACAATAATTTGGAACCTAGTATTCATGTAGCAAGCTGGGAATACCATAAATATGTGTAACTCTAGCCCTGAAGGAGTTTATGGCTTCCATATGTGCTCACAAGCAATGCTTTCTCCTATACTCTTATACACACACACACACTCTCTCTCTCTCTCACACACACACATTCACACACACACACTCATTCACACACACATACACACACACACACACACACACACACACACACACATACACACCAAATAAAATAGATATAAAATAGTCTATGTTTACATGATAGCTAGATACAGTCAAGCTAATTGGTATGTTTATCACCCCATCAACTTTTTGTGGTGAGAACATTAACAACTCTTAGCAATTTGAAATCGCAGTACATTACTATTAATAATGTTCATTTTGGAGCACAGTAGATGATCAAAATTTATCCCTCCTGTCTAAGACTTTGTGCCTTGTGGGTTATGTGTCTCTACTGTATCTCTCAACTTGTATTTTCCATGTCTATAGTAATCATTGTTCTACTCCTGCTCTGTGAAATGACTCTACCTCAGAGAAGCATTTTACAAGATTTGCCATTTATGCTTAGTCTATGTAGTGCAGCATAGTGTGGAGGGCGGACCCGAAGGAGAAGAAGACAGAAATTGAAAAAAAATGTCTTCCCTGGTACCACATTCATTTCCACATTAGTCAAAATTGCTAAACTATAGAGTCAATTTTACATCTGTCAATTGATGAATGGATTAAAAATATAGTTTATAGTCAATGAAATATGATACACACCTTTAAAGGAAATCAGATCTGTCATTCACAGTTAAATACATGGAATCGGAGCATTAGAATATTTTAAAGTACAAATCTGAACACAGTTGAGTACAGTCAAGAGCCCATGTCTGGGGAGGTCTTAGGTCCTAGTGGGCAAGCTAATACTCATGGTTTATTAGATAAATAAGATGTCAAACTCTCTTTTAAATATTTACGTCTATGCCTATAGATCAGTACTGCTTTCAACCCAGATAAGAGAAGTTACTTTTTGCAGTGAGCAGTGGTTAATGCAGATACTCATAACTAGACAGAGTGATAAGAGTAACTGACTAATGAGTGATCAACCCAGGAAGAATCTGGGAACCTGAAGTGCAAGGTAGAGATGCAAGAATGAATGGAAGAACTAGAGGATGGGGAGGAGAGTTGAGAAACACTGTCTCCTGGACTTTATGTAGCCATTATGCTCATGAACGTGGCCATAGTTGCCTGCATAGGACTAAGGCCATCCGCATTGCATCATGGATGAGAGAGGGGGGCACGAAGCTCCATATCTCCTTGATGACTTATTGGCTGTTACTGGTTGCTGGATGGAGAAAATGATATTCCTTAATGGTGTAGCCACTGAGAATCTGCCCTTTGCTCACGCCTTTTATGTTAATGCAAGCAATTGCAAGGTTAGAACGGAATGTTGGGGGAAGGAGAAAGTTGTGTAAGTTGGCCTCACTCCAGGAGTACATGGATAGACAGATTGAAATTGATGAGTTTTTTTTTTTTTTTTTTAAATAACAGGACACAATTTGGATGGGTAGGGAAAAGCATAATGAATTTTGGGAGAGTTGTAGAGAGAGGGAGTAAATATGATTAAAGCATGATATGTGAAACTCTTAAAGAATTAATAAACAATTAAAAGTATGCACTTTTTCCAGTATACTTATAATTTTATCATTTAGTAAAGTCAAAAGCAAATTTGCATTCTAGCAAAAACAAATGTGAAGTTTTTTAGAGATGAGTAAGAGATGACAGTAGGTCTAGAGGAAGATAGAAGGAGTGACCATGATAAAAATACATTTTATGAAATTCTAGAATGTTTTTGTTCAAGCCAGCAAAAATACCAGCATAGACAAGGTAGATGGTCTCCAGGCTCCATCCCATACTAATGAGATGCTGGCAGTGGGTTGTTGCTGGAAGAGGAAACATTATTCCTGAGTGGGGACATGGGTACTGGTAGTTTTTATTCCTTTTTTAAAGATTTATTTATTTATTGTATGTGTATGAGTACACTGTAGCTGTCTTCAGACACACCAGAAGAGGGCATCGGATTCCATTACAGATGGTTGTGAGCCACCATGTGGTTGCTGGGATTTGAACTCAGGACCTCTCGAAGAGCTTTCAGTGCTCCTAACCACTGAGCAATCTTTCCAGCCCCCTGGTATGTTTTCTTGGTCCAGTAATGCTCTACTCTCCATGCACATATGGGTTTCACTAACAAGTCTTAGTGGCTTATTAAAAATAAAAAGACATAAATTTTGGCGGGGGCATAATCTTGTGAGAATAGAGAAAGAGAGGAGTGGATGGGATCATATTTCATTGTTCTCATATATGAACTTCTTAAAAATAAGAAAAGGTTAACATAAAATTTCAAAATTAAAGAAAAAATATTAGCATATATTATTGTATAAAGTGATAAGTTTCATAATGACATTTTTATTCAAGTACATCAGATGCTATGACCATATTCACTTCTATTACACTCTCCTATCCCCTGTCCTGATACTTCTTTTCCTTTTTCCAAAACCTCCCCCCTCCTACTGTCATGTCATATGGATGTATGAATGCTTAGGAAAATGGCAGCTCTACATATGAGGTACACATGCAATGTTTAAGTTTGTCTTATTTCCCTTGATATGATGATGGTATCCTGCTTCAGATATTTGCCTAAAGATGATAGAACATTGTTTTATTTCTTATAACAGCTGAATATTGTTTCTGGCTCATTTACATATTTTTATTAATCCTTACCCTCATTCAACATTCGAATTATGGCAGGGATACAATATGTGTGGCACTTCATCACATTTTATACTAAAATGTTAAGTTTTATTGAGCAGTGAGAACATGGTGGTACTGGGATCAAACACACACACACACACACACACACACGAACACGTGGGTGCCCACATGTGTGCAAATGTGTGTGCATGTACACATGCATGCACTTGGCATTTTGGATGAAGCCGAACAAGTGCCACACTCAGAGAAAGGCAGCACTTTTGCCCCATGGATCTAAATAAACCAAGGATCCATTTGGGCTCCACATACTCAACAGAATTACATTATCTGATGTCCAAACAACCCTAACAAGTTTTCAGGAAACTTTGAGGTCCATGAGACATCTAGAATAATCATCTTCAATCTTGCCTGCCTTTTGATCATAGCGAGTTATCCCGAACTGTCTTACATCTAGTATTAGAAATGCTGTGTGCCTTCCTTCTACCCAGAGTGACTTTCTAATAATCAAAAAGACCCACTTCCTCATTTTCAGCGCATGTTTCTTTTTTATTCCATAGTACCTCTTAAACAGGTAGCTCTCAATCCTGGATATGTAACAGAATCACCTGAAAGAGCTTGCTAAGAAGTCCAGGAGTACATACCCAAGGCAGTAGCAATTCAGAATTACCACAGGACCAGGGATATCAGTATTTCTAACAAGCTCCTCTAGGCCTTTCTGAGTCATCTAGGATAAACTCTGACTTTGCAAATGCTCCTCTTTTCCAACCAAAAATTGCTTTTCTCTGCAGCATGAATTTAAGAGACTGTGCAAGATGCCTGGCTTCTCACGGCCCCTGGCAAAGACGGCTTGCACTCTCTGCCTTTCTCTTCTGATTTTCAGCAGCTTGGGTTGTGATCCCAAAGAAAAATCGGAGTTTCTGTGATGTATAAGAGCACGTGCCCATCATCTCAGTAAGTAAGAGAGATTGGAGTGCCAGAAGTTCAAGGCCACCCTCAGCTACAAAGAAGGTTTGAAGTCAATTTGGGCAATTTTTAACGTTGCTCTTTTCTTGTTTCAGGTCTAAATTCAGGACCTCACATTGCATTTAGTTGCTACATGTTCATGGTGTTTTCTGGTATGGGATGCTTTTCTTGTTTTTCACAACTAAAGATTTGGGGAGTTCTAATAATATACCCTCTTGTCAGTGATTGTTCTCAAAGTCAAGCAGCAGCCATATTGTGAAGTTCAGCTACACCTCCTTAGAAAACATTTCCCCTAGCTGCTTTTGTTAACCATCTACACCCTCCCTGTGGAGGGATGGAGAGAGTCACGGGATCCTCACTTTAGAATCTAGCATTCCTACTAGTATGCAGCTCTACATTAATTGCACATGATCTCCTCATGGAAGGGCTAGAGTATACACATAGAGGAAGACTAGAGGAGAGCGGCTCCATCTGTATGGCTATGGGGAAGCCCTTATTCCTACCGAATAAAGGCTGTCTAGGTGTTGCCTCTTGTGGGGAGGAATAACCAAACCTTCATCAGTAGCCCCTCACTTGTGCTCAGTAAGGAAGCCCAATAAACTAATTGGTTCCCTAGAGTAAAGTCTAGTGAATTTCTGTCTTGGTTTGTCATTGGGACTTTAGCCAAAAGGATAGACATTGTCTCCCCTGGGAAGGAATTTAAACAACCTTGTAAAATACCCTAATCTTGGTTTGTCTGATAATGACCCCCATTATTAAGACTCATGCTGTGGGGTTTTGCTGTATGATGATCTATATTGTTCCCCAGTTCTAGAATCAGCTGTTTTCTCCAAGGAATATAGGTGCCAAGAGCATTGCTAACAGAACATCATTGCTTTGGCATTGACAGAAAATACACGATATGTATACCAGTCCATGTTTATAAATGCAGGTATTTAGTGTGTTTATTCTGTACTTTTATTGAACTAAACCATACTTCATAATGATGTCTTCAACTCTAATAGAGTGCAATGAATTTCACTGCATCAAAGTTTCAAAGGTTCACTGCTTAAATATCGGTGGTACATCAAAAAGGGTAGCAATATGCTCCAAGAGCAAAGACTGTTGGTGTCATGTAGACAAAAAGTGATATAGAACTGAACTATGAAAAGTGACTATAGACTTTGTAGCTTACGCTGGCAGGGATTGACTGCATGAGGACTGGGGGTAGAAGAATAAAGAATTAGGAAGGTGCAGGGATGCTTCCCCAACCTGGGTTCTAAGAAACTGCACAGTGGTCCTCTGTGCTGAGATGGAGAGGATGGGGCAGGCACAGCTTTAGAAGGGAGGGTTTTGACTTTTGAAGTGAGGGTGTTCTTCTATGGCCCACACTGATGTCAAATCAGTAAGAATGCATAAGAGTGTGGAGCTCATGCAAGACTTCTGAGCTTGAGGTGCAAGTGGGGGTGTCATCAGCTTGTGGCTGGAAACCGAAGTCAATGTCTAGATGAGGCAAGCCAGAGAAGAGACCAGGTGGTGATAGGAGAAGAAGAGGTCTGCACTATGTATGACCTAAGCAATTAGAGTTGAAGAGAGGAGGAGCCAGAGAACAATTCGCCTTCAGGAGAGCTCATTATAGCGCTGCTGTTATCTGAGGTCTGTATCACACATTTCTTCAATGCCTGTGCTTTTCTGCCGAGAAGGGGAGGAATGTCCATTTTGATTTTGTAACTGCTACGAGGAGGAAGGTGGAGATGATTCACCTTTTATTCAGTCAACTCTTTGGGAATGGTGGGGTTTGGCTTTCTATGCAGCCTTCTCTTGTGAAGATTATATGCTCATTTGTTTTCTCCCAGGGTTCAGTTGACTAATCCTCTGCCCTCATTTCCCTCACTATGTCACATAATAACTTCGTCAGGAGGCAAGCAGGGAGTGTGGGCTAATCTTTGGGGTGAGCACAAGTTGAATATGAGAGTACCTTATATCACTAGGATAAATATGGCTGTATATGATCAAGGACCTTCTCCCCTTTCTAAGTATAATGGCAAACCACGTCTCAGGCGAACATTCCAAATCTCCAAAGTGTGCCCATTTCTCACACCAGTATACAATTCTATATCTTGTACCCCAAGCCAAGTTCCTCCCAAGCCTACAAGGATAAAGGGACTATCACTTTCGGCCTCTGACCACTGGTGCTGCCACTGAATATTCCCTACATTGTATAGCTGCACAATTTTGGACAACTTGCTTAACCTTCTTATGCTGTACTTTTGTTTCTTACAGAACAAACCCAATAATCACATTACATTCTGAGTGACATCTTGAACATTAAATTCATGCTAAGTGTTGCAGAAGTATTAACTATTTTACTGCAACTGGCCAGCATGCTCATTAACAAGCCTCCAGCCTTCCCAGGCATTATGTTACTTGACAGCTTCTTTTTTTCCTTATTTTTCTGTTTGCTTGGTTCTTTATAAAGTCAACTACTGTGAGTCAGGCATTGTTCCAAATGCTGAGGATATGGCCCAAAACAAGATGTACAAGGTCTCTGATTCCCTAGAGCCAGGAAAACATTCCAAATCTGTAACTACTTCTGAGCAGGATGGGACAGCAGACAATAAAGCACCTAATTTGGGGTAAGTACATACCTGTCTTTAAAGTACAGTGAGTGAAGAAAATAAAGGAGTCAGCGAGATAGGATGAGACTCTTCCTGCACATGATAAAGAAAACACTTTCAGTGGCAATGGTGGTTTCCCATCAGCAAGATGCACAGATAAAGTCATTGCAAAGACCCCAAAGACAAGGACTGTGGCATGTTGACAGAACTGTCAGGCCAGTAAAATGGACTAGAGTGGCCACAGGGGCATAAAGCAGAGGTGCTGAGTGCTCACCACACCCTACCTTCCCCACCTTTTATAAATCATAGGACCGGTTTCCAGTATTAGTATCCCTTGTCATGGGACCAAAAGACTGAGTTATGGCCAATGAAATATGAACAGAAATGATATCATACATACATAAATATATGGATGTGTATATGGCTGTGCCTTCAAACATGTGATTTGGAATCCTCCTTTCCCTACTGGCTATATACAAAAGGAACCAGCCAGTCATCTACAAAGCTCTTGAAGATCTCAGAGCCATAAAGTAGACTTCTCTATTTCCTGAATACATAGAGTGAACCCAACAGTTAAGAATTTGGGAGTTGGTAATCACATGGGATGCCAGCATCACTCATCTCAATACGATGAGGTGGGACAAGATAAGGTCAGAAAGAGGGAAAGTATCAAACATTCTTATCTTAGTTGCAGTTACTATTACTATGATGAAACACCATGGACAAAAGCAACACATGGAGGAAAGGGTTTATTTAACTCAGTTTCATAAAACCATTCATCCTCAATAGCAGTGAAGGCAGGAACCTGGAGGCAGGAGCTGCACAGAGGCCCTGGTAGTGTGCTGCTTACTGCCTTTATCCCTCATGACTTGCTCAACCTGCTTTCATATAGAACCCAGGATCACCAGCCCATCGAAAATGGGAGGAGCTCTTCTCCATCAATCACTAATTTTAAATAAATGTCATATATAATTGCCTACACCCCCATCTTATGGAGGCATTTTCTTAATTGATGCTGCCTCCTCTCATCAATCTTTAGGCTGTGTCGAGTTGGCATAAAACTATCCAGCATAGTTCCCAAAACAAAATGTTTAACACCCATCTTGTTCCCTGTTGGTCAGACTCATTTTGAGCCCTAACTATGAGGCATGCCCTGTCATCCTTACACTGAGGTGTCTCCTTGATCTAGTCCTTGGGTTATAGTTATTCTGTATTTTCATTATTTGTTCCTTTTTATTTAGTTCACCCTACTTATCTCTTGTATTTTCAGCTACTACATTCTCTGAATGTCATTGGCCTGAGATTTTTTTTGTTTCCCTGTTTATAGATGCATTTTCAGGAGGTAGTTTATTTGCTTTGTGGGCTCAGTCCCAGCTTCTTCTGGATTCGTCACTGTACCCCCAAGAAATGTTTAGCTTCTAGACTGCATCTCACAAATCTTCAGTGCAAATGTGGAAGTCATTGGAGATAACTCCTTGGTGGCTAAAGTTTTCAGTATACATGTCTGTTTTAAATGCCACATTTAGGTGACTGTGTGGCTTCATCAGAAGGGTCATACCAAATGTTCCTGCCATGACGTTGTCAATACAAGTAAGATGTAGCTTGTATTTACTTGGGAAGCTTCCAGCATCACCATGACAACTGAAGTTTTGAGTTTATTTTTCATCAAACCACGGACAATAGGTACCATAAACCCTCACATCTGAGATAGCTTAAATCCAGCTGCCATGCCTTCCAGTTCTGCATCTGGTATAATTCGAACTCTCCCTAACATCTGTCCTGTTTTAGATCCCACTTACCCGATCCAAATCTGAAACCTGGGGTCCTGAGCTTCTAAGTGAAGTTAGGAATTTTCCTCCAACCCAGTTTGCTGCCAACCCAGCCCTCTTTCCCAGTACACTTGGAGGCCCAATCAGATCTAAACAGCTGAAACTTGGTTCATAGAGAAGAGGGAGATTTGTTCTGAGTCAGTTCCACCTTCAGAATTTTCATATGACTGATTAAGAAAACATCTGAAAGAGTATCAATTTAGTTTGATTTGTCTTCCAAGGCAAGTGGCCCTCAGTTCCAGGAAAAGGGAGCTTTTGGAACTAGCATTCATTAAAGCAAGAGGAGGAATGGACTAGAGAGACACGTTTCACCTGCCTTTTTCTTTAACCCCGCCATTAACCTTGTTCTCAGAGGGACAGCTGTGGCAGCAGCTAGGGCTGCTGCTCTCAATCAGCACATTTCTCCCAGATGGTGCAGGCAGCGAGAGGACTGTGGAGTCCGGTAAATCACAGCTGAGGGTTGACTCTTTACCAGGAAGACATGCTACACTCTGCATTTTGAGACCAGAGTGAAATTAGTTGCAACTCTTTTTTTTTTTCTGTTCTACCTATTCCCCTCCATTCCTCCCATATGTTGGCTTTCTATGGTTGCCCATTGGGTGCTTGGATCATCCCCAGCTTGCTCACTCTTCACAGCCATGGCTAAACTTCTACACGGTGGGAGTTATCACCCATTGAATCTCAACTTGAGGTATATTTAACACCCGTGTGCATACATACACACGTGTGGACATATATACACATTTATATGAATATATGTACGTATGTATGCATGTATATGTATGTATTTTCCTTTATTCTCCTACACCAATTCTATGAGGAAATTGTGCTTGCTTTCAACATCAAGAAAAGCCCAGTCTGGAGTCAAAAGGTAGAGCTGGGATACATATCAGACCAGTTTGTTTACAAAGCTGCTGTTTCTTGAGGTGTGTATCATGTTCCCAAAGATGTCGCATGAAAACAATCATGTTGAAAGCATGCCATTTCCAGTGCTTCCATCAATATAGAGTAGAAAGGATCTCCGCAGCGTACCTGTATGATCTCCTAGGGAATCAAACAGCAAGTGCAGCATTCAGCTAAGACCCAGGCTCAGCACAATGATACCAGAGTATTACTGTGCAGAGTCATTTGAGATTTCTGTTGCCAGAGAAACAGATGGAGGCATTTAAATGGGCAGAGTGGCTGCATGTGCAGGTCAAGCTCAGAAGCCAGGCTGCTTGTCTTCTCATCACCTGGACCACCCAGCAGCTAGGAAAGCTTTGGTAAGGTCAGATCTAGATGTCCAAATCCCCTCAACTATAGAAACAATCACCTAATTGCAGTTACTGTGCACATCGGCTTTACAATGGAGGCTCATTGATAGTTCCATTTTATACAAGAGAAAGCAGGTGAATTGCCTACTTACACAGGCTGGTTCACAGGTGGCTGATCCTGCCTGCGTTTCTCACTACCACAGTTCTTGCAGGAACACTGGTGATATGCTGGTCATGTGGGCTCATTATGAATGTGAGCCCAGCAGCTGCATTTCAAATATGCCAGATGAAAAGAAAGCTCTCATTGTCCTCCTCCTGCTCTTCTTCCTCCTTCTCTTCTTCCTCCTCCTTCTTCAAGCACGTGAGAGTGTTGAATTCAGGAGCAGCAAGTTGCCTTGAATGGACTAGTTTGGATATCAGCCTGGTGTTGGACAAAAGGCATACTGAGCATTGTGAAGAATCTGCATCACGTGAATCACCCTTGCAACTCTGATCGTATTTCCACACCCTCACAAAACCCTACCACTTATTTTCTTGCTCTTCTCCTTAAGAAGGCAAAATGCATACTGTTACTATTTTCTGGAGTGTAGGATGGGCTACCAGAGTGCAGCAAAAAAAAAAAAAAAAAAAAAATAGCCAAAGAGTGCCAAAGAAAAAGCAGGATAGAAGGGCCATAGGGCACTCAGAGCTGTCCTCTTTCTTCTTAAAGCAGACTGTAACCGGCTTGAGGCAAGAGTCATGATTGCACTTTCAGAACTGTGACTCCAGGTTCTGACACAGGTCCTGCTAAGCAATTTGCGTTCAATGAGCGTTTCTGAAATGGTTGAAAGAATGACCCGGGCTCCAGGGTTACAGGGCAAGTGAACTTGCACTTCTCTCTCAAGACCAGAGGAACGACAGAGATGCTGTAGTTTCCAGGTGCTGCCAAGAGGTGGCAGAGCGACTCTGCAAACACTCCTGTCCCAGCAGACAGCCTAGAAACTGGGCTTTGTCAGAGACTGGAAATTTCTGGAATGATCCCTAAAGCCCTCACATAGAGAAGCAAAATAGGTGAAAATCATCAAGTGCTTCCAAAATATTTGTTGAAAAAAGAGAACACCTCTTTCAGTAAAGGCTTCTATTCAATTAACTCTTTTCAAGAAAAGACTTTAAACACGTTTATCAAGTGCCTAGAATGTGAGCACTGCCTTGGGCCCGTGATGAATGAGGCAGATCTAGCTTCTGCTCCCTTTAAGCTCATGCCTAGCAGGGAAGAGATGGGAAATGAGACAAATAAAAACAAATGCTGTCAGGAGGGCACCCTGCTCTGGTTTAGAAAAATTAGAAGCACTTTTTGGAAATGTCATTAGAGCTGAGGAGTAATTATGTATTTATACCTCCACATGAGTCACCACCCCTTTAAATAAGAGATCATTTCTTGGTTACATAAACTATTTTAAGGTAGAGTGAATATCCAACAGAAAAATTTAGGGGATGCCATTACTGGCCTTTGGGGTTTTACTTTACATTCACAGGCTAGAGAAAACGTATTCACAGGAGGTCTGTGTTGTTAAAGATCAGAGACAAATGCAGGTCGATTCCTAAGATGCACTGAGATCTCCATTTAGTGCAGTTTCCTTGCGTTACTTTCATTTATTCTTTTTGTTGTTGCTGTTCTTCGGGGATCCAAGGCTTTTAATTTCCTACAGTGCTGACTTGAGTCCCACAATAAAACGATTTGGTAGGAGAAGTAAACTTCAGCACCATGTGCTCAACCTGTGATCAAGGATAGCTCTCTCTCTCTCTCTCTCTCTCTCTCTCTCTCTCTCTCTCTCTCTCTCTCTCTCTCACACACACACACACACACACTACAGAAACTCCCTCTAAATGTTATATCTTTATGATATTTTTAAAAAAGTTTTTCATAAGCATATAAGAATTACACATAGCAATGGGCTTCAGTATGACACTTTAAAAAATCTGGTTCACAGTTTGAGTACAATCCATTATGGTGAGGAAGTCAGAGCAGCAGGGGCTCGAGGGAGCTGGTTACATTGCATCTACAGCCGAGAGAGATGAAAATTGATGCTCAGCTCGCTTTTCCTGTTTTATGCCCTCTAAGACCTCAGCCCATTTAATGGTGTCATCCACATTTAGGGTGAGTCTTTCTACCTTAATTAATCTAATCTGGATAACACTTCACAGGCATGTCCAGAGTTTCATGTTCATTGGAAGACTATAAATTCCTCACGTTGAGAAGCTTTACCACTACAGATCCAGTAACTTAAGAAAATGAATCATCAACAACAAAAGACTGGGAGCGCTTCAATACATCGTTGCTAATGACAGAAACCAGGATGGAAGGATAAAATACACAGGAGTGGATAAAGGTCCAGTGGCATCAGAGAGTCTTGGGTTGTTAGCTGTCTGTAGAAACAACAAATACTACCGTTCTCCGGGAGGATGCTGCCTATGGATCCAGACATAGAACTCTCAGCTCCTTCCCTAGGACAGTGCCTGCCTGCATGATACCATGTTCCTGCCGTGATGATGGTAATGGGCTAAACCTCTAAAACTCTAAGCTAGGTTCTCAGACATTCTAGACTCATTTTCTCATGCTCCTTTTTCTTGTTTTTTTTTTTAAATTATTATTATTTGCTTTGAAACAGTCTTCATGTGTAGCCCACCCTGACCTTAAACTCTGTAACCCAGGCAGGCACTGAACTGAGGTTCTCTTGCCTCAGCACTCCTACTAGCCGAGATCACTGGCTGTACTCTCAAGTTTGACTCATGACATTCCTTTTAGAGAAGGTAAATCAATCCCATTGTCAAACAGTTGACAGCTGGGCTTATTTGATTTATTATGTTTTCCCCCTGACTTTAGGTGTTAGTATTTGTTTAGACTTATGAGTCTAATTTCTTAGAGTCTATTTGTTAAACCTATTACTTTTTGGATTTTTGAGGATAAAATGGTTCCAAATTGGAAAGCAGGAACCTTTCGAGCTGTCTCCTATGGCCACTCTTGAGCACTGCCTGCTTACTTCAGACTTCCTTAGCTCCAATCCCAGAATCCTCTCCTCCTCCACTTACTGGAGAAAGTGAGAGAACAAAATCTTGGCAAGATCTGTGCTCAGTGCTAGGGCGGGCTCCTACTTGCAGCTGCCTCTGTAGATCAGCATTGGGGATGAGTTCATCATGATGTCTCTACTTCCAATCCAACGCCACAGGCTTCTTCCTTTTCTTCTCCTATTCCAAAGATCTGTCCTTCCTCTCTCACTGTGAGAACTCTGGCTCCCAATACCATTGATCTAATCAGTCAATTGCTCAGTCTCACAAGCACATACAAAATAGTTTTCAAAACTGCTATACCATCACCACTACGAGCAACAAAACAAGCAGGGAAGATTTAAGGTTCTTGGACAGTTCCCTTTCTCCTTAGAGGGAGGGGTCATGGTCAAAGGTTATTACTATTAGGCTTTGTTTTCTTCTGAGTTAGTTATGGGATCACGTTGGCAAATATCTCTTTCTATTTCTATTTATTTTTTTATTTTTGACATTGACCTATTTTTCCTTATCCTTAATTAGACTTCTGCTTTTGAAAATTGAATATTATTATTTACCCCTCAGAAGTTTTTCCTGTTATTCATCCTGCTCCTTTAATTGGATACGTATTCAAATAGTGTCAGGATTCCTTCTTCAGGAACACTCAAGGCTCTAGTCCTCTATGCTGTTTTAACTCCAAACAGTATTTGTCTCCTGTTTTTACAGATATTAATTACCAAACTACCATTTCAATTTCATTTTAATTATATTTAACTTATAACTTGCTCATGCTACATTTTTGACACAGTATAAAAAAGTGAGATTTAATTCAGTGACAATTACTGAAATTAACTTATGTTCTTCATTATGAATTTTGCCATGTAGCTAATGTGTGAGAGACACGACTTTTGGTTGAAAAAGAAACATATTTTTTATTAATCCAAAACAACAATTGACCTTAGCTATTTCAGATAAAACACTGTTTCTCTGACAAGACAGATAAGCAAACCCAGTGGCTACATAATGAACAGCATCCAATTACCATTGCACAATTCCCATGGAGGTCCTTCTGCTGTAGATGCTGAGTCCTGGAGGCTCATCCCCTACCACTGCTACCTCTGGCAAACAGGATACATCTACCACTAGCCTTGGTAGGTATCTGCATGGTACCTCTTTTTCCTCCCCAGAGTGATGCAGGAGTATTTGACTAAATCCAGGCAAGTAATTCTCCAGCTTCTATACTGGAAAGACTCAGCCATTTCAGACGAGATTTGTTCCCATACAGGCAAAGAAAGATCACAGGCACTGATTATGGTGGCATATGTGTTGGGAGAACAGGCTTATAATGAATTCTTTGAAAGACGGATCCAGTCTTCTAGATGTTCTTAATTTCCATCATTGTTTCTTGTGATGCTGTGCAGCCAGGTCATACTAGCCCACAGTGCCAAGTGTTAGCATCTCTTTCCAACTCTGTTTGGTGCTATACTCTCAGAAGCTTAATGCCCATCATAGTGGAAATGAGGTCTGTGATACGAGCCAAGCCCTTCCCCAGAGAGCCAGTTGTTAAACATTTACCTCTGCTTTCTATATGGCATGCCATGCTCATTATTGTATTACTTTAAACTTTAGTGTACCCTTAAGTATTCCACAGGGCACATGAATAATAAAACATATTACTATGTATTTGCTCTCATTCTTGAATTTTGCCCAAGGCCAAAGTTCATTGAAGAGCCTGCTAATTGCACAAGCTAAGTCCACTTTACCGTTTTCCATCTAGAAGAAAACATCATATATTAGCAGGGCATCCAAGGGAGTGTCACTGGGCATATTAAGTACACTCCAGAACAGGCACCATGCCCAAGAATAGGCCAATGCAAAACAGCCCCTCTCTCTCCTCCACCCTCCCCCCCCTTTCTGTAACTCTGTAAGTGTATGTATATGCACCTTTAGTTTTTATTTGTTTTTAGACATTTTTTTGTCATGTTGGGTTTTTCTTTGTTTTTGATTTTGAGACAGACAGAGGGGTGGGGGAGAAACATGAAGTCAGGTGTGTAGGCACATGGAGAGGATGTTGACAGAGTTGAGAGACATAAAGGATATATGAAGAATATTATCAAAATATATTGTAGGAAAACGACTTAAATAAAAAATGTTAGCAGAGTATACTGACGCCAGGAGTAAGTAGTCTAATCTTCAGTTTTTATTGTTAATGTGTCTACCTATTCAAGATCTAGCCACTGACCTTAAAACAAACACTGCAGAAGAATTTTAAAAGGCTTTTTAAAGCCCCCTGAAATAGAACTGACAGTCTGGAAGAAGAGTTTTCTTTTTTCCTTCTATTTTCTCCGTTTCTCTGCGTGGATCATGAACAAGATGGTTGTAGCTCAGGAAACCATGCTGTATTGTGAGGTTTACTAAGGAAAGAAATTATATCCTGACTGTCATGGCAACAAAAAGATAAAAGAAGCCTGAGAACCTCTGGAGTTGAATTGATGCTGAGAATCTAAGCAAGAGTTTTTGCATGCTAGGCAAGCACTCTCCCAACTGAGCTCCATCTTCAAATCACTTCAAAGTCTGGGTTTAATTAAGAATGTCAGTAGACAATCTCAAAAGTTACCATCTCAAAAAACAAAACAAAACAGTATCTCTCCAACACTCAAACTGAAGAATTGGGGTTTTGTTGTTGTTTTGGCTTGGTTTGTTTGTAAAGAGACAGATAGGCAACTCAGACGGTTCAGTGGGTTGTTAAGTTTCTGTCACCATAACTCTGGCATGGTAGTACAAAAACACACAGACTGTACAGAAAAGGACCAGAAGCTATGCTCTAATACCAGTTATGGACATTGAATATGGCTTTCAAGTTTCATGAAACCTTCTTCCTGTTATTTGTGCCAGCATCATGAAAATCAGCCCACGTGGTTGATCATAAAAGTTCAAGTAGCAAGCTGCATTCATGCTGGGGACAATAGGTCACTGACTCCTCTTCATAAATTTGGGTTCAACAAACTCAGAAGCCTTTATATCTCTCCTCTTCTCACCTAAATTGCATCACTAGGTCATAGACATTTGGAGAAAAAAAATCATATAAGTTTTCTTTCTGTTAACCTTCTGCTCAGGGTCACATTAGCCACAGCATTATTCTGACTGTTTTTTTTCCTCATAATTTCCTTTATGTTTATATTTCTTATTACTCTCCAGGCTTATGATTATGTTTTTACCTATGTATTTATTTTAATTAAAAAATAACTTTAGTTTTTGAGATAGAATTTTACTCAAAACCCATACTGGTCTGGGACTCACTATGTAGTCCAGACATGTCTATCTCATGGCAATTTTATGCTGCCACGGTGCCCTGAATGTTGTGATTATAAATATGAACTACCATGAATGCTGATGATTTAACTTTTAATGCAATCATAATGTAAACTAAACACACACACAGGAGGGGGAGGAGAGAGGATGGAGAAGGATGATGATGATGATATGGAGGAGTATGGCGAGCAAGAGGAGGAGGAAGAGGGAGAGGGATAAAGAGAAGGAGAAGGAGGATCAGGAGGAGGAAGATGAGAGGAGAAGGGGGAGGAGGGGGAGGAGGAGAAGAAGAAAAAAATTTAAGTGGTTATTTTTCCTTTCCTTGATAGTATGAAAAACTGAGATTACTGCATTTGTTAATTTTTCTCTGATCCTTCAGACAACTAATAAAACAGTTCTTTCCAAGAGGAGGAAAGCAGTTTGTCTCTATCATAGTACTGGCGATTTAAGACTTAAAATAGAAGACACATACTCATTCCTGCAAACCATAATGCTTAATGTAACCTGGTTGTTGCTTATACTTCAGTCAAAACTTCCTTTTAGGAGAGAGAACTGTAGTTCTTTGATTCTCTTAGCCTCCTAGCTTTACTATTCTGTGCTGAAGCCAACCAAGATACCTTAATGACCAATGCTGGGTTCTTCAAGTAACAAGGGGCATGTCTATGCACTTCACCAAAGTATATGCCAAACCATATTGCTCCACAGTTCCCCGTATCATATCTGTATAAATATGGAAAAATGATATCAAATATTAGCAAATATCAGTTTGTAGTCAACAGGATTTGCTGTCTCAACAGTGAAGGATTATAATGGGTTAAGCTGAATTCTATTCTTCACCTGTTTTTAGTAGAAGAGAATTAAGGTAAATCTATGGGAAAGCAGACATCATCGCTTCAGGCTAGGCCATATTACTGGGGTCATCATGAGTGCCACTGTCTGGTTTTCAGGCTACGAAATTCAGAAACTTGATTTGTATCGCATTCGCACAGAAGTGGTCAGGCTTCATGGAACTGATTCACACTAACCAAATTTACAGGGGACTAAATGGGAAGACAATTGATGGATTTACCCCTAGAAATGAAACTGCCAGCCAGCTACCACTCCTCTACCAGAACAAAGGATAGGGTGAAAAACAGACCAAAGCTCAAAGGATTTTGGAATAATCCAGACAAGGACTGTTAGGTGGATTTAAAAGACATACACCAAGCCATGTCCATCTGACAAGTCCTGCTTCTTGGACACATGGACAGACGTTCCTGATTAGTCCTAGGACTCGTTGATACTCATCAAAGACCTTTCTCTTATAGCCACTTTTGATGACAGTATCTTCTCTATAACTCTCCTCAATAAACTCTCTCTAATCTTATTCTGTTCTCTGAAGTTTTCTTTTCCCGTTTACTCTAAGACACAAGTCTCCCTTGAGGACATCCTCTCCCCTGTTGCCTTTCTAAATGAGGACTACTTCATTTTCTGACTTAGCGCTTCACGCTGCTACATCTGTGTCCTCCTTGTACATCATTCTCCACCATGTGATATCGCTGCAGTCTGCTTACTACCCCTTCAGTGAGGCTTTCCACTGACTCCTGATCCTCTATATACTTTAGCACTACACACACACACACACACACACACAAACACACACCTCCATTCTCTGTCATACCCCATCTATCTTAAGTCTTGGTGGCATCAGCAATACATGTAGATAATCCTTCCTGCATCTTAAATTATTCCCCAGTTCAACCACTAATTTCCAAAGTCACACTCACTACCGGAGACTTCATGTCACCTTCCTTCCAAGAGATAATGGAATCATCCTCTCCCAATACTACCCCTCTCTCAAGTCCAGTCAAAATCCTCACTATATTCTCTCTTTTTCAATGGCTTCCTGCCCAGGTTTCTCTGAACATGTGCCCCATTAGGATTTCTTTTCCACACAGCATCCAGAATTGATTCCTTTATGATCAAGTCATATCATGTGTCTGTTTTTAACTTTCCAGTTGTGTATTCTTATATCCCTCAATGCCAAAGTCTTTTCAGTGATGCTCCCTGTAATAGAGCTGCATTTAATTATTATTCTGGCCTCATTTACTCACTTTGAGCAACCCTGGCCTCTGTTTTTTTCTCCAGTGTGTTGGGAAATCTTACACACTGGGTTTAAACTAGTTTCTCCACCTATGACCGTCTTCCCTTATGCACCTCTGTGGCTCATTCTCTGACTTCTCTTAGGCATTGTATACATGAGCACATTATTAGAAATGGCTCCCAAAGCACCTAACATCCTCCATATCCTTCCCTATTTTGCATTTTATTTTATCCGTCTTATTTTCTTTATTTCATTTATTGAATTTCCTTATTTCATTTCATTCTGCAAGTTATTATTGCTAGCTAATTGTTTGGCTTATTATCTGTGTTTTCCTTACCCCACCCCCATTAAAGTGTCAGCTACTGAGGGGCAGGGGATTGCTTGATCTGTTTCTTCATTCTTCATCCCCAGGGCCTTGGAGAACACAAGACAGATAGCTAATAGGTGCATTAAGAAGAAGTAGAGAGAAAATAAAGAATGTTTAAAGTATAAAGGATCTTTGTATTTAGAGTTCTGTCCTTTTTGTCTCTATGGAAAAGTTTTAATCAATTTAGTTGACTGAATCAAGACTGTGTTTTGTCATAGAAATTATAAGATTTTTATCAGAGAAGTAGTTTTCTAAATACAACATTGTATTTTACATCTGGGTTCTGAAACACAGAAAAGTCATTAGTGAAAACCTTGACAAAATTTTAATGAAGTGTCATCTCATTAACAGTAGTATGAATACCAGTATTGTCTCTTGTGACAACTGTACAAGGGTAACATAAGATGCTAACATTAGGAAGAAATAGAAACTTTGTATATTATTTTTCACACATTCTGAAAATGTAAATCTTTTAAAAGGTGTGTGTGTGTGTGTGTGTTCGTGTGTGTGAACAATAGCCATCCAAGATATTCTGATCCTTATTCTCAGAACATAACATAATATGTTATGTTACATAGAAAAGAGAAAATAAGTTACAGTTACACTTAAGATTTTGAGTAAACTGGTCTTTGAATAGAGAAGATTTTATTCTGAGTTACCCGGATAGGTAAAATATAACTACAGAGAACTCCAAATATAGAAGCGGAAATGAGGGGTGTTATTTGACAATGAAAGAATTATTGAAGAATGCCATCCTGACTCATTTAAGGATGGCTGAAAGAGCCAACGCGTGCAGGAGCTAAACACTTTTGAGCAAGGCTAGGGGAGGATGGGCCTCAGTTGGGAGACACTTGCCTAGTATATGTGAAGCCCTGAGTCACATGCTCAGCCCTGCATAAAGCAAGACACACTGATGCTCACCCTGCAATCCCAAGCTAGAGGGCGAAAGCTGAAGATTCAGAGGTTCAAGTCACTTCTCAGCTACATACTGGCTTTGAGGCTAGTGAGGAATACACGAAAGCTTGTCTCAGAAACCCCACATTCCCTATGAAAATTTCAACCGAACATTTTCCCCCCTAGAGTTTCTAAAAGGGAGGAGCCATGCCAGAGCTGTAATCTGAGACCAGTGAGCCTTGGAAAATATAGAATTTGCAATATGATCAACTATGGCCAGAATTAGAGACTAAAGACGTAGTTTCTGGGGAGAGCTACATTTCAGAGAGACACGTTTTATTCCATTTTATGGAGAAAACTACTTACCCTCATACAGATGACTATCATGCAATTATGACCCACACCGACTTCTGATTATTCATCCTCATTATCAACCCGCTGCCTCCCTGATTAAAATCAGAGACAGCCATACAAAGCCTTATTTAACTCATATCATGGCAATACTAAGATATGTTTGTTGAGTTTTAAAACTAAGTTTTGAAAACCAAGATTGACCGTGGGGTCCCTTTTTAATACAGACATAAAAAATAATGCATTTTCAAAGCATGTATCCAAACACCTTTGTGATGCATGTTCATGGCTTCATTGTTGTGTTCTAAAACCAGCAAATGAAATGTCATATACTTCCATAGGTCATGTCTGTTTATCTTCGTGACTCATGCTTTAGGTAACTCGGTCATAATTAAAAGAAATAAGCAGATAGATGGAGACTTTTGTGGAGGAACTAACATTAATCTCGGGGCATTTTCCAAGCCTTTCAAGAGTGAGGGCAGCATTGGGTTCCGTGATGTCTAATTTGACTTCAAAGCTTTGGGATCCAGACACGTCAGTAGCTCTGCTCTTCCCTAGCCTTCATCAGGATTGTTTTCAGCTCACAAAAGAACATTGCCTTTGCTCAGAAACAACAACAAAATAGCCCCAAGCCTCAAAGCAAAGTTTCCTAATCCATTTTTCTTATTCTCTTTCTCCTGTTCTGTGTTTTTCTACCTCCACTTAGAATACAGGTATATGTATGCTTAGAGGTGACAAAGGACTCTTCCTCCATTTTTTTTTACTAAAAATGTCTCTTTGACATTGCTGTTTATACTCTATAGATGAGGAAAGCAAAGTTCAGACACGTGGGAGTACGACATAAATCTGAGAGAGTCCGATCCACATTCAGTGCTATGCCCAGCAACCTAGCTACTGAAGCCCCCAATAGAAAGCCACACTACTGGCATTCAGGCAGAGAAGAACTCAACAGAAAGAGATATTTTCTTCAAGGAGAAAATTCTGGAGAGAACATTGCTATTTGTGTTTCCATAGAAGTCAGAATTAAAAAAAAAAAAAAAAAACCAATGAATATGGGTCTACAGATGTACCAATCATTTATGTCTCTAAAGGACAGCAGATGAAGAAGGGTGAGAAAGTTAGGTGGATTAAACTCTCTGCATGCTTTCTGGAACTTTTGAAACAAGTATGGGTCATCACTCGGGTCCCCATGTTGGGACCAGCTATTCCTGCTCATGATTAAACTGTCTCATGTTTTCTGAGATACTTTAATTTAGATGACTCAAATTTATTCCACTTCCTTCCGTTACAGACTACTGTCCCATCTACATTTGTCCCTCCACCCACCCAATAAAACATCTTCCTGACAGAATTTAATCACCAGCTATCTGGCAACAGGAAGTACGGCATTCCTAGACTTTATTGCATATTGCAAACAAATGTCAACCTGTATCCCATGCTAATGTATTTTAGTAATGTTTGCTAACTTGACTAAGACTTCTTTTCTTTAAATTAATGGGGGCTTGTGACATTGGCGTCATACTATGATCTGCTTATAATTACCTTTACCAACTCTTTTCTCAAAGGCAAAAGATAGCACAGGGCTTAGAGATTATTATCTATTAATAATTTGTCTTTGGTGGAGACGATGGCTCAGTGGGTAACAGTGCTTGCTATACAAACGTAACTAGCTTTGTACAAATCCCCACCACCCACATCAAAAGCCTGTGACTATAACATTGTGAGAAGCAGAGACAGGGAGATCATTATGTCTTGTTGGCCACCAGAATAGCTCCAGACTCACTGAGAGACCTTGTCTCAAGGGAATATAGCAGAAAGGGATAGAGAAGGATGAAGGATAGAACTCTAGTGGGTTGGTCTAATGCTGCTTGTACTCAAGTGTTAAATTCTATACCCTGCAATCTGGTTGATTCAAGATGAGCAGAACTTCATGTAGACCAGCTTTTGTTTGTAAACCTTGCCCTTACCCAAGGTATCCTAGATTGATTAATAAAACTGCCTGCAACCTGGGCTGGGCAGAAGAAAGGGGAACAGAATCAAGGTTCCCAGGCTTGGGGTCCGAGGCAGAGTCTAGGAGAGCAGTGGGGAGGGAAAGGGAAGAAGTCATCATGGGGTAGGTGGATCTCCAGTGCATAGCCATGACAGCTGGCCTGCTAGAGTAGGAGAAGCCCAGATGGAATATGGCAAGAGATATATTGGGCTAGTGACAGGGAAGTAGACAAAATAATATAAAAGGTTGATATCTGCCCAGCTCTAGTGATTTAAGACATTATAAATATAAAGCTTTTTGTGTCCTTTATTTGGGGTCTATATAATCTAAGTAGAATGTTTAAAAAACCCAAATAATATTTACTACAACACCTGACATCCTCCTTTGGCCTCCAAGTGTGCACGCTCGCGCGCGCGCGCGCACACACACACACACACACACACACACACACACACACGAATACACTACACACAATTAAAATAATAACCTTAATGTTTATTTTAAATTTTATGTCACTATGCTCAAATTTATGGATTCATTTAGGAGATTATTTTCTCCTTGGTGATATGTATAGACACATTAAAAAACCCTCAAAGGATGGATTATTTCTGATTGCATTTTCTATGGGTAATTTATTCAACCATGGTGCAAAGATTCTCCATATCTCAGTCATGACGTGCTCTCCTCCCTCCTCTGCGCTCAGCTGTTTCCTCTTTTGTCCTAATCATTTTTTTCCATTGTCCAGCTGAAGTCCCACCCAACACTGAGAATTCTAGCCACCTGCATATTGCCCACATATTAACCACATGATTCATTAGCTATTTTCATATGAATGCTAATCTCTGTGCATGTAATAACATTTAAAAGGGATCATGAAAGGGGAAAAGATCTTAAGGAGAGATTGGTATGGAACAAAAGAGTATAATAGAATACATGTAACATTAATAAAACCAGAAAGTGGGTAGGATGAGGGCTGGCTGAAGATGAGAAGAAAGGTGGGAGAGAGAAGTGAGGAGAGCCCATAAGAACAAAGTAAGCAAAAAAATTCATAATAAAACCTAGCATTTTCTCCTCCGTTTAATACTTGTTTATTGGCACTGGAATAGAAGGGATGACAGAATTAGCATTTACAGACAACACAGAACATTAGTCACCAGGGCAGCAGGAGTGATGGGCAAGAGCCTGGAGGCCCCTCTTAGATCAGCTCTGGTTAGTAGGCATGGTTAGAGATGAAGAGAAATTCACTGGATGTGGCTTCAGACTAGCCACTTGGGGTATAGTTACCTTGACAGGGCTCTCTTGATGTCTTCCTCCTGGGTGGCCTTCAGGTTCTTCTTCTTCCCACCCCAGGCCCTTAGAGCAGAGAGAGGCTTGCAGGGACCAGCCATAAGAAAAGTCAAGGCCCATGGCTTCAGTTGGGGACACTCATTGATAGTGTTGAGGTTGATGGATGCCTCTTCCTCATCCTGCCCTCCAGACAGAAAAGTGACCCCACAGACAGTAGGGGGCACTGTGTGACAAAGTGCTGTGACAGTTACCATAGCAATCTCCTCATTGGAAAATTTCTGGGTGCAAGCATAGCCAGGGGTGACCATGTTAGGCTTCAGCAATGTACTTTCCAGATAGACATGGTGGCCACTCAGAGCCTTGGACACAGCTGCCAGTTCCTTCTCAGTTACCTACTGGCAGCGCTTCAAGTCATAATCCCCATCTGGGAGAATTTCAGGCTCCACAATGGGCACAATGCCATTCTGTTGGCAGAGGATGGCAGAACGGGCCAGAACATTGGCATTTTCAGTGATGGCAAGGGGCAAGGGAGTATGCTCCTCAATCTTTAGCACTCAACACCACTTTAAAAAGTCCATTCCATCGTTCTTATACTGGGAACAACATTCAGATAGCCCATCCAGCTCTTGGGTAGTGGTCTCGCCATTGGTACCTGCCAGGGGCATCATGCCCATATCTGTCTTAATGCCCACAACACCACCCTTGGGCTTGATAATTTGGAGGAATGGACCGTCCATCATCTGCCTTCTGGTACAGTGTCTATTGGAAGCAGAAAGAGGATCACCCCCCACCCCCACTGCCCAATGCAGGATTCACACAGTCAGCAGCAGCTGCTGGCAGAAGAGCCTGTTCTCCATTGTTCTCTGTCCCAATGAACTGCAGATGCTTACCAATGCCCCCAGTGAACTCATCTGCCCCTAGGATGGTCTTGCCCAGAGCACAGTTTGGTGGGCCATGTCAGACAGCACCTTATTCTGCTCCGAGGTCAGTGCTGGGTATGGGTATGGCATGGTGCCAGTGGCAGCACTTTCCTGGCACAGGACAGGGTAGATTTGTCAGGTACAAAGGTTGGGTGGGCGAAGGAACTAAGGAGCAAATGAGGCTAGGTTCACCAGAACCTCGTACTGCTGAGCATTACAAGAGAACACAGCCTATTCAGCCAGGGTGAGGAGTGAAAGCCATACTTTTATATACTAATTTTTAATACTTGAATTTTTAGAAAAGGACTACATTAGTTGTCACTACTTTGGGCTTTGAGAATTTATAAACACGTGGAACACAGCAGTATAAAACCAATAAGCAAACACAAAAACACCTGTGAGTACTGCCATCAACAAACCTTCTTCCTGCTTATTGATCAGGATAGAATTCAGCTATGAATATTGGTTTCAGAGCTATGATGGCCAGTTTTATGTATCAGCTTGGCAGACAACCATGTTGTACCATAAAGCATTAGATGCTGTTCCTATTGTGCATACACGTGACTAATATCTACAGTTAATTGAATTTAAGAACATTACTGTCAATCAACACATTTGGGCCTTATCTAGTTAATTGAAAGGCCTTATCAGCTAAATTGAATTTTTTCATAAGGAAGAATAAATTTTATGTCTGTCCAAAGGTTTCCATTTTCTGCCCTTCCTTATGAATTGCCCTATAGATTTTAGAGTTTCATACTTCCACAATCATGTAAACCAACTCAGATGTTTGTGGTGTGTGTGTGTATGTGTGTGTGTACGTGTTACACTCAACAAACATTAAAAGAAACACTAAAGAAGGGATGCTTACTATTTGTAGATTGTCCTGAAGCTGTTTGTACTTTAATGTTAATTCCACTACACCAAGAAGGGCTGGCTAGTCACATGACTCCAACTGAACCTTCCCATTTTAATTAGTAAAATAAAGGAAAGCCAGTGACTGGGCGGGGCGAGGGAATTAGAGAGGGCTGAGAGGTCAGAAGAAGGTCAAAGGACAGAGGTTAGAGGTCGAGGCAACATGGAGCTTCCCAAGGACCAGCTGGACCAGGTGGGATTTATTGGTGTTAAAAAGCTATGAAAATTGGGGGTTTTACAGGTCTAATATCTTATATAGAAGGGCAGGCTGTATCTTTGTCTATTTGATGCAATCTTATTGTGTAGAGGGTTTGTGGATTGAGAGTTGAGTATGTAAACCTGTATGAAAAGCTATCGTGCAGCCTCAACCTGGACTCCTAAGATCTCTCAGACACTGGTTCACCAACCAGGCAGCACACACCAGCTGATATGAGCCCCCCCCCCAGCACATATACAGCAGAGGGCTGCTGGGTCTGGGCTCAGTCAGAGAAGATGCACCTAACCCTCAAGAGACTGGAGGCCCAGGGAGTTTAGAGGTCTGGTAGGGTGGGTGGGCTGGGAATATCCTCTTGGAGGCAGGGGATTGGAGAGGAGGTAAGGGATGTGAAATGGTCAGAGGGTGAACTGGGAAGTGAATAAAATCTGGAGTGTAAAAATAAAAGAAAAATGAATAATAAAAAGGGGGGAATGAAGGGATGCTTAGACAGGCATTGGTATGGATCTGTAATTCCAATATTTTGAAGGCCAGAGCAGGAAGATCTCCATAGTTCAAGGTCAGCCCAAGTTACATACTGAGACATTGTCTGAAAACCACAAAGCAACATTTCTGAAGATATCATTTACTTTGCTTATAAAGACATAGAGAAATCAAGATGAAACTGAGCTGGAAGCTGCTTCCTTGGAGCTGTGATTACCTACTGCACAACACTTGGACAGACTGGGCTCATCAACATATGTTCATGGAGAGGGGTGTGGGGGTATAGGGGAGGGGGGCTTCTTTCTCTTCTTGAGAATTTATATATGGTTAATGGCTGGTTGAGAAGGGGCAGACATTTTCTTGGGTGCTGTATCCCCTGGTAGGCTGCCCATGCTCCAGCAATGGTAATTAAACTCATTCGGTTTGCAAAGAATAAACCATGAAAATAGACCAGGAACTAGTTGGGAGACGGGGAATCCACAGGCAAGGGAAGGGCACAAGAGAGGGTGAATATGACGAAAATGTATTATATATGTGTGGGGAGACATGGCAAACCTATTGTTTTGAATAATTTATGCTAATAAAATAGTAATAGAAAGTATAGAACAAAATTAGAAGAAAGAATATTTGAAGCATGCACACTGACAAGGGAAGGCAAAAGGAAGAAAGATGCAGGAATTGTGGAGCCATGTTGAAAAGGTTAATTTACATTGAGTATAGTGAGGGCATAAATACAGTATATAGTACTTAAAGGAGCAAGTTTAAGTCATCTGGATATGCATTCTGTACCTGTTGACATTCTTAAATACTGTAATTAGAAAGAATTTGTTTGTCTTAAAAATTCTCTTTGGGCTTACTGGCAAAAGATGGTTTATATTAAACAAAAGCCCAAGTTAGAAGAAACTTGGAACTCATTCTATGCTTTGTAAGCTAAATAAATGACTTTGCTCTTTATTCTAACACAAAGGATATACCATGAAGTATTTCATGCAGTGGTACACTGTGGTCAGATTTGTGTTTCAAAATAGTCCCACTGGTTGCCAGATGGATACCAAACTTAAGGGAGTTTAAAATGGAACTGGAGAGACCAGTTAGGAAACTTGCAGTGATCAAAGCCAAGTGAGAGAGCAGGCTGGTCCAAGTCTAGGGTTGTGACACAGCAACTCTAGAGATGAATGGGTCTCTGCCTATGGGTTAAGGATGGAAGGGTGGTTGAGATTTTCTGAGGTGCTTGATTTGAGGCTCAGGAGTGGGATGGTTCAATGATGACTGCTGGGTGTTGGGCTCAGGAAACAAGATAGATGGAAGTGTCATCAGCTGAGACACAGAAGGCTGGACTTGAGCCATGGATGGTTGAAGAGGAGAGTGGAGAGAGAAATGGAGGAGCACGAGTTCCTTTAAGATTATTTTATTGAAATGTCTGGGAACCGTGGAACCGGAGATGTCAAGCTGGCAGCTAGATACATAGGTCCAAATTGCAAAATGTTGTTCTGATCTGAAGATACAAGGCTGTGAGTCATCTTCCTATGAGTGGTAATTGAAGCAGAGGCTGCAAATGAAATCACCGGAGGAGACAGTGTGGAGTGAGAAGGGATGAGGACTGAAAGATTGAGCACAGAGGAGTTGCAATATTTAATGGTGAGGCAAGTGGACCTGCTCTAAATGTAAGTTCAATAAATGTTCATTGAACTACTTTATAAAAAAAATGGCTCAATGAACCTGTTGTTGTTGCCTGGGCCTGTAGAGTTCCCAAGTGCATGTTCTTTAATACTGCAATGGATTCTTGAACTATCTCCTATCCTGTTGGCATTCCTCCAGTCTTCCCCATTAAGGGCTGGGAGATTGCTGCCAAGTGGTATTCAGCTTTATTCAAGCTGGACCTGTTTCTTCCCTGTTTACTTCTGCAGCCCAGAATTAATCCACACAGGCTAGTTTACTCATTCACTTTCTGGCTCGTGAGATTATTTATCTAGGTTCTTGAAGTCGGGATTTTAACTAACACTAGCTTTTTAAAAGGTATACATTTTGTAAAACGTGCATGGGCACTATCTATAAACACCTTGATTACAGCACTTTGGCATGATGAAATACTCATTAAGTGACTGCTATCCCTCTAGCACTGTAGGGAATAGTGGGCAGAAAACATGATGTGTACTACGGAGGAACTTTCAATCTATTTAAGGAGACAAGGGTGATGCTAACAACAGAAGTAAAGGAAGACAAAGCTGCAGGAATTGGATGTTTATCACACAGCCAGAGAGCTAAGGTCTGCTGGAATCAGGAGCCAAGCACTGTGATTTTCATTCACAGAACAAGGTATCCAAGGGACTTGATAGTTGCGTTGCTCTCACACCACCATGCCTTGTGCTCCTAAGAAGAACTGGACAGAAACCATATTTGACAAACAGATCTCTGGGGAAGAGTGTTGCACAACCACCTGCAGAAACCAATTCGATCTCACATAATAGAATTTGATCTTCTTTTAAACGATTTAGGCCACTTGAGAGTTTTAGAACTCAGTTCCCAAATTAATTTAGCATTTATCTTCCAGACAGGCTATTACAGCTAACAATAAACTCCCGTTAAAGGAATTTAGATGAATGTAGCCGAGGGAAGAAGCTCCTCATTTCTCATCCCCCTTGACTTATCTTCAGCATGTGACTCCGCTGACCAGCCCTGCCTGCTCCAAGGCACTACCCTCTGCTGCACTGCTATTCCTTAGTCCGACCCCTCCCACTGCTCCGTTTTGAGTCCAGCAGTGCTTGACAAATATTCCTGACGGACTGACTGAGCACTTCCTGTTCCCTTCTGTGTTGATTAGTCTTCCTTTTCTCTCCAATATTTAAAGTTTCCATTCTTGACCAGTTTCTCTCTCACTGTGCTCCCCCTTCGGCTGCCATGTAATAGTGATGCCCCCCACATTCGTACTCTCAGCCCCCGTCACCAAGGACCTCTCGGCTGTGTGGCAACCAATGTAAGGATAGTATGGCCAACACGGAACTCTTATGTTTCTCCTCAATATTGCTTTGTTAGTTACTTTCTTGTTGCTGTGATAAAATTCTAGTTCTTAAAGGCAATTTAAGGAAAAGTTTGTTTCGACTTATGGTTCCAGGTGGCTAAAGGTTCATAATGAGGTGAAAAGCGTGGTGGCAGAAGCAAAAAGCAGAAAGATCACATCTCCGTCATGTCCAAGAAGCAGAGTGAACTGGAAATAGATAGTGTACATTTCTCATTCAAACCACTCCCTCCACGTCTCCCTCTCCCCCTCTCTCTCCCTCTGAGTCTTTCTATACCCCCCCCACTTCTGTGCCCAGCCCTAAGTCCTGCCAGTACTGAGATCTCATCAGTTTGCCTTCCACAGGTTCATTTCTATCACAGTCATTGTTCATTATGTGACCACAGTCATTGTTCATTATGTGCAATCCTGTCGTTCATTACTCCACTAATATTCCCTACATTAACGTATCTTTAAAAAACCAAACCAAGGTCTTATTCATGTGTCCTAGGCTCACCTTGAACTTTCTGTAACTGAGGATAAACTTGACCGTCTAATTCTTCTGTCTCCATCTCTCAAGGGCTGAGAGTACAGGCCTGCTGCAATCATGCCTGGTTTATATAGAGCTGGAGATCAAATCTAGGGTTATGTGCATGCGAAGGAAGCACTATGCAAACTGATCTACATTCCAGTCCTGGTTGCCTAACAATCTGGGATTTATCCTAAGAACCCACAGTTGTTTTCTGATCTCCACACAAGATCCATGGCACACTCAAATGTATACATATGTGTGCATGTACATACAATAATAATATTGCTGCTGCTGCTGATAATAATAACAATGATGGTAATAATCATAAATTTATAAAATGTAACAGGGCACATAGGTATTGAATAAGGGTAGAAAATGGATACGGTCAACAGATATTGCATACATGTATGAAAATTTCAAAGAATAAAAATGAATATTTATTGATCAAAAATAAAAAATAGAAGTGAAAGCATGTATCTGGCATGTAAAATGTCCTTCTTCATATCATATCAAAATTCTTTCATAACCTCTAGATCAGTTAAAAGTGCTTCTTGGATTGAAGATGCAGTTCAGTTAGCTTCATTTTTAAAGAGGCTTTCTGCTAAAAGTAACAAACCCCTCGGACGAATGACTCACACATGTAAGCAGGCTGTTTTTCTCCCAGAAGTCCAAAGGTAGCTGGCAGCTGGCATCTAGCCATTGGTACCATCAAAAAACTAGACTTTCTCCGCACTGCTATCCATCCTTTTTGTTGTCTTTTCATCTTCCTTGTCACCAGTAATTCAGCTGCAAGATGGCTATTAGAACCCCAGGTATCGCGCCTGCATTTAAGACTAGCAGAAAGCAGGCATCACTAGCAATGAATGCCTGGGCCTTTTCTTCAAGAAAGAAAAACTCTGCTAGAAGCCCCTCAGCCATCTTTTGTTTGTGTATCATTAACTGTAAGTATGTCACTGTCATATGTCCACCTCAAACTCCAAGGGAAGCTGGGAAAATGTTTGGCTTTTCAAGCCATTGTTGTAGATGCAGGCAAGAGGAACAGGGAAATGGATGAAAATTATTAATGGATTATCCAGCCCCTGAGGGTTTGTTACAGCCCTGTTTCATTTGTTCAATAGTAACACCTAAAATAGAAGATGATCATCTTCGTGTTAAACTTAAGGACATTAAGATCCAGAGAGGATCAGTCAGTTGTCCAAGTTGCAGCTATTGGTGACTTCATGATTTTCCACATTACTTCTATGTGACATGTGGTCCTAAATCAGAGAATATATTATTCTTCAAGGAAACTAAGACCTTTGGGACTCTGATCCAGACTACATTTTGAAATTCATTTTTCGCAACACCTGCCACACCTCTAGACACCATCCAGTTCTCTGTTGCTCTTTGATGGTGCTAGGTACTGAAACTTTGGGGGTACCTTCAATCAGTGATCCCTCAACTTGGAATAACCTTGCTTTCTCACAGACACAAAAAAACACCCTGAAGCTTTGTTGATTGAGCTGCAATTTTATTCTTACTTCAAGATCCAGATTAAATCTTTTTACCTAGCTGAAACATTCTTTAATTCATTATTTCTGAGATACCCAGGGGGTCTATTATAAAATTTTATTTATTATCCAATTGTTTCTCCTTTTCTTATCTGTCTCTTTAAATCACATGCTCCTTGATGGCTCTGAGTCTTATCTCTGTAACCCCGAGTCTATTATCTGATACAGCAGCAAGGAAAAAAACAAGTCTAGCAAACATTTTGTTTGTAACAGCTCTGTTGCAATATAATTCATGTACTGTAAAATGCTCACATTTAAAGTGTGTAACTTAGTTGATTTTAGAATGCTCACAGAATTGTGCAACAACCTTCACTTCCAGGGGAATAGTTATCTTCCCCCAGCCCTAAGTACTAATTCCCTTTTTGTCTTTGCAGAGTTGTCCATTTGGGAGATTTCTCTTAAATATGACAATATACAAAAACTTCTGTGTTCACCTTTTTAAATAGCCTAAAGTTTTCAAGGTTCATCAGGGTCATAGCATGTATTATTATTTCATTCCATTTAATGGCTACATCCCAGTTTATGTGTTCATCAGATGATGGAAATTTGACATTTCCCTGTGTGTGTCTCTTTCTGTCTCTCATTCATATTCTTTTATGCTTTCAGTGAATATGCTACTATTAACAATGATGCAAAATTATCTGTTCAAGTCCCTGATTTCAGTCCCTAGGTAGAACTGTAATACTGGCTCATATCCCAATTTTATGTTTGCCTAGCTGAAGATTTGTTTGTCTTTCTTTCATAATAGTCTCACCCAAAATGGATTAGGGGCCTTTTTCTATATACTTTTTAGTGCTTGTGATCTTCTTACATTCTGTTTGCAATCACGCTGATGCACACCAAGTACTCTCTTCCTGTGGGCCTGGTTTCTGTTTCCCTGAATAAAATGTTGAGCATCATTTCATGTGCTTATCAGTTATTGATATCTTCTTTGGGAAAATTTTGAGTCTTTGTGTACTTTAAATTGAGCCCTTTGTTTTATGATTGTAGCATAAAAATTTTAGTATATTCTAGATATTATTTTCCTATAGATGTAGCATTTTCAAACATTGGCCAATGATATTGTTTATTGGAATTAATTTTTAAGGAAAAATACAAAGTAAAGGGTGCCGTTATGGCTTCTGGAGACATATGGGTTCTTATACTTTATTCTAATTCAGTACCCTGCTGCTTGCCCTCTTCTTGCCCCCAGCTGCTTGTCTGAGTCCCTTATTTCCTATAAGCTAGTGCCCGCCTCTGCTTTTAGGTTGTATCTATTTCACCATCTTATCCTTTTCTCAATAGAAAGCATGTTTAAATAGAGTATCTCTCAAATTTATGTTCAAAAACTCAGATATCCTTTTCAAAAATTAACAGACACATTCAAAGTTTGCTTAAAGAGATCGTCCATAAATCAGTTTCTATAATTGACATCATAGAACTGGAGCTGTTTCTCCCAGGGAAAATTTTGTCCAGTAACTAAGCAACACAAGTTTATTTATGTTCTGATAAAATACAACAAAATGGCAACAACAAACCTCCAAATATTATAGGTTACCTTAAAATAGTCTCAAACAAAATGTAATAAAAGAGAGAGGGAAGCAACATACCTGGTCATAAGCTTGCCAATGTTTCCTAAGCAAACACAGTGTTTGAACTCTGGACTGGCCAGCCCTAAAGCACCATTCATTGGCAACCCTTTTCATTAGCCTCAGGTATCTTTTAGTGGCTAGTTTATGTATTACATTTCAAATGTTAACTGCTTTCCCAGTTTTCCCCTCTCCCATGTCCCCTTCCCCTGCTTCTATGAGGATATTCTCCCCCCCCTCCACTGGGGATCCATCCCATATGCAGCCACCAAACCCAGTCACTACAGCTGATGCTGACTGGCGCCTGATATGGATGTCTCCTCAGAGGCTCTGTCAGAGTCATACTAATACAGATCAAAATGCTTACAGCTAACAATCAGACTGAGAATACAGATAAAGATGCTTGCAGCTAACCATCAGACTGAGAATGGGGACTCCAGAGAAGAAGCTAGAGAAAGGACTGAATTAAATGAAAGTTTCTTAAGACATCCAATTTTCATCTCAGATCTAGCACTTTTTCCTGTTTTGCATACTACATATTTTTCACTTCCACATGTAATTGCGGAAAATATCTGTGTAGGCTGAATGTTCATTCAAGCCCTAGCTGTGTTACTGCTTACAAGTCTCCATTTGCTTTTATTTAAAATGACAATAATGATTATATTTGCATTCAAATAATTTGAAATCAGAAGAGGGAGGGAGGGAGGGAGGGAGGGGGAGAGAGAGAGAGAGAGAGAGAGAGAGAGAGAGAGAGAGAGAGAGAGAGAGAGAGAGAGACAGAGAGAGACAGAGAGAGACAGAGAGAGACAGAGAGAGACAGAGAGAGACAGAGAGAGAGACAGAGACAGAGACAGAGACAGACAGAGAGAGAGAGAGAGAGAGAGAGAGAAGAATGAAGAAACCTATAAAATTCATTCAGTCTTCCTGTCTCTACTCCAATTTGTTTTCTATGCACACAATGCAAAATATGAAACATGACCCAAATTTGTTGTATTTATGAACAAAGAATTGTTTATTGTAGCCAGAGGGGAGAATTAATGGAAATTAAAACATAGGCTCCATTTTAAAGCCATGTTATAAGTTTGAGGAGGCATGACAAGCAGCTTAGATATTAACTTGTCAACAATGAGAAACCATGAGAACTATGAAGAAGTCCTGAGCTCTTATTGGCCCATTTCAAAAGATCATTTCCATGTGGAGATGCATTTAGAACAAGAGACATAACAGTTAGGGACAGATAAGGACTATGTGTTCATGACTCACAAACTTTGGACAGTGGTAATTATTATAACAGTAAGACAATTTGGGTCATATTTAGAGAAATGAAGAGAGGTATACATTTGATGCATTTTGGAGGAAAGAATGTAAAGTGGACAATTTTGTGAATTGCAAAATCTTTAACAAGATAGTAAAAACAAGATAATCAGTAATCCATAGATTTGTTTGGGACATATTGAATAATTTTTAAACATCAACTGTGTTTAAATTAATGAGATCATAATGATAAAAATAGTCATATAAGAAAAATATTTTGAGAATTGATGCCACTTTTTTTAGACTTCTACTATAAAAAGAATGCCTCATGACAAGGAAGACAGCCACTTTTCATTATACAAAGAAAAGGTGAATAATTACCATAAAGACAAATACCATGTTTTCTTATATGTTGAATCAGAATTTAGATATTCACTTTTATCTATCTGTCTGTCTGCTTGCTTGCCTGCTTGTCTGTCTGTCTGTTTGCCTGTCTGCTTGCCTGCCGACCTACCTATGTATGTTCCATAAAAGTAGAAGCAAAAGAGTCAGATGGAAAGGTAAGGTAGGGATGGGGACTGGGAGGAATGGGGAGAGGGAAAACTGTGGTCAGATGTAATCATTGAGAAAAGAAAAAAATATTCTCATACTAAAACAGTAGAAGAAAAATGAAACTGAACAGTAGAACTAGGGAAAGGAAAATGAGCAAAATATATGATATACATGCATTAAAATACCATTATAAAGCTCATGATGTTTTACAATGTGTAATACTAACTAAACATTGTAAATATACAATGAGAAATACATGACAGAAAGGAATTATTGAATTATAACATAATTTTTCAAACCCTACTTATATACTTAATAAAAACAGTTCTTAGTGCTTCCTGGTCTCACAGAAATGAGGCAGCCAACCAAAGAAGAGTTTTCTTTAAGGGCATGGGCTCTGGTAGGTGCACCAAGGTCCAGTGGAAGGTCCAACACCCATGACTATATATTCAGTAAAAAATGGAATCAGTGGGTTATTTTAAAAAAGAGGTTGTGAAGTTTGGAGTGCATGAAGAGATCCAGAAGTTGTTAGAGGGGAAATCTGGGAATAGATATGCTCAAAATACATTATATGCATTTATGAAATATCAAATAATTAGTAAAATGTTATATTTAAAATTCAAAAAAATGTAATTTATTAACCCCCACTGATGGGTCCAAAACAATTATCAGTGTTTGCTGACTTCACAAAATTAGACAGTTGAGTAAAATCAATAACAATTTACACTTGTAAAGCTATTAAAAGTATGAAATATATATATATATATATATATATATATATGTGTATATATACAATTATATAGAAATTACAGATCCACAGAGACCTGTTAAGTGTATTAAATGGATGCCCTGAACAATTAATGTCAATCTTTACAAGTAGCTGTTTGAACTTGATGAGAAGTGAGTGGTGTGGACTGAATTTGATTCTAAATACCCAGAAATGGAACTGAAGACACAATAGAAGATGAATGAAGAGACGACAACAATAGGTTTACCAGGGGCCAACTCAGAGGACCAAGACTTTCCAATGGACAGAGGAGGAAGAATGCACAAAACAGACTGGCCCAGGCTGAGCAAAAATAATGCTCCCAGGATGAAAGTCGTATGAAGCAAAAAGGCATTCCAAAAGCATCAAATGCCACTGAGAACTCTGAAAGTTGGATGAGAACAAGAAAGAGCTCAGGCTCCAGCGATGAAATGCTGTATGCTCATGGCCAGGTCAAGGCAATTTCCACCGAGGAGAACAGAACCTGAGACATGACTGAGAGGCAATTACAGAGGTTAAGCAATGACAAAGGACCCTCAGGAAGCTTGCTGAAAGGACAGAGTTAGGAAGTGATTGTGAGACGAAAATGAGTTCAACTGCAGTACTGAATGTAAAATTGCTGCCCAAAAGGGACCGATGTCTCTTACTATTCTACAGCAAAGTACACAGGCCCTCCCAGCTTCAAGGCCATGAATCATCACCACAAAACAACTAGGATCATAGAAATAGCAGCAGCACTGTCCACCATCTGTATTTTGAGAGATCTCATTAACAAACCACTTTCTCAGCATTATCAGAAAACTCTGAACAATGGGATAGTGCACCAAGCAAAATGCCATGAGTTTAATGCTGTCTACATTTTGGTAACGTTTCTTTGAGATTATAACTTAATTGTATCATTTCTTGACTCTTCTACCTCTGAACTCTCTTATATATCCCTCCTATATATATCCCTTCTTTCCTTTAAAAGTATTTATTTCTAGAGCAAGAGAAATGGTCTTCCTCTGGGAAGAGTACATCAGTTAGTTAGTTGATACTAAATGGTCTGCCCTGAAGCATACATTCATGCAAGTAACATACAGACTGAGTAGGTGTGTGTGTGTGTGTGTGTGTGTATGCTTGTGTGTGTGAGCATGTAGGTGTATTTGTAAATGGTTTCATATTAAATGGCTTGGTGACTGGGTGCTGAATTACTTCAGATTTGGTATTATGTTGACCTCCACCCCTCCTCTTGTAAATAGTTCATCATATGCAAGTCAGTAGAGAGATGGGCCAACCTCAGATAAGGCAGAGAGAGAGAGAGAGAGAGAGAGAGAGAGAGAGAGAGAGAGAGAGAGAGAGAGAGAGAGAGAGAGAGAGAGGGAGAGAGAGAGAGAGAGAGAAACAGACAGAGACAGAGAGACAGACAGAGACAGAGAGACAGACAGAGACAGAGAGGGAAAGAGGGAGTGAATGAGAGGAGGGAGAAAGGGAGGGAGGGAAGAGGGAGGGAGGGATAAAGAGAGAGAGGGAGAGACAGGGAGGGGAGGGAGGGGGAGAGAGAGGGAGGGAGGAAGGAGGGCGGAAGGGGGAGAGAGAGTCAGAGATAGAGAGAAAGGGGAAGGGAGGAGAGAGGGAGGGAGGGAGAGAGGGGGAGGGGGGAGAAGGCAGTGAGACTCATTATGCAAAAATATATGAAGCAATGGACAAATCAGGGTCTTCATTGGGTTAAACCTAACTCGTTTTCTGCCACTTCAGTGTTCTCTGAACTCAAGGAGACAAATCAGCCTTTCACAACAGACAAAGTGTTTTATGTCATTTTATATGATCCTAATAATCCTGGGAGGTGGAGCAATACTGTTTATCTTCCCATTTTTCTGTTGCAGAAATTAAAGCACAAAAGGTTAAGTCATCCCAGGACTTGGTATGATTAATCATCATTGCCAACTTGACTTCTAGACAAGTCTGTGAGAGTGTCACTTCCGGAAGAAAGTCTCAAACAGAATATGGGTAGCACCATCCCAGGGGCTGAGGACAGGAAGCTAGCTAAGCAATCAGCATTCACCTCTCTCTGTGTCCTGATTGTGGACACAAAGTGATTAGCCACCTCACACTCCTGATATCACACCTTCCCTACCATGATACCTTTAAATCATGAGACAAAATAAACCTTCCTCTCCTAAGTGTATTTTTTGTCAGTTTTTTTGGTCCCAGCAATGAAAAAGATCACTAACGTGCACGACATAGACAGAGAGCAGCTGAGCCAATGTTGTGGCACAACCAGGTTAAACCAACACCAGGCAGAGAATTCCAAACCAGTAGCACCACAGATGCATCCTCAAGAAGTAGAGACAGGTGCTCAAAGATACTATAGTGCTCCTGGGCTTTGTTTCCAAGAGTTAACTGTTTTGTTCTCGAATGATACATCATCCACTTGAATTCTTGTTGCATTATGTAAAAATTCCTGTTTGAGTAAAAGCCAAACTGCCTTGTCCATGCTGTGTCCCTGTCTGACTTTCTGAAAAAGGTTCCTCACTTTGTTCAGTCTTCCTAGGTTTCTTACTCTTCTACCCTTCCACATTCAACTGAGAAAAGCCACCACACCTTGAATATCACATTCTGAAATTTGAATTACAATTGGAGTTATTTCTATATCTACTATGACTGCTGCAATATATAAGATGGGGGAAAATGGACACATCAAAGAAAAGAATTCAGCATAATGAAGGTCATTTTCAATTGTGACTGCCCATTATACAACTCTTTGGCTAGAATTACAGACAGATGTCATGCAATAGAATTTTTCCTGATATCAAGTTAGATTCTTGGCAGACTCAGGCAGCTCATTAGTAATCTTGGATCTCTTTCTATATCTGTGATTCAACTTTAGATGTTAGATAGTACGTGATCTATGCCATGTGCCATAAAAATCTACAATAATATTTATAAATTCTAATTATTGAGAAAGGGGGTTTCTTTCTTGAGACTCTAGTCTGTTTGTCCTAAATTAGTAGCCATAGCTCAGGGTGAGCCAGGTAAGAAAAAAGACCATAGAATGCTCCAAAGAAGTTAGAGAGAAGAAAGACAAAAAGACAGGCCTCAGCTGTAGTTTAGTTTGAGTAGTGTTTGCAAAAACCTAAATCAATCAATCAAATAACCAATCAATCAAACAAATAAAAATCATGAATGACCCCAGACAAAATACAGAAGGATTTGAAGGCATTTCTAGAAATGTGTGATATGGTATTGTCTTTTTGATGGGTCCACTTCCATTTTAGTTTTGCTTCTTTTATTTTAAGTTTTTTAACTTAAATTATTTAAAAATCATCCATCCGTCTGTCTGTCTGTCTGTCTGTCTATCACCTATCCTATTTACTTGTCTGTCTGTCTGTCTGTCTGTCTATCACCTATCCTATTTACTTGTCTGTCTGTCTGTCTATCACCTATCCTATTACTTGTCTGTCTGTCTGTCTGTCTATCACCTATCCTATTTACTTGTCTGTCTGTCTGTCTGTCTATCACCTATCCTATTACTTGTCTGTCTGTCTGTCTATCACCTATCCTATTACTTGTCTGTCTGTCTGTCTGTCTATCACCTATCCTATTTACTTGTCTGTCGATGTATGTGTGTGCTAAATCCAGGAATCCAGGGAACACAGGTCATCGGGCTTTTATGCAATTAATTCTATCCACGGAATTATCATAATTCTCTACTTAAAATATTCTGTTAGCTCAGTAGTCACTCCTCTGCACTCTGGCCTCTCTGACTGCACCAAAGAATGGGGCACTGGACAGTTGTGTTGCCAATGTTTCTGGCCTTGCATTTGCAAACACCTCTCCTGGTAGCAGCTTCTCTACTTCGACCGTGATTTCCTCTGTGCCCCTCCCTTTCTCTGAACCATTATGAACTGGCTCATACTCCCACCATCTTTCTCTGTTGCTGTTTGTTATTTTATATCTCAAATGCTTTTATAAGTGGGTGCACTTTACACTTGATCAGTGCCACCCTCCCACTATCCCTAAAACCACCCCCATACACAGTTAAATCCTCCCATGCCTACTAAATTCAACTAAACATGGATGACGTTTTGTGGTAGGATCCTGTACAGGAAAATCTCACTTACCTACTCCGAGCTCCTGATACTAAGTGGAGAAAATAATATTTTATTTCATTCAATTCATCCAACCACTCATTAGGGACATTTAATGAATTGTTATTCTCTTCATGTCACTGTGTTATGTGATGAGGACATAGATATTAATTAAATAAGGTTTCTGTCCCTAAGGGTAGAGTCTAGCTAGGGAATAGACAGGAAAACAAAACACCACACCAGATAATGAGTGCTTCAGATACGAAGTGCTAGGCTGGGGCAGAAAGGATTATATTAGGGGTGTCTGATGCTGGGATTAGAATACCTAGATATAACTATATTTAACATACAGATATACACATTATATGCATGCATATATGTATTATATGTGTGCATACATGCATCTGTCTGTGTAGGCTTGAGCATGTGTGCCCATGCGTCTGTGTTTGTGTGTGCACGTGCGTGTGTGCGTTTGTGATTTTTTTTCACAAATAGGACTTGTTATTTGTCACTATTAAAAATCTGAATTTTAAACCAATTCTTGGACCAGTGGTTCATATCCATCAGCTCATTCAACTCTAGCATTGGTTTCATCACCTTCACCATGGAGCTCCATGGGTTTTCCCAATTCAAATGGCTTTCTTCAATATTTTTACTTCTCTAACAAAGACATGCTGAAGAGGATAAATGGACTGGCAAGCTGTTTCTATGTCTTTCCCAACACTGTCTGGAATCAGTTTATTAACTACTTCCTTTAAATCATTTGTTTGCATTTCTTGGGTAATGATTTCTATCATCTTCTTCTGAATCTGGCGGACCTGCTGGTGCTGCGCATAGGATATCTTTCTTATCTGGTTGTTGTGTTTTTTAGTGAAACCAGCAAGAAAAGTTGAAGCAAATACCCATCAGTTGTCTTGACATGAACATGAGCTTCAGTCATGGTCTGCCACTTTTTGACCATGGAACACATTTTGTCCCGGGTAAGGATCCATGCCATGGAAGTTAGTCAGATAGTTTTTGCCCTGAACATTCTCTGTAATTAGCTTGAATTTTGTAAATGCAACTTCGTCATTCTGTAGATTGGCAAGGTTCACTTCAAACACAGGACCCTTGAGGCCATCAGATGCAATGTTGATTCCTTGAGTCCTTGTGACTAGTGTTTTTCCAATGTTCCTAATATTGAACATTGCTGGAGCTTTCACATCGTACCAGTCTTTCTGACCAACCACTTAGCTTAGCTCCCTTCTTGCCACCTTTCGTCAGGCACTTGTTTTTCCCCCGACCGCCATGGTGCCGGTTGTGTGTATGTGTGTGTGTGTGTGTGTGTGTGTGTGTGTGTGTGTGTGTGTGTGTGTGTGTAATTTTAAGAGAGAGCATCTCATCACTTAGCCAAGACTGTCCTCTTGCTTCTCCTCCCTAGCCTTTTGAGTGATGGGGCTCCATGCAGAGCACTATGCCTGGCTCTTTATTTTGTTGCATTGCCATGCTCAGGTTGTCAGGTTCAGCCAGCAAGTGACTTTCCCCACTGAGCTATCTCACTGTCCTGGGTTTTTTTTTCTGTTTTCTTACTGACACTTCTGGACAGATTTATGAGGGGTACAAAACAGATGGAAGAAGCCAGGAGGACTCACATTCCCTTTTCCTATTCTTTAGAGAAGATGGAATCTAGTGTCTCTGCTTCCTTCCTGTCAGCTATTTGAGGGCCCTTCCTACTGCCCACTAAGTATCTTCTGCCTCCTGTGGCAGTGTCAAGAGAGGCATCTTAAATAGGTCTTGTCAACTCCTTTCCATGAAGCAGGACACGTAGGAAGACAGGAAGCTGATGGAAAGATATCAGACAATCTTCTGCTGGACTACTTCTGCTGATGATTTTTGGCCCCAAAATGTTTGTATTCTGAATGACCCCAGAGATTCAGAAGAAAGCAAGGCAGGTAGGAATTGACAATCTTCAAAGGAATCTTGTTTCTGATATTGTAAGGAACTGAGCAAAAAGATACCTTTATTGTGGTCAGGCCCATTGGAATATGCCTCTCTTTCCACGCTTCTTATTAGCAATGAGTAGTTTCATGAATTTCAATTGAGTTCAAACTTATACTATATAAAAGCCTGTCTGTTTACAACATTCTGAAAATTTCTCTTCAGAGATTCCAAACACCATAGGAGGGTAACCAGGTCATCAGTGGGGGAAGAAGATAGGAAGATTAAGTGACATGCGTCGTGGGCTCAGAGAGAATAGAAGGGTTTCTATGAACCATTTGGTATTTTTAGGAATCTGTCTTTCACCACACAAGTCAGAGCTTCAGTGTCCAGCACTAGCTTCACCACAGGAACCACACAGATGTTCCTGTGAATTGGACAAACAAAATGGCACTAATGATCCAGACCTTTGCAATCCTAATGTGCACATGAAAACACTTTCTGAAAATCTCTTAACCTTGAGCCTGAGGCCTCCCCACCCTACCTGAGATACTCAACGAGGAGCCAACATCTAGGCTTAGATCGAGCATGGTAAAGTTGATGCTCCTGCATTCCAAGAAGTCTTTATTGGGTAGTTTTCCTGATCACCAGCATTCCACTAATGGGACCTAGATTGTGAATTCAACAGTCAATGATTTAGCGTGGCTGCTTTCTTGTGAGTATATACATAAAAGAAAAATGCTATGAATCATTACACTGTATTCTACCAGCACAGTGGCTCTGTGACTGTGTGTTTAAAATCCATGACATAACTAAAGTTTTCCTTGCTACTGAAAGCAACTGCCAGGGGAGATAGCAACTATGTGGGTGCCTCTGTTGGCAAGACATACTACCTCGTGAGCATCCAAAGTGTTTCTCTTCCAGTTAGCAAAGACCAATCAGCTCCCCCTACAACATAATAATTCTCTTCAAAGGCAAAGTAGGAGAAAAATATATTCATCTATTCCTGTAGCCTTATTAGAGGTGACATTTCCTCGTGCGCTATAAGAAGCTACAATATTTTTTGTGACTGCTCCATCGTGAATGGACACCATCTCACAGGCCTCCCAGTGACTATCCAAGTTAATTCTTCACACACTGGCTTATATTACTGCTTCATTAGAAAGGGTTTCATTCAACTCAAAGTCACAGATGCTTTCATACCTTCCCCACCCTGTAAAATCTAGGTTGAATTAACCCACCAGAGCACCTGAGTGGACCTCTGAATGGAGCTCTTTAAAAACATAGTTGTTTGTGTTGTGTGTGTATGAGTGTTTTTGCCTGTAATTATGTAAGTGTAGGCGCACTGTGTTCATTCAGTACCCACAGCATCCAGAAAAGGATGTCAGATCATCTGTAACTAGAGTTACAGAAGGCTATGAGCTGCCCTATGGGCGCTCAGAACTGAATTCAGGTTCTCAGCAAGAAGAATTAAAACTCTTAAATCTGATCCAACTTCCTAGCCTCTGGGTGAACTTGTTAGTACTTCTAACACTGTACTGTTATTGGAACATTTTACTAAAAAACCTTAGAAAGATATCTGACCTCTAAGTTTTGTGTTCATACCACCCCCACATATGCTCCTGAACCCTGTGGACAGTACCACCCACATGTCCTTCAGCTGGCTTTGGCTGCCACAAAATATCCACAGTATGAATTAGATTTGTTCTTTGCATACTATGTGTTGATGATATTAAATCAAGTAGTGCTTTTTGCACATGCACCATATCTTGTTGAACATTATTGGCACAAAACTATATTGGGAAGTTTAATTCACAGCAAGCAATATTTTACAACATTTGCTCAGTAGTTGCTATACGAAGCTGGCACACTCCCCTTGTCCCATGCTGCCAATTTTTTATGTTTGTGAGCCAAGAGCCGTTCCACTATGATTTTATCGCCTTTGCTATATGCCCTCCTGCATTTTCACTTCAACCTTCCAGACAACCATGGTTTTTGAGGGATCTGGGGTCTATTGTTCCAACTGCAAACCCATTTCTATCATCAATTCTCAACCCTCTCACTGTTAAACTCATCTTGCTGGGAGGACAAAGCACTTTCCCCATACGACCTCACCTCTCTCATGTGTTCATTTTTTTTCCTATTGACTTTTATTTTTGCTTTTCTGTTAGGAAAAACATTAGTTCTGATATCAAGGGGAAGCCTTTGCCTCACAAGTGAAATTTCAAATGGCTCTCATAGAGGAACACTGACCTTATGGTGTATTCTGTATTTATGGTCAAATCATATGCAGATATGTCTGCAATATCTCCAAATTAAAGCAAAACCTCATAGCCCACCACTCCTGGTCCTCTTGCAGAGTCTGTATTCCCTTGCTTCAAAGGGGAATGAAGACTACAACTGGAACAAACTCTAAGTGTGGTATGATTCACCCCAGTTATAGTTCTGTAAGCTTAGTAGTTTATTACATGGTTATCCTTTACTCAAATATAAAAAAAAAATCAAAGCAAATGACCACCTCGTATACATTTATACTCCAACTTGATCACTCTTAGAGGGTTGAATTACTGTTCATGTGTCATTTGTAGGGAGGCCAGCAGTGGCTACTTGCTTGAAGTTTTTTGAAGGTGAAAGGACATAAGGTTACCTTGAACATGAAGGCTTCCTAGATCTCCTTCCCCAGGCTTCCCTATGATCTCTCTTCTTTGCCTCTTTTGCTACTCAGGGTGGAATCTTTTCACAAATCCTAGATGCTGGCGGAGAGCAGTAGCTTTGGGTGGTTGCCTCCTCATGAAGTGTATATGATTGCAGTCTAAACACTATTGAGGTTTGATGTCCACCACAATGCTTTTCTTTTTCCTTTCCTTCATTCCCTACTTTTAATAAACAAAGTTTCCATTCAACCTGGATCCAAACTGCTATAGCTAGTGCATCCTGTAGCCTAGACTGTTTAACAAGTTGCTTTCCCAAAGAGTAATCATTCAAGTTCACAGCACTCTCCCCAAGACAGGTGCAATATAGACTTCGAATTTGATAGAGGGGTTGTATTAGATTAGAATGTCGCCCCTTCATGCCCACACATGCTTCTTGAGACTTCCAAGAATGGCCACGGTTCTAATCTTTCCTTTCACTCAGTTATACATTCCATCAGGCAACTACACTCGGAGTAAAAGAAAGGCCAGACATTGAGGAAATTTGGGGAAAGTTTCAAAATGTTAGCTGACTTGATGATTAACTTTTTCAATCGTTGTACAGGAAAAATGTCTGCAAAAACTTAGTTGTGGAAGAAGTGCCTGCTACACAAGTTCAATGCCAAGAATCCATAGGTCACTGGTCCTCACCCTTCCTAATGTTGCAACCCTTGAATAGTGTTCCCCATGTAATGGTGACCTCCAATCATAAAGTTATTTTTGTTGCTACTTCATAACTGTAACTTTCCTATTGTTATGAATTGTTTTACATATGATATGTATATATGCATGTGTGTGTTATATGTTATATATACATTATGTGTGTGTGTGTGTGTGTGTGTGTGTGTGTGTATGTGTGTGTGTGTGCATCTTACAATGTTCTTAGGGAGACCCCTGTGAAAGGGTCTTTTGACTTCTGACAAAGGGGTCACAACCCATAGGCTGAGAACTGCCGCCATAATAGAAGGAGATAACTTCCTGAAAGTTGTCCTTTGATCTGCAGTGTGACACATGAGCACACACAGTAATAATTATTAAATGAAATTGCTTATTAAAAATAGTTGGCTAAAACATATGCTCTTCAGCACTGTTTATCAGATGGTAAAAATGGGTAGAAACTCCTATGTCCTACTGTAATAATAATTCTGTTTTTAAAAATCCTTAAGCTTGCTTGTATTTATACCCTGTCTCTTTCTTTTTCTTTCTTTCTTTACTTATTTCTTTCTCTCTCTTTCTTTTTCTTTCTTTCTTTCTTTCTTTCTTCCTTGTTTCCTTTCTTTCTTCCTTTCATCACTTCCTTCGAATTTTATTATTTCAATAGGTATTTATTAAAGTCTTAACAGGATCCATGCAATATGTCAGTGCCTGTCATTAAGGAGCATATATTCTAATGAAAAAAGCACACAAGAAAACAAGCAAAAAACTATAAAACAGGAATGACATATAGCGAAGATTGGCAAGTATTCTGGAACAAACTCTGTTAGGACTAAAGTATGAATTAACATTGCCTTCAGGACATGTTGTTTCAAGTCCTATTATTCACACAATCTAACTCACTGTGTAAGCTGAGAATCAGTGCAGTTAAAGAAAAGACATTTTAAACAAAAGAGGATTCCAAATGAAAGATTTTTTTGTACATAAATGTCTAGGTTACTTTGGTGGCTATATTGGTTACTTTCTTATATACTATAACCCAAACACCGGATAGAACAACTTTTTTTTTTTTCATAGACCGTCTTTTATTGGTAAAAGGGCACATAGAAACAATAAAAACCAAAAAGGGGCTTCCTAGAAAAAACAATAGCACACAAAACATCTAAAGGAGAAGCACAGTGTTCTAATACACAGAATTTAAACAAACTCCACATGGTAAATAAGGCAGTGAAAAATTTGCAGGCAAGAGTCCCCTGGTTGTCCAAGACTTTAGAAAAACATTTTAGAGAGTTTAACAGAAAGAAAAGAATGTTGTAAAAAATATCAATCAATACATTTTTTTTTCAGTGCTTGGCTTTTTTTTACTTTCTTTCTTTTCTTTTCTTTTCTTTTTTTTTTTTTACAGTGAGCAAAAAGTATATGTAATACAGGGTGTAAGCCAGATTTTGTCAATGTGTTCTTGGTGTGTAAGGATTGAGCATGATTTTTTTGTTGTTTTGTTTTGTTTTTTTCTTGGACTTCACACTGTCTGTGAGTTGTTTCTGGGGAAGTGCAAGCCTCTGGGGTTAGCATCCCACTATCAGTGACTGCATATTATGTCTGTTCTTTTGTGACTGGGTTATCTCACTCAGGATGATATTCTCTAGATGCAGCCATTTTCTTAAGAATTTGGTTAAGTCATTGTTTCTGGTGGCGGAGTAGTACTCCATTGTGTAAATGTACCACAATTTTTGTATCCATTCATCTACTGAAGGACATCTGGGTTCTTTCTAGCTTCTGGCTATTATAAATAGAGCTGCTATGAACATTGTGGTGCATGTATCTTTACTGTATATTAAAGTGTCTCGGGGGTATATGCCCATAGGTAGAATAGCTGGATCTTCAGGTAGTACTATGTCCAATTTTCTGAGGTATCGACAGACTGATTTCCAGAGTGGTTGCATCAGTTTACAACCACACCAACACTGGAGAAGTGTTCTTCTTTCTCCACAACCTCACCAGAATCTGCTGTCATCTGAGTTTTGGATCTTGGCCAATCTGACTGGTGTGAGGTGGAATCTCAGGGTTGTTTTGATTTGCATTTCCCTGATGGCTAAGAATGTTGAGCAGTTCCTCAGATGTTTCTCAGCCATTCGATATTCCTCAATTGAGAATGGTTTGTTTAGCTCTGTACCCCATTTTTTAATAGGGTTGTTTGATTCTCTGGTATCTAGCTTTTTGAGTTCTTTGTATACCTTGGATATTAGGCCTTTATCTGATGTGGAGTTGGTAAAGATCTTTTCCATTCTGTTGGCTGCCATTTGTTTTCTTGACAATGTTCTTAGCCTTACAGAAACTTTGCAATCTCATTAAGTCCCATTTATTAATCTTTGACCTTAGAGCTTGAGCCATTGGTGTATAGTTCAGAAAATTTTCTCCTCTGCCTATGAGTTCTAAGGTTTTCCCTAATTTCTCATATAATAGTTTCAGTGTATCTGGTTTAATGTGGAGATCTTTGATCCACTTGCACTTGAGCTTTGTACAAGGAGATAAGAAAGGGTCTATTTTCATTCTTTTGCATGCTGAGTGCCAGTTGGACCAGCACCATTTGTTGAATAGGCTGTCCTTTTTCCATTGTCAAAAATCAGGTGACCATATATGGGAGGACACATTTCTGGATCTTCTATTCTATTCCATTGATCCAAGTGCCTATTTCTGTACCAGTACCATGCAGTTTTCAGCACAATTGCCTTGTAATATAGCTTGAGGTCAGGGATAGTGATTCCCACAGATGTTTTCTTATTGTTGAGGATGGATTTCGCTATTCTGGGTCTTTTGTTATTCCATATGAAATTGCACATTGATCTTTCCAACTCAATGAAGAACTGGGTTGGAATTTTGATGGGGATTGCATTGAATCTGTAGATTGCTTTTGGTAGGATGGCCATTTTTAAAATGTTGATCCTTCCAATCCATGACCATGGGAGATCTTTCCATTTTCTGAGATCTTCATCAATTTCCTTCTTTAGAGGTTTGAAGTTCTTGTCATACAGGTCCTTCACTTGCTTAGTTAGACTCACACCAAGGTATTTCATAGTTTTTGTGACTATTGTGAAGGGTATCTTTTCCCTAATTTCTTTCTCCACATGTTTGTCCTTTGAGTATAGGAAGGCTACTGATTTGTTTGAGTTAATTTTGTATCCAGCCACTTTGCTGAACTTGTTTATCAGCTGTAGGAGTTCTCTGGTGGAATTTTTGGGGTCACTCAAGTACACTATCATGTCATGTGCAAAGAGTGATGTTTTTACTTCTTCCTTTCCGATTTGTATCCCCTTGATCTCCTTTTGCTCTCTAATTGCTCCAGCCAGGACTTCCAGTACTATGTTGAATAGGTAGGGGGAGAGTGGGCAGCCTTGTCGAGTCTCTGATTTTAGTGGGATTGCTTCAAGTTTCCCGCCATTAAGTTTGATGTTGGCTGTTGGTTTGCTGTATATTGCTTTTATTATGTTTAAGTATGGACCTTGGATTCCTGTGCTTTCCGTGACTTTTAACATGAAGGGGTGTTGTATTTTGTCAAATGCTTTCTCAGCATCTAGTGAGATGACCATGTGATTTTGTTCTTTGAGTTTGTTTATATGGTGGATTACATTGATGGATTTCCTTATATTAAACCATCCCTGCATCCCAGGGATGAAGCCTACTTGGTCATGGTGAATGATCATTTTGATGTGATCTTGGATTCGGTTTGCAAGGATTTTGTTGAGTATTTTTGCATCAATGTTCATAAGTGAGATTGGTCTGAAGTTCTCTTTCCTTGTAGGGTCTTTGTGTGGTTTAGGAATGATGATTATTGTAGCCTCAAAAAATGAGTTAGGCAGTATTCCATCTGACTCTATCTTTTGGAATACTTTGGAGAGTGTTGGTGTTATATCCCCAATAAATGTCTGATAAAATTCTGCACTGAACCCGTCTGGACCTGGGCTTTTTTTGGTTGGGAGGCTTTTGATGACTTCTTCTATTTCTTTAGGTGTTATAGGGTTATTTAGATGGTTTACTTGGTCCTGGTTTAACTTTGGGATCTTGTATCTGTCTAGGAATTCGTCCATTTCCTCCAGATTTTCCAATTTTGTGGAGTATGAGTTTTTGTAGTAGGATCTGATGATTTCTTGAATTTCCTCAGTTTCAGTTGTTATGTCCCCACTTTCCTTTCTGATTTTGTTAATTTGGATACTCTCACTTTGCCCTCTAGTTAGTCTGGCTAGGGGTTTATCAATCTTGTTGATTTTCTCAAAGAACCAACTTTTGGTTTTGTTGATTTTTTCAATGGGTCTTTTTGTTTCTATTTGGTCTATTTCTGCCCTAATTTTGATTATTTCTTGCCGTCTACTCTTTTTGTGTATATTTGCTTCCTTTTGTTCTAGGGCTTTTTAGCTGTGCTGTCAGGTTGCTGATGTAGGCTCTCTCCAGTTTCTTTTTGGAAGCACTTAGGGCCATGAGTTTTCCTCTCAATACTGCTTTCATTGCATCCCATAGGTTTGGTTATGTTGTGTTTTCGTTTTCATTGAATTCTAGAAAATCCTTAATTTCTTTCTTTATTTCTTCTTTGACCCTGCTATCGTTCAACAGAGCGCTGTCTAGTTTCCATTTGTATGTGGGCATTTTGTTGTTTTTTGCGTTGTTAAAGACCAGCCTTAGACCATGGTGATATGAGAGGATGCATGGGAGTATTTCTATCTTCTTATATCGATTGAGGCTCGTTCTGTGTCCAATTATGTGGTCAATTTTCGAGAAGGTGCCATGGGGTGCTGAGAAGAATGTGTATTCTTTTACTTTAGGATGATATGTTCTGTAGATATCTATTAATTCTAGTTGGTTCAAAGTCTCTGCTAGTTTTACAGAGTCCTTGTTCAGTTTCTGTTTCCATGATCTGTCCATTGGAGAGAGTGGTGTATTAAAGTCTCCCACTATTATTGTGTGGGGTGAAATGTATTTTTTGAGCTTTAGTAGGGTTTCTTTTATGAATGTGGGTGCTTTTTTATTTGGAGCATATATGTTAAGGATTGAGAGTTCCTCTGACAGATTTCCCCAGTAATGAGTAAAAAGTGTCCTTCCTTATCTTTTTTGATAACTTTTGGTTGGAAATTTACTTTATTGGATATTAGAATAGCCACTCCAGCTTGCTCCTTGGGGCTGTTTGCTTGGAAGTTTTTTTCCCACACTTTTACTCTGAGATAGTGTCTGTCTTTGTCTCTGAGATGAGTTTCCTGTATGCAGCAAAAGGCTGGATTTTGTTTACTTTTCCAGTCTGATTGCCTATGTCTCTTTATTGGGGAGTTAAGTCCATTTATGTTAATAGATATCAAGGAATAGTTGTTTCTGTTTCCTGCTATTATTGCTTTTGTAGGTTGGGCTGTGTCTGTGTCTTTTTCTTCTTTTGGTTTTCTTGCTTAGGAGTTTTCTTGTTTTTACTAGGTTGTAGTTCCCCTCATTGTATTGGGTTTTCCACCTATAATTCGTTGTACTGCTGGGTTTGTGGTCAGATATTGTGTAAATTTAGATTTGTCTTGAAATATCTTCATCTCTCCATCTATGGTGATTGATGATTTTGCTGGGTATAACTGCTTGGGCTGGCACTTGTGCTCTCTCAGGGTCTTCATGATGTCTGTCCAGGCTCTTCTAGCTTTCATAGTCTCTGTTGAGAAATCGGGTGTGATTCTTATTGGTCTGCCTTTATATGTTACCTGACCTTTTTTTCCTTACTGCTTTTAGTATTCTTTCTTTGCTTTGGGCACTTGGTGTTTTGACTATTATCTGTTGGGAGGTATTTCTTTTCTGGTCCAACCTATTTGGCGTTCTGAAGGCTTCTTTTATGCTCGTGGTCATCTCATTCTTATGGGTAGGGAAGTTTTATTCTATGATTTTTTTGAAGATATTTACTGTGCCTCTTAGTTGATACTTTTCTCCCTCTTCTAATCCTATTATCCTTAGGTTTGGTCTTCTCATTGTGTCCTGGATCTCCTGGACATTTTGGGTTATGAGCTTTTTTTTTTTTTTTTTTTTTTTTGCATCTTCTCTGGCTGTTTTGTCTATGTTTACAATGTTGTTTTCTGCCCCTGAGATTCTCTCTTCCATCTCTTGTAGTCTATTGGAAATGCTTGCTTCTGTGACTCCTGATTTCTTTTTTAGGTGTTCTATCTCTAGGGTTATCTCTTTTAGTGTTTTCTTTATTGTGTCAATTTCTGTTTTAAATTCCCTCTTCCATTCCTTCATCTCTTTGATTGTGTTTTCCTTTAGTTCTTTGAGTTCTTTGAGTGTTTTTCTTGTTTCCCCTTTTAAAGCTTCTGATTCTTTTTGCTTTTCCTCCTGTTCTTGTTTAAGTATCTTTATCAGCGTCTTGAGGTATGATTTCAGGTCTGAGTCTTCTTTTTCTGGAGTGTTTGGCATTCCAATGTTTGCTGTTATGGGAGAGCTGGGTTCTGGTGTTGCCAGGTTTTCTTCATTTCCTTGGGATATACTCTTTCGCTTTCCTCTTGCCATCTCGTTGTTAGTAATATGTTCTTGCCTTTCCCTTGTATCTGGTATGTGTCCCTGGATCTCCAGTGGTTCAGGTGGCAGATGGGCCGAGCCCTCTTCTGCGCCCCAATTTTGCCGGGTAGAAACAGATGTTCCAATGCTGTGTTTTTGGTCCCTGGATCAGTCATGGTGGGGGCGTGCTTTCCGTGCGCACTCCTCAGAGATCTCTCTGCTCCCTGGCTGCCCAGATCTCCTACTCACCAGTCTTTAAAACTTTAGGAACTGCTGGTCCAGGTCCAGATAGAACAACTTAAAAGGAATTATTTAGGCTCGTATTTTCAAAGACTTTTTATTTCATGGTCTCTTTACCCAATTTTTTTGGGCAGGACATGGCATCTGGAGTGTGGGACAATAGAAACCTGCTCAGCTGAGACTGGATAGGAAACAGGGATGGAGACAGGACGAAATAAGTGATATACATATTTAAAGACCCAGCCCCAGTGACCTACTTCTTCCATGTAGTTCACCCTTTTTCAAGTTTTTACAACCTTCCAACACCAATATTTCTAGCTGGGAACCAAAAAACCAAAAAAAAAAAAAAAAAAAAAAAAAAAAACCCAAAAAATACCAAAAAAAAAAAAAAAAAAAACCAAACAAAACAACAACAACAATAAAAGAACATGTATACTTGGAACATCTCACACTCAAACCATAGTAGTAGCCTTGTTCTTTGATTCTGTTCCAGGCTCCAGGCTCCCGACTTCTATTCTGCATTGAATTTCCAGGGAAATTATCATAATGAGTCTAGATCTGTCCTTAGTGGTAGTAGAAGGGGACAAAAGAAAGGAAAACATGCTCCTCCTCTTTGAGGATATAAGCTGGTTGGAGTTAAAGCTCTGTGAACCCACATGAGCTTCTTTTAATAAGCCAGAGAGTTATAAAGTGGCCTTAAGTCACTACAAGGTAGGCTGTGCTTTATTAAGACTGGCTGGAATGTTTGTTTTGGGGGTGTATATAGACTATCTTATCACCTATGAAGAAAAGCTATAATTTCCTCCTTCCCAATTTATGATTTTTCACTCCGTTACCACACTCTATCATATTATCTAGGCTTCTTATTCTGATCTTAAATAGAGATGGTGAGAGAAGACAATCCTGCTTTTGTTTCTTATCTGGGTATGATAGACTCTAACCATTAAGTTTGAAATTCCTGATGGCCCAAGCTTAACTCAGAAAGCAAGGGACTCTGGGTGGGCAGAATAGAGCCGGAGAAGAAAGTCAGAGTATGAGAATAGAAAGATGTACATTTATTCTGTTAGCTCCCCTTTCCTCTATGGTGACTTGACCAGAGGTGACTTGTGGAGGGATGGTTAGCCACAATCCTCCAAACAGCATATCCTCTGAGTTTTTATTCACTTAGGTTCTAGAAACTTCCCTTTTTCTGCCCGTTTAGAATTAGAAATGTTAACAACATCCCATTTTTATTAACACCAAAGGTATTTCAGCATCTTTCCTTGAACACTGACCATGTTTGTGATTAGACTCTAGTAAGCTCTTCTCGGATCCTATTGAAGAGCAGTGAGGTATCTTAGCATGTAAATCACCTGCTGCTAAGGATGATGACATCAGTTCCAGCCTTGATTCCCAGGCCCATGTGGTGGGAGGAGAGAAAACTTGATTTCCCCAACTTTGTTGTGATATGCACACTCTCTCTCACACACACAGTCTTACATGTTTATGTATGTGCACACAAAATAAATAAGATGTATTTTTTTAATTAAAACATTTCCCCTTTGTATCTGTCATTAGTTTCATGGCCATGTTTCCAACAGAAATGACTATCATAGAAGAAAATAAATATTTTATCTGTTCAACAGTACACTATTTCCTTCATCATTTGGTGAATAGGTCTAAGAGTAAACAGAAATTTTTATGCACCTAAAGGAGATACAAAATTGTTCTTTTCCAATAACCATACTCCCTCTGACAGGGATGGGGATCCCCTGTCAGTTCTAATCCTCTTTCTGTGATGAACTGTTGATGGTCCCAGTCTTGTTCACACCTCATACAGATAGCCACAGCTACAGTAGGTTCACCAGTGCAAAAGATATGTCATACCCAGAAGAGTTCTTTTTGTAGTTCTTTTTATAGAATCCCATGCTCTGGTCCTTATAAGCTTTCTGTGTCTCCCTTCCATGACATTTCTTGAGCACTGGAAGGGGTGATATGGGTGTCTCATTTAGGATCACAACTTCACTGCCACATATTCCCAGCACTTAGACTAGATGTGGATCTCTCCATTAACTACTGCCCACAGCAATCAGAAGTTTCAAGGTCAAAGGCTGATAGTTCCACTAATCAAGTACTTTTTAAAGTGACAAGCACACTCAATAACTTTAATTTGTCAAATGGACTTAATTACTTAGGGTATATGTAGTTTGATTGCATTCAGTCTCATTTTAATGTTCAAGGAACTTCCAAATGCATTGTTTCCTATTGTACAGATAAAGGAACTGAAATTTAGGGAATTATTTGATTTCCCAGCTAGTGAGTAGTTTGAATGAAAATGACCCCCATAGGCTCATAAGGATTTAAAAGGTATGACCTAAATTGGAGTGGGTGTGACCTTGTTGGAGGAACTGTATTACTGAGAGTGAGCTTTGGGTTTTCAGAAGCCCAAGCCAGTCCCATTGGCTCCCACTCTTCCTTCTGCCTTCCCTACCCAGAGGTAGAACTCTCAGCTTTTTCTCCAGCACCATGTCAGATTCCATGCTGCCATGCTTCCCACCATGATGATAATGGACTAAACTTCTGAAACTTTAAGCCGACCCCAGTTAAATGTTAGCCTTTATAAAAGTTGCCATGGTCATTGTGTCTGTTCACAGCAGTAGGAATACCAACTGAGACAGCTAGGAACTAGTAGGCCTGGGCTAAAACAAAACGGCAACCAACAGAATGGGAAAAGATCTTTACCAACACCACATCAGATAGAGGCCTAATATCCAAGGTGTACAAGGAACTCAAAAAGCTAGACACCAGAGAATCAAATAACCCTATTAAAAAATGGGGTACAGAGCTAAACAAATCATTTACAGTTGAGGAACACTGAATGGCCGAAAAACATCTGAGGAAGTGCTCGACATCCTTAGCCATCAGGGAAATGCAAATCAAAACAACCCTAAGATTCCACCTCACTCCAGTCAGATTGGCCAAGATCCAAAACTCAGATGACAGCAGATGCTGGCGAGGCTGCGGAGAAATAGGAACACTTCTCCACTGTTGGTGGGGTTGCAAGCTAATACAACCACTCTGGAAATCTGTCTGGCGATACCTCAGAAAATTGGATATAGTACTACCTGAAGACCCAGCTATTCCACTTCTGGGCATATACCCCAGAGACACTTTAATACACAACAAAGATATATGCACCAAAATGTTCATAGCGGCTCTATTTATAATAGCCAGAAGCTGGAAGGAACCCAGATGTCCTTCAGAAGACGAATGGATACAAAAATTGTGGTACATATAAACAATGGAATACTACTCAGCCACCAGAAACAATGACTTAACCAAATTCTTAAGAAAATGGCTGCATCTAGAGAAGATCATCCTGAGTGAGATAACCCAGTCACAAAAGAATAGACATAATATGCAGTCACTGATAGTGGGATGCTAACCCCAGAGGCTTGCACTCCCCCAGAAACAACTCACAGACTGTATGAAGTCCAAGAAATAAAGAAAACAAAAAATATACATATATTCACAAAACAAGAAGACTTTGACTATTTCCATGTTGCGTTTTGTTTTGCATGTACTTTACGCTTATTGCAACTAGTAGGTTTTCAATGCATACTGTCAAGCCCTTGAAAAAAATCAAGTACTGACTAAAAAACATATTCACATGGTTTTATGTAAAATTTATTTTAATGTCTGAAAAAACAGTACTGACAAAAATGTATAATTTTAAGCAAAAAATGTTTAAAATCTTTACATTTATCTTTGTTTTGCAAAATAAAGTCGTTTAAAAAAATTAAAAAAAAAAAAGTTGCCATGGTCATTGTGTCTGTTCACAGCAGTAGTAATACCAACTGAGACAGCTAGGAACTAGTAGGCCTGGGCTAAAACCTAGGTCCTTGGAGATGAAGAAATGCTTTAGTTTTTAAGAGCACTAACTACTCTCCAAGGAACCTGAATGGTTGCTTACAACCATTGGTAACTCCATTTCCAAGAAGAATCCAATGCTCCCTCTGTCTTCTATAGAAACTGCATATACATAGTACATATACAAACACATATATACATATGTACATATGTGTGTATGCAAAACACCTACATACATGAAATAAGGTATTTCAAAAACTACATGGGTTCTCTTATGATAAACACATTGCTTTGTGAGCTTCTTCACAGCTATCTTCTGGTTGGTCACATTTCTTTAAAAAATTTTTACATGTACTTTTTCCCAACTCTCTAAATCATAACAGTTTGGTAACTATTGGAAACTGTTTAATTTAATTGTTTTATCCTTGGGAAAATATCAGTAGAAAGTCCATAAGAAATCCCATAGACATGAAGAAAACCATAAAGCTTGGGTTTCTGTCCCATGCAACCTTGCAGGTCTGCACTGACCTCAGTGACTGAGCACAACTTAAAGGCGGAGGAGCCTCTGATTTACAGTTTATAGCCAATTTGACAGAGCTTCAAGCTCAGTGCTTTCCTTGTCAGAACTGGAATAAAGACACAGCCCATCATGTTTGGATAGGTATTTGTTCCTTTGTCCAATTGCATTGTAATGATCTGGCTTCCAGACCCTCAGGTGCATATAAGTGATGAGAGCCTCTTGCATAGAAGACCAAAAGGGAAGCATGTACTTTGGGTTTTGGAAATAAAAAGCACACTCTCTTATAGTCCTGGCCACGTCAGCACAGGCCACATTGAATGGCTCCCTAATGTCCCTGCTTTTGTGAATATTCAATCAATTACTCCCATTAGTAGATCTCATGACATAATATGGACAAAATGGTTCCTCACCAAAGAAAATGTCTTACAATTGACGATAATAGTCCTTGCAGCTTAGATAAGCCTAAATGAAAATATTTGGTCATTACCTGAAGGAGAATAAAGACATTGCTAAACTGATTGTCTCTTAGGTTACATAAAAAGGAAGCCTTGAGAAAGAAGATGGGGTGGAGAAAGTACTTATGTGAGACTGAAAAATAAAGGTTATTCTAATGACAAATGACTTATGCTTCAAAGGTCATTTAAGGGGAACTTTGGCCTGTTGGCTCACATTATCCTTGTGTGATACCAATTTCCCAGTCAAGGGAAGCCCACATATGCAAGCCTACATATAGTCAAAGACAGCTATGAAAATGCCACCACACAAAACAATAATTTATCTGGGACATGGTAAAGACTTTGTGACATTTTTGTGACTCAGTTATGCACCACCCACATGGCAGCTCACAACATCTGTAACTCCAGTTCCAGGGCATCGAACATCCTCTCCTGAACTTCAAGGTACCAGATAAATACATGGTACATGGTAGAAATACATATATACACACATACATATATACCTACCTACCTACATACATATATATGCATATATACATACTTTATAATAACTAAAGTAGGGGGGGCTGTAAGATAGCTCAGAGGTTAAGAGCATTGACTGCTCTTCCAGAGGTCCTGAGTTCAAATCCTAGCAACCACATGGTGGCTCACAGCCATCTGTAATGGGATCCAATGAATGTCCTCTTCTTCTGGTGTGTCTGAAGACAGCTGCAGCGTACTCATATAAATATAATAAATCGTTTTTAAAATTATTACAAAATAACAAGTGTAACCACTAAGACATGTCATAGAAAACCATAGAAATCTAGTTTTTTAGTTATTTAATTTCATTTTATTGTCATTATTATTATTTATGTGCATTGGTGTTGTGTCTGCATGTATGTCTGTGTGAGGGTGCTAGATCCTCTGGAACTTGAGTTACAGAGAGTTGTGAGCTGTTATTGGGTGTTGGGAATTGAACCTTAGTCCTCTGCAAGATCAGCCAATGCACTTAACCACCAAGCCACTTCTCCAGTCCCAAAATGAGTTTTTAAAATCTTATGATAAACAGTAACACACATAATACCCCGACACATAAAATAGACAAACATACACCCACAGCTTAAGAACTCAGTAGCTAGTAGCAATAATTGGTTGGTGAAAAAAAAGCAGGCAAAATGTCAGAAAGAGAAGAGAAGAAATCAGCAATGTTATCAGGTCCCAGGACTCAATCCACATTTAAAGAACACTCTACTCAGTTGTGCAGCACCCACGTCGCATCTCACAGACAACTGCAGCTCCAGTTCCACAGTATCCAACACCACTGAGCCATCACACAGCACGCATCACGTTCAACTGCCTATGAACCAAATACCAAGATCCTTCATATCTCAGGACAGAAGTTTAAACTTATTGTAATTCTATAGATTTTATTGTCCATTTATTGTCCAATTAGAACAGCATCGAACAATCACCAATAACCAAACCAAGAGATGTGTGTGTGTGTGTGTGTGTGTGTGAGTGTGTGTGTGTGTGTGTGTGTGTGTGTGAGAGAGAGAGAGAGAGAGAGAGAGAGAGAGAGAGAGAGAGAGAGAGAGAGAGATCCTCCAGACAGTTGAAATTTCAAAAACTAAATAAACTATGGGTCTAATTTGTTTAGCAAAAACTTTATTACATGTATTTTACTTCCAACTCCACCTACACATAAAACTCTGATACAATATTTAAGAGTTGACTGGGATGTGATTTATTCATTTAATTGAACAGATACGCCCATGTAAAGTCAATAAAGAGTTTTGAGCAGAGATTAATTATTGTGGATAAAATCAGTTCCCTTACCTTCCTGTAAATGAATTTGTGATGGAAATTTTAATGGTCAACAGTGTGGTATCATCCCCAGAATTTAATAAATCTGGGTTCCATCACTTTTTCTTAGAGTGGAACTGAGCCATCTACTTAAATTCCAATATCCCATAAATAGACATCAAAGCATAACCTAGGGGATATATCACAGTTTCGTAGGGTGTTTGCCTGCCATCCATGAGGTCCTGGATTTGCTCCCCACTACTGTTTCCCAGGGTTGTTCTGAGTGCAGGGTATGTGCTGATTAAAGACACTTCCCAGAAGGAAAGTTAATTTGTTCCCCAAAACACAAAAATTATGAAATACAGATATTCTAATCATTGGTGATTGCAAATAACCTCTTCAAACAGCAAAAGCCTTCACATAAGTCAGATGACTCTGTCATAATAACTGAAAGTCCTGGACAGATCTGTAAAGATCACCTTCCACATAATTGCTTAAAAGATTGTTATTAAGAAAATCACAAGCATTTCTATATATCGGAATCTTGTTTTAAATGAAGCAAATAATTTCAGTCACTCCTGAGATTTCGAAATTATATATTTAATAATTAATCCTCTTAAAATCGTACTGAAGAACATTGCATCTAATCAGCTGAGTACTATAGAATTTTCCCAGTTGAAAATTTCCACTTGCCAGCTTTGTTCTGAATACTAATCCACCTACAACTTATTAAAGCCACTGGGGATATTCCTTTTTAATTATATCACTTAAAACTTCAAATTCTAAAATATATACCTGTAGCTGTCTTCTAAGACCATTTCTTGAAACCTACATTTATTCCTGTGGTATCGGTGCAGGTTGGATGCTAAGATGTCCCTATAGGCCAGTTATGGCCAACAACACATAAAGTGAAATTGGCCTGGCATGGGGGTGAGGGTACCTGAAATGCTTTTGGAGTCTGCTATAGCCCTGACCAAGAGCCAAAATGCCTGCATCCAAGGACTGAAAATGGCCCTTTGGTGGGTCCAGGGACTCTCATGAGAATGCCCGGGGCCAGAGGTTCACTGTGTTCTAGCTCAAATTTTCTCCAAGCTGCACCCATGTATGATCTTCTATATCCCCAATCCTGCTTGCTGCTGTTCCTCTCACAAATGCTAGATCTGCAAGAGGTCTAGAGTGTCTGCCTGCCTACTGCTGCCCCAGATCTCCATATCTTTCATATAAATATTACTCTGACTAAACACACACTGTCTTTCAAAGCTCATCTCAGCTTTCCAGAGCATCCAAACTGTGATAGTCCTAAGTAAGGTTAACATAACAGAATCTAGAATCACCCTGGAGATGGCCGCTAAGCATCTCCACAAGAGATTATCTTCACCGTTTCCACCGAAATTAGAAGACTAGTCTACTGAGGGTGACACCTTTCCCTGGCTGGAAACCTGGACTGTGTACATGAAGAAAATGAGATGAGCGTCAGCGTCCATTCATCCCTACCTGGTTAGTAATTGTGACTGTGATGTGACCAGCTTCTTCAACCTGCTGCCTTGATTTTTCCACATCATAATGGGCTGCACCATGAACCCTGACATAAAATAAACCCCTTCTTTCTTAAGTGACTTTGTCACAATATTTTATCACAGCAACAGGAGGAGGAACTTGGACATAGACTGGTAAGTTTAATGTTTTTCTGGGCAAGATAATTCCATAGAATGTCTAATAATAATTATGTGTGCAATTTTTCTAAGTATTGGTGATGGGGGAAGAATGCTAAAGTAGTTAGAGGAGTTAATGGCTAAGTATCAGGGACCACAGGAATTCTGGGTAGTTGCTGTGAGATGTGTATAACCCTGAAAGAAGCTAATGCAGAGGCATTTGGGCCTCAGTTGTTCCCATGGGGGTAGCTTTCAGATACAGGTTACTAAAGGTACTGCATTCTAAATTGTCACCAGACAGAGTTCACCAGAACATGAAGTTTAATTAATTCAGTCTTTCATAGGGAGTTGCTACTTATCTGTGGAAGAGCCAATAAGTTTAACTATTTAGTCATTCAAAAATCTGAGGACTACTCCGTGAATGTTCATGAGTGAGAAGGAGATGAGCATAGCATGTTGCAATTGGTATTTATGATAAATTTTACCTACAAATGTGTTTTATTCACAGAAGATGCCTGAGTGAGATCCTGATTGAAGTCTAAAGACCATTACTAAGTTAGTCTTATTTCCTGGAAAAAAATTTATGTACTTTCATTAAAACCCAGTCTTAATTGCTCCCTAGTCAGCTGTAAATCCTAAGACGCATAGATGTTAAATGCTTCACTTCTGTTTGCAGATAGAAAATGGAATTTCTCTAATGATTTGCTATGAATGTCTCCATATTACTGTTATAGCAATTTTGCTAATAGTTAAGTGTGAAGACAAAGGAAAATTCCCAGACCATTGGTATTTCAATTCATTCATTTAAAATTAAACATGTTAACTGTTTCTGGAACCTTCCTCAAGGGTCTGTTGATTGTAGCAGCCAATGAAGATTTCTTGCAGGCTTGGCTGTGAGGAAGTCTACTGGAGCAGGTGCTGTAAATATAAGACTGCTCTCTAGATGTGACATTTCTCTTTCAATGATCTTAAGAGGACTGAGCTGGTATCAGGGTGAGAGGAATGTTGTGGAAAGAAAGGTCTTAGTGTCCTCACTAAGCTTCTGGACCAAGGCATAGACCTGAAGTGGAAGTTTCTGGATATGTCAGGTAATATAGACTCATGAGGTGTTTGCTGATACAGACTCATAGTGAGTGAACTCTCTTGCATAGCTATCTTTGAAAAGCTTCATTGGTCGCATGTCCTCATCTTTGCTGATCTTCACTCCCTTGAAAGAGGCACAGCAGATAACTTCTGGAGTCCCCAATGGTCCTGGTCACTTTCCACTGACCACACCAATTCAGTGGAAGCTTGGCTGTTTCTGCTGAATTTTGCCACAGATAACAATTCACGTTTGCTCTCCTGGCACTGCTGAACTAGATTGCTGGTATTGTGACCACAAGAATTGGAATCTCCCCCAAGAAACTAAACAGATCCACATCCCCTTGTCCTATTTACCATCTTTCTCTCCTACCTTTAAATGATACGCTGTAAGGGAGGTTGAAGCATTTGAGAACCCTGATTAAAAGGAGGTTTTGAAAAATCTAAGCCTACATAGACCCTTTGCTTCTCTAGTCCAAATGGTCACCTCGGCCCCTTTGGCACTATTCATTTACCTGTGCTTTCTCCCAGACCGAGTTTGTAAGATCTCTGTGCCTGTCTTTCTCTGAAGAGCATGGCCAACAGCATCACCTCTGGCAGGTTGACAGCCTAACACTAGCAAGCCCCTCACTTTAGGACATTTTAGGACAGCTGTTTCACCTAGAACCCTTAACCTCACCAATAACAGAACAACCATACTTTTCACACAAGAAAATAGAGACCCAGAAGGGAAAACAGGTGATAAAATCCAGAATTAGATGTTGCATTAACTAAACCAGCTCAGTCGGTCAACAGGGTCTCGAGCGAAGAAGTGAGGATTGAAAAGAAGAAAACCAATTAGACAAAATTATAACATGACTTCAGCCCACGCTGAGGCTGAAGCAGGTTTGTTTTTCTCCAGTCTGCTTTTCTACCATTCTAGGTACATTAAAAAATAAAACAAAACAAAAAAACTGTTGATCTTGGTAGGCTGGCTGTATTTCCCCTGCCTCTTCCTCCCCAGTGCTGAGAAGACAGGTATACATTACCTGCCCAGTCTTTTAAGTTTTATTGTTAGTTTTTTGTTTTCTTTAATTTTGTTTTTGGCCATGAGTGTAGCCTTCATATTAACAATTGTATGAATATACACATTGTGTTGTGATCATGGTCACCCATCACCCCCACTCCCCTCTTTTATCCCCTTCCCACATCTGTCAACACCCTGCTACTTTCATTGTGTGTGTGTGTGTGTGTGTGTGTGTGTGTGTGTGTGTGTGTGTTTAGGTTTTGTTCATGTAGCCACAACTGCTGTGTGTTCATGACTAGTACCATGTCACATCCAGAAGAAGGCTACTTCATAACACTCCTTCCCATCCTCTGGGAACAGACATTCTATCTACTTTTCCCCAAATGCTGTGAGCCTTGGGTACCATGGTTTGTGCAATTCCAAATCAAAATATACTAAAGAATCAAAGAGTCCAGCATAAAGCAATATCTGAAAGATGAGGAAATGAACCCAGCAATGTATATCTTTTGAAAGTATCTAGGTGAAGGTGCCAAGAGCTGGCTGACAGAATGTGCACTGTCTCCTTGGAGACCCTCCCCCAAGAGTGAATAGCAGCATTGAGGAAATAGCCCAGGAAGTTGAGATGAATCTACTGAACGTATGGAGCCATGGACAACCTGTAAGTGATGTGGAATACTAAGGTGCTTCTGGCTTGAGAAAGAACACATGTTTCAGGGTAGAGCACAGGACTGTTTCTATTTCTATTTCTCATTGTCTATCAGAAATATGACCGTAGGCAACATTGAGAGAGTTGGGAGGGAGAGAGAAGGGCAGAGAGAGAGAGAGAGAGAGAGAGAGAGGGAGGGAGGGAGGGAGGGAGGGAGGGAGGGAGGGAGGGAGGGAGGGAGAGGGATTCTTGCTGGAAGTAAAAGATGGCTTCAGATTTGGGAACATGTCCCAGCCTACAATCTAACTGGGATCATGCACTCAGTCCTTGTATAGTTTGAAAATTGCAGCTTCATTTTCTTAGAATGTAAGACTTTTGTTAGCATACATTCTCTGTATATAGAGATGAATTATATGAAGACAATTTTTTTTAATTTCCTGAAATTTATGAAGGTGATACTAAAGAGAACTCCCAGTAATGGAGAATAATGAAGTCTAAACTAGCCATCATTTTTAGCCAGACAAGGCTTTCAGTGGTGGAACTGTGTTTAATTACTTTGAGTTGATGGCAGAGGTAGTCCAGGATAATAGTGGAACAGAACTATGCTCTCTGAAAACTGACTTTGTGGTCCCATTGCCAAAGACAATACCCAAACAGCTCATTGAATGTAGAGAGATTAAGCTGCGCCTGCATGAAGCTTTCACCCCTACATTCTAGTCTCTTTGGCTTGGGAAGCTAGTCTGCAATCTATGAAAAGAGAAACCTGAGCATGGACCCAGCCACAAAATGCTTGACCTACAATCTATCCTGCCTGGAAGATCGTGGCACAGAATTTGTGGGAGTAGGCAACCACTCTTTAGTTTAACTTGAGACCCAAGATACAATAAGGCTAGGCAAAATCCTCCTATCATGGCTAGACAAGGCAAGCCAATAGGAGAAAATGTATCTTATTTTGTCTCGTTTGACTGTAATCTCTTAGAAGCCTACTCTTATTTGAAGATGTAAAGGGGGAGTAAATCTGGGTGAGAGGAAAGGTGGGGTAGCTGGGAGGAGTGGAGGAAGGGGAAGCTGTGGTTGAGATGTATGGTATGAGAGAAAAGAATCTATTTTCAATAAAAAAGACACTTCCATTCAAGTACATCATCTGTGTTACCTGTATTCAGAACCCATATGCTCCCTTCCCTTACCCCCATCCATCCTGTTAGTCTCCTTCCTTTGCACAGATAGATAATCTCATCTCTGTCTTCATATTATACAGCTATAGGTAGAAATGATTCTATGTATCTATTAAGAATAGGCTCCACAAACAAGAGAAAATCTGATGTTTGTTTTCCTGGGCCTGACTTCTTTTTCTTAATATGATTCTCTCCATTTGCATTGCTTTCCCTTCAAGCAACATAATTTTGTTCTTTTTATGGCTAAACCAAATTACATATTTTCTTTCTTCACCACTGGCTTTTAACTTAACTTGCTCTACTTTACCTCTTCTTCTTTTTACGTGTATTTACGTAAGTATATGTCTATTCTCTTAGTATGTCTGTTTGTGGGCACGAATGTTCCGCAGTGAGCATTGGAAGATGAGAGCAACTTGCTGGCATATATTTTCTCCCTCCTTCCACACTCAGGTCATAACCCAGCAAGCCACCTCACAGGCCCTCTTTCTCCTTTTTGTCGTGTTTTTCTTAATGAGATGATTAATCTTGATGGTCAATTTGATTGAATTTAGAATCACCATGGAAACCAATTTCTGAGCAAGCATGTAAAAGGTTATCTCTATTGGGTTAATTGAGGTGAGAAGACCTATTCTAAATGCGGATGGCACCACTCCATGGGCTTGAGTCCTGAACTGAACAAAACGACAAAGCAAACTAATTACAAATATTCAGCTCCTCTGCTTTCTAATGGTAGAAGCGGTGGGATGGCATACTTCACACTCCTGTGGCCGGAAGTTCTTGCCAGGATAGACTGAACCCTCTAACTGTTACACTGGTCTACAGACCAAGAAAATAGCCACATAATTACAAAATACTCCTAATCCCTTACGTTCCCTGTATAATAGTCCTCAATCACCCCATGTACACATAAATAGCATGTATGCATACATAACGTATGCATATACATAATGTGCATTTATTTCTGTGCTCTCAATCAGGCACTGTACATGCCACTAAGCTATCCTCCCAGCCTCTGTTGCTGGGAAGAAATGGGTGTGTATTAAAACAATTAAGAATAGGAATAATAAGCCTTTTTATTTCACCCCTACTCCTTTCTGATACTCTTAATGCCTGATTTCTGTCAACTTCATTCTCTCTGAAGAATTCATGCTAATATTTCTTTCAAGGCAGGTTAACTGACAGCATATTAAATGTCTCTATTTTGCAAGAGAACTCTGTGTTGATGATTTTTTCCTCCCTGGCAACATGTACAATATTTAATTAACATTCTATTTGTACATGAACAGTTTCTAAGGAGAAATCAGTGTGTGGTTCTTATTTGTGCCCCTCTATAGATGAGATGCTTTGTTTCGATGGTTTTCTTCGTTGTCTTAGTCTTTGATTTGCTACACCTTGAATATGATATGCTTTTCTGAAGGCTTTTATAAACAATTTGGGTCATTGTTGCTTCTGTTGTTTTCTCCATTGTCACCCTCTGGTATTCCATACCTTATATGTTTTTTCTGTCTCACAGACTGTACTGGCTGGTTTTGTGTCAACTTGACACAAGCTGTAGTTATCCCAGAGAAAGGAGCCTCAGTAGAGGAAATGCCTCCATGAGATCCAGCTGTAAGGCATTTTCTCAGCTAGTGATCAAGGGGGGAGGGCCCAGCCTATTGTGGGTGGTGACATCCCTGGGCTGGTAGACCTGAATTCTGTATGAAAGCAGGCTGATATTCAACAAATGGTGTTGGTTCAACTGGCACTCAGCATGCAAAAGAATGAAAATAGACCCTTATCTCCTTGTACAAAGCTCAAGTGTAAGTGGATCAAAGCTCTCCACATTAAACCAGATACATTGAAACTATTAGATAAGAAAGTAGGGAAAACCTTAGAACACACAAGCAGAGGAGAAAATTTTCTGAACAAAACACCAATGGCTCAAGCTCTAAGGTCAAAGATTAACAAATGGGACTTAATGAGATTGCAAAGTTTCTGTAAGGCTAAGGACACGGTCAAGAAAACAAAATGGCAGCCAACAGAATGGGAAAAGATCTTTACCAACTCCACATCAGATAGAGGACTAATATCCAAGGTATACAAAGAACTCATAAAGCTAGACACCAGAGAATCAAACAACCCTATTAAAAAAATAAGGTACAGAGCTAAACAAAACGTTCTCAATTGAGGAATATCGAATGGTTGAGAAACATCTGAGGAAGTGCTCAACATCCTTAGCCATCAGGGAAATGCAAATCAAAACAACCCTGAGATTCCACCTCACACCAGTCAGATTGTCCAAGATCCAAAACTCAGATGACAGCAGATTCTGGCGAGGTTTCAGAGAAAGAGGAACACTTCTCCACTGTTGGTGTGGTTGTAAACTGATACAACCACTCTGGAAATCAGTCTGGTGATACCTCAGAAAATTAGGCATAGTACTACCTGAAGATCCAGCTATTCCACTTCTGTGCATATACCCCAGAGACACTTTAATATACAACAAAGATACATGCACCACAATGTTCATAGCAGCTCTATTTATAATAGCCAGAAGCTGGAAAGAACCCAGATGTCCTTCAGTAGATGAATGGATACAAAAATTGTGGTACATTTACACAATGGAATACTACTCAGCCACCAGAAACAATGACTTAATGAAATTCTTAAGAAAATGGCTGCATCTAGAGAATATCATCCTGAGTGAGGTAACCCAGTCACAAAAGAACAGACATAATATGCAGTCACTGATAATAGGATATTAATCCCAGAAAGCTCTAAACACCCCAGAAACAACTCACAGACTGTGTGAAGTTCAACAAAAAAGAATATATTTTAATTAAAATAGAACTGTATCACATCCCTTTTTCCTCCCTACAGCCCCTCCTACCTAGTTTTTCTCCTATCCCCTCAAATTAATAGCCTCTTTTCCTATATTATTGTTACATATATACCGATGTGTATGTATATGTACCCACAAATACTTAATTACAACCTTAAAAATGTATTCATATACTTTTATTTAAAAATTCTGAAAATTTGTACATTTCTTTGTTTTTTAAAATAAAGTAAAAAAAAAGAAACTAAAAAAAGAAAAAAAAAAAAAAGAAAGAAAAAAAAAATCAGACTGAGCAAGCCTTGGGAAGCAAGCCAGTAAGTGACATCCCTCCATGGCCTCTGCATCAGCTCCTGCTTCCTGACCTGCTTGAGTTCCAGTCCTGACTTCCTCTGGTGATGAACAATGATATGGAAATGTAAGCTAAATGAACCCTTTCCTCCCCAACTTGCTTCTTGGTCATGATGTTTTGTGCAGGAATAGAAACCCTGACTAAGACACAGACATCTTAAATTATTCTGTTCTTCTTTTCCCCAGTCTTTGTTTTCTCTTTCTCTTTCACATTTTGGAAGTTTCTATTGTAGTCTACCCGAAGTTACATTCTTTCTTCAGTTATGTCTCATCTCCTGATAAACCCATCAAAAGTATTCTTCCTGTTTGAGTGGTTTTGACCTCTATCCTTTCTTTTTGGTACTTTATTAAAATTTCCATCCCAAAATTTAATTGCATATCCTTTTATATCAGATAATTTTTGAGACAGGATTTTAGTTAGCTCGGGCTAGCCTCAAACTTACTGTGCAGCTAAAGATGACCTTAAAATTTTGATCCTCCTGCCTCTACCTTTCCAGCAGAGATATTAAAGACTGTTTCACCATACCTGGTTAAATGTGGTGTGGGAGATCAAACTCAGGGCTCAGTGCATTGTGTGCAAGCACTAAACTAGATGAGCTACATTGCCATCTCTTACGGCTCCTTAACCATCTCTAGTCTGATATAAGCCTCCTGATGGATCTAAGACTCTCATTTAATTTGTTTAAACTAGGTTGGGTTTTGTTTTGTCTCTGAGTATACTATATATTATATTGGTAAGAGGTGGACATGATACACAAGATAAAAGAAACCCTCTTCCTTTTATAGGACTGAGAGATCTCCCACTAAGGTAAGTTCTTGTTGTATAAGCATGATACATGAGTTCCTACCGCAGGACTCACACAAAAAGCTGGGCACGATGGCTGACACTTGTAATCCTAGTGCTTGGGAGATACAAAGTAGCAGAACCTGCTGTTTACTGGCCAACCCACTTACTCTACTAGGCAAGCATTCCAGACTGGTGCACAACCTAATCAAAACATTTTTAAAGGTAGATGGTACCTAGGAGACATCAAATAGGGTTGCCTTATGACCTTGACAAGCCACATATGCACATGCACATACTCACAGATGAACATATATTCCTACACACAGAAAATGACACAAAAGAACTATGATAACTAGGCCTTTAACAGTAGAGTAGAAAACTTTACAGCAGTTAAAGGTATTATGTATTTCCATGATAAGGTATTGGTCATAGAAGGAACCTGTCATTCTCAACTATGACCTTCATTTCACAAGGCAGTCCCCATTTCATGAGACAAGATAGCTAAAAAGGGTTTGGATTTGGATATGCCCTTCCTTCATATGAAGTCTAGAAGCAGCTGGAGTGAGACATTTCCTTTCCTGCAGATGGCCTAGGTTCTGATACAAACCTAGCAAGTGGGGCACTGGTAAACATAGTTTACCAGCCCCCACAAGAGACAGATGTTCTGACATATTTCAAAGATGTACCTTTCCCCCTCTTCTCTATTGGAGGTTATTTGCCAATATTGAGTAAGAATCTTGTAGAATCTCTTATGAGTCAACTTGCAAAATATGGGTTCCCTGTGGCTGAGTCTTCTTGGAGTTTCCAATGTTAGAGTCATCTTAAGACCTAGCCTCTGGCAATCTGTCCATTATTGGTTCACTTGACCTGTAGCAGTCCCCAGGCTCCACGTGAATAAGCTGGGGTCAGCTATGATGTCACCTCTCTGCTGGATCTAGATTTACTGATTTTTTTATTTGTTCTGCTTTCTACCTGTTGTAATGGAGAGGCGCCCTCTAAGCTTAAGCTATTTCTCTTCCCCACCTGTTTCAGCAACTCCATCACTGTTTCTAATACTCAATAGATCAACTGATTTATTTGCTTTTCTTTTAAAAAAAAGTAATCCGCAATAATGAAGGTGAAAAGCACTCATTTTTTAATTGAACAACTTTATTTTAAAAAATAGAGATAAATGTACAGATTTCAAAAGCATTTTTGCATAAAAGTATATGAATACATTTTTGTCAGCACTCGATTTTTTTAAAGGTTTGATAGTATGCCTTAAAATCTTACTAGTTCCAATGAGCATAAAGTACATGTAAAACAAGATGTAACCTGGAAATAGTCTAAGTTTTATTAGTGTGTAAAGATTAAACATAATGATTTTCCATTTTTTTTGGCCTCTGTTTTTCTTGAACTTCATATAGTCTGTGAGTTGTTTCTGGGGTGTTCAGAGCTTTCTTGGGTTAGTATCCCATTATCAGTGACTGCATATTATGTCTGTTCTTTTGTGACTGGGTTATCTCACTCAGGATGATATTCTCTAGATGCAGCCATTTTCTTAAGAATTTGGTTAAGTCATTGTTTCTGATAGCTGAGTAGTACTCCATTGTGTAAATGTATCACAATTTTTGTATCCATTCATCTACTGAAGGACATCTGGGTTCTTTCCAGCTTCTGGCTATTGTAAATAGAGTTGCTATGAACATTGTGGTGCATGTATCTTTGTTGTATGTTGGAGCATCTCTGGGGTAAATGCCCAGAATAACTGGGTCTTCAGGTAGTAGTATGTCCAATTTTCTGAGGAATCGCCAGACTGATTTCCAGAGTGGTTGTACCAGTTTACAACCCCACCAGCAGTGGAGAAGAGTTCTTCTTTCTCCACATACTTGCCAGTATCTGCTGTCATCTAAATTTTTGATCATAGCCATTCTGACTGGTGTGAGGTGGAATCTCAGGGATGTTTTCATTTGCATTTTCCTGATGACTAGGGATGTTGAGCACTTCCTTGGATGCTTCTCAGCCATTCGATATTCCTCAATTGAGAACATTTTGTTTAGCTCTGTACCCCATTTTAAATAGGATTGTTTGATTCTCTGCTGTGTAACTTCTTGAGTTCTTTGTATACCTTGGATGTTAGGTCTCTATCAGATGTAGGGTTGGTAACAATCTTTTCCCAATCTGTTGGCTGCCGTTTTGTTTTCTTGACCTTGTCCTTAGCCTTACCGAAACTTTGCAATTTCATTAAGTCCCATTTGTAGATATTTGACCTTAGAGCGGGAATCACTGTTGTTCTTTTCAGGAAATTTTCTTCTGTGCCTATGTGTTCTAAGGTTTTCCCCACTTCCTCTTCTAATAGTTTCAGTGTAGCTGGTTTAATGTGGAGATCTTTGATCCACTTGCAATTGAGCTTTGTACAAGGAGATAAGAAAGGGTCTATTTTCATTCTTCTGCATGCTGAGCACTCAAATTTTTACATGCTAGTCTATTTTAATGAACAAAATCTCCTGTTGGTATAAAGTTATCATGAGTAATGATGGCACTAACTGGCATTTTTGGTGTGTTTTTGATAATCTTTCCCAAAAAGTGGCTGCTAAGATAACTTCCTAAGAAGCACCACTTAACCAGTAAAGAACTCTATTTCTTACATGATGAGAGCTTCGTTGTGTATTTCTCTTCATTCTATTTCTTTCAGTGTTCTATTTCCATTAACAATAATGAAGTTTCCATACTTTCTCAGAGAGAAGAAAATAAATTTTTTGACTAATTTGTTTTCTTACTGAATCTTACTGCAGAAAATGAAACATGTCTTTAGGATCACGTTTAATGGCCCCAGCTTTTCTCAAAGCCTGCATGCTTACACTCCTTATCTGATCTGAGCTTTATTTATGGTCTTTATCATAGTTGGCAGTAACCAGCTGTTCACTTTTCTATCTTCAGAAGACTAGACTTTCATATTCTCAAGGGGAAAGGCTGTATTTTATTTATCTCTCTGTTCTCCATGCCTAGACCCAAGCCTGACGCATAGCTTTCATTGAAGCAATTCTTGTTAAACTCAAATGTGCTTCCTGTTATGTTTGGTTCAGTTTTTTTTTCTAAATATTAGCTTAATAATAAGTCACTCATTAATTGCATATATCTTGTCCTTTGTAAAAAGTAAAAGAAAAGAAATCATGAGAAACCTTTTTTGTGTAACCTCTGCAAAGAAATATTTTCATTGTAGGTCATATATTTGACAATGTTTTTATTAGGTTAAATGTTTTGTTCTTTGAATGCCTCATGTTAATATGAAGCTGGTTTATCATATATATTCACTACTTCCCTCCAATTCTGCCTAGTGATCCCCCTCACCTACCTACCACTTTCAAGTAGAATATTACTGAGTGTCTCATACACACCATGCACAAGCTTAGCACTTGGCCAGCAGAAATGAAGGAAATTTATGAGATGTTTGTTCTTATATTGAAAAAAAATACTTTAGTTTGTAGTTGTTCTTGCACAACAGTGTGAAAGCACACTGACATAGGGTTACTTTGTCACTGAGGACAGTAATTCTGTCTACTTGTTCTGATGAGATTCACCTTAAATCTTTTACAGCATCTAGCACAGTGCCTAACATGTGATATAAACTTGGTAAATATGAGAGAAATTATGTAATTAACGAATGAAACACCAAATGAATAATTATTTAGTGTTACTTCATAATGATATTAATTAGGCAATCTCCACATGTCTTCCTGAGTAGATCTTGGTGATGCAAACAATAGATGGATCTGAAGGAACAAAACACCTAGTCTTGGTCTATGAGATTTAATTATTCTCTGTATTTGTCAGATCTATTCTTCATCCCAGCAGAGGAAATAAACCTTGTAGAAAAATAAAAGGCTTGCAAAAAGACTATCAATAATGGTATTAAGAACGTATGAATGTATATAGAAGGTATTAAGCACGTATGAACATTTTGTGGTAGGATATTTATACATGTTAGGTCCTTTAATACGTAAATAATCATTCCCAGTTTGTTTCCTCTTCTCCAGTCCACTTGAATAATAAAATCTATGTGTACTTGTTGACATGATGATTTGGTAGACACATATATTATGTAATAATTGTCACATTAAAACATGTCTATACATACATACATACATGGAATAAAAAACTAGTCTCATAATCTGAGTGCAGTTAATAGTCTACTTTGTGTATGCATATCACTTAGATTTCAAACACAAAATGAGGTCCTAAAACATAAGTGATTTCTTTCATAGTCTATAGCCTTGTATATAGTGTACCTACAAATTGAACTCCTGTCTGTTACTCCCTAAACTCCCTAAAAGTTGCCCAACATAATAGACCACTGGGCCTCAGTGTGGAAAAATAAAGTCAGAATTGGCAGAGGGTCACATGAAATGTGGGGGAAAAAATTGAACTGGTTAAAGGTGCTTGCTAACAGCACATACTTATCTCCTTTTCTTCATAAGATATTCCAAAATGATTTTTGTCAATGGATGAGAAAAGGATCAAACATGGGAGACCTAAAGGGTTCAGAAGATGAGCCATCAATGAATGAGAATGTTTCACAACTCCTAGAGGAGAACAGAGCAGAGGAGGCTTTAACTTTAAATAACAACAGAACACAATACTGAAGATAAGGCTGTTATATTGTCCTGTAGAGCTTATGGAAGGCAAGTGGTATGAGGTATGATGTGCAGAGCAAAATACTGAGTCCTGGCTGAGTGTTTCTGATAAGGATTGAAGGCTCTCTTGAAGTTTTTACCTTAATCCCTAAGCATCGTGGCAGGAAACATAGAGTGAGTCAGGACTTAATAGACATCAACATGCTGAGTCCCTGAGTGGAGTCTTGGGCCTTAAGAAAAGGAGCGCCTGAAAAATATTTTGTAACACTAATACCACCTCTACCTTTACTCCAACTTCTTAACTGTTAGTCTCTAAAACTGTCTGCAAACAGGCTAGGGTCTTACTGTATGAGGAATTGCTGGAGGAAAGGACTAGTGTGAGCAAAATATTCTCCAAACATTACGTCTAAGATCCTTGCCCAAACCACCCTTCTCTTTAGTACCAGTTAACAAGTATTATATGCACTGCTTGAGTATTCTCTCTCTCTCTCTCTCTCTCTCTCTCTCTCTCTCTCTCTCTCTCTCTCTCTCTCACATCACACACATACACACCATCATCATCATCATCATCATCTCCTATATCACCGTGCTTATATAAGGCCACAGTCTCTCAGATGGATTGTTGCAATATTCTCTTAGCTATATCATTATTTTCAACAGAATGGGCCATGAGTGACTTTTAAGATATGCTCATACCATGTCACTTATGTTTATGAAACTTGGCAACAGTTTCTCTTCTTTTTTTATTACTTTCATATTTTACAGTCCAGTTATTGCCCCCTCCTGGTGCCCCCTCCCACAGTTTCTTATCCCATTCCTCCTCCCTCCTGTCTCCAAGAGTATTCTCCCCCAGAAGACTTCCCCACTTTATGGGGCCTCAATTCTTCTTAAAAAACAATGTCTATTTCTAGGACAATAATAGACCATATAATTGCTATAGACAATATTATAAAAACATGTATGTTAACACACAAATATTTATTTCTGGATTCAAAAAATATGAGATAACTTGTTTAAGCTATCCAATTCTAGAAATGAATACAGCCACCATAATCTCTATACTTGGGTTTTTCTCTCATCACAAAAATATTTCTGTGTCTCATAGTCAAGGAAAGAAAACACACACATGCATACACAGAGAGAGAGGGGGGAGGGAGGGAGGGGGAGGGAGAGGAAGAGGGAGAGAGATAGATAGATAGATAGATAGATAGAGACAGAGAGAGAGAGAGAGAGAGAGAGAGAGAGAGAGAGAGAGAGAGAGAGAGAGATTGATTGATTGATTGATTCAGTTAGGAATAGTATAGTCCCAACATTCACAAGCAGAAGCAAGATGATCGGAGTTCAAGGCCATCTTCTATCATATAGTGAGTTCAAGATCAGTCTCAGATACATGAAACCCTGCATCAGAAAACAAAAAGAAAGGAAGATTCAATTTAGCTCATAGTTACATAGACTTTAGCTTAAGATCAGTTGGCTCCATTACTTTAGAAACAAGATATAATAGCAAAGAAGTCCATGTTTAAATAAAATCACTCCTGTTATAAAAGTCAAAAAAAGAGATAGAAAGACAGAGAAGACATAATGGGGAAAATGGGGCAAATAAGAGGGGGATAGAAAGAGAAAGAGGGAGAAAAGGAGGAAGGAAGAGAAAGGGGGAGACAGAGTACATACTCTAGGCAAAATACAGTCCCGCAGTGCCATGTACCTAGTGAACCACTCCCTTTTACTAGACCTCAGGAGTTTCTACCAACTCTCAAAAAATCACCAAAGTATTAGTCCTTCAACTTATTAACCCTTTGATGAGGTCACTGTTCTTAGGACCTGATAATTTCCTGAAATCTTGACTTTTGACTGTTGATACATAATGTAGCAAACCTTCAACATATGAGTTTTGTGTAATGGTTCACATCTAAGCCACAACACTTGCCTATGAAATGTTGTATCGGCCACCTATATTTTTTGTTGCCAGGTAAGGTAACTCAAATATGTGTATCTCAATCTAAATAATGAAAAACAGCTCTATAGAAGAATAGAAAAAAATAATGTGAAGAAATTATCATGTTTATTTTTTCATGGTGCTAGATATAAAATCCAAAGCCTCACAATGCTACTCAAGATGTCTACCATGGATCAACTAACTGGTCCATTGAGAAATAGCTCATTAGTAAAAATACTCAGCCTTACTCATAAAAGGAAACACATCTTTAAGCTACAAGAAATATTTTCACTCATAAGATTGACAAAGAAAAATTATGTTTGGAGGGCTAATGGCTAATCTAACCCATTGTTGATGATAGAAAAAAAATCTCTTAAAAAGATTATAGCATTGAAGCATAACAAATTATATAAATGTATAACATATAGATATTATTTAAGTATTACATATCTAGAAATTTATCTTATAGTTACTGTTATATATGTGAAAATTTAAATATGCACAAGACCATGCACTGAAGATTTTTATAATATCAGGTATTGAAGGAAGATATAAATAATCAACATAGGAAACTGTCAAATTATGATACAAATGCAAAAGAAAGAAATGCAAGAACACTTACATATATAGTTATGTGTTCACAGAATATCACTGGAAGTATATACAGCATTAAGAGTAGTACCACAAAGTAAAGGGATCCAGAGACATGCAGATTACTGGAATAAAAATCAGAATTCAAAAATAGACTCACTCACACACATAGCTAATTAATGTTGGACAAAGAAATCTCAGTGAAAAAAGAATATTTTTGGCAAGTTGAAATTGAACAGCTAATTATGCCATATGTATTCATGTACAGTACAATGTCTCTACCAAAACTATCTAAAAAAAAAAAAAAAACAAATAAAATTAAACTAGGACTATGGCCTTTCCAGCACATAGAGAGGGTCGGGTTTCTGCCACCAGGGCTCAGGATCTGCCCACAGAAAGTTGAGCTCCCGATGTGTGCTTTTCCACCACAGCCCAAAGAAAGCCTGATAAACAAACCCACCGGCTATCCAGGGAAGGAACACCAGAAACACTCGGAGCACGGACAGTGTGGTGCTTTCTGGGAAAGGGACCTTTCCCTGACCCTGAGAGAGGTCCAGGTCTCTGCCATCAGGACTCAAGACCTGCAGGCAGAAGGCTGAGCACCCAAAGAACCACATAAGAACTTTTCCACCTGAGCCAAAGGTGAGCCTAACACACAAGCCCACCAGCTGTCTGGGAGGGAACGACTGGAGTTCTTAGAGCTCAAGGAGCATGGTGTTCCCTGGAAAAGGATCCTTTCTGGCCCAGAGAGAGAGAGAGCAGGTTCTCTGCCATCAGGAATCAGGACCTGCAGGCAGAAGGCTGAGCTCCCAGAACAGGTCACAAAAGCTCTCATACCTTAGCCCATGGAGACAGAATGGAGTTAGTGTCATCAGAACACACTGCCTGCCAGCAAAGAACTGAACACCGAAGAGCAATTTCTCTCCTGAGCCCATGGGCCCTCAGACTCATAGGAGAAACAAGCACCAATCAGAGACAAAAGATTACTTATAACCACAGACAACAAGATGGCAAAAGGAAAGCTCAAGAACGCAACCAATGTCTAGCCCCAAAGATGCTCCAACATACAATAAGGACACATGCTCCACCATGTTCATAGCAGCCTTATTTATAATAGCCAGAAGCTGGAAAGAACCCATATGTCCTTCAGTAGATGAATGGATACAGAAATTGTGATATATTTACACAGTAGAGTACTACTCAGCCATTAGGAACAACTTTATGAAATTCCTAGGAAAATGAATGTATCTAGAGAATATCATCCTGAGTGAGATAACCCAGTCACAAAAGATCAAACATAATATGCAGTCACTGATAATTGGATACTAGCCCCAGAAAACTCTGATTACCAAAAGAACAACTTACAGACCATATGAAGCTCAAAAAAAACAACAACAACAACAAAAAAAAAATTAAGTGTATAGCACCCTCTCAGAGTGGGGTACACTTAGACCTTAAATCATTAATAACTCAAGAGCTAAGAAAATAGCCTTGTGGCAATTTTTGGTATTTAAAAATCATTACGTTTAATCTTTATACACCAAGAAAACTTTGACTATTTCCATGTTATGTTTTGTTTTACGTGTACTTTATGCTTATTGTAACTAGTAAGATTTCAATGCATACTATCAAACCTTTAAAAAAATCAAGTACTGACAAAATATATTCATATATCTTTATGCCAAAATGCTTTTAAAAATCTGTATATGTATCTCTGTTTTTGAAAATAAAGTTGTAAGAAAAAAAAAAACCTCAAAAATTGTCCAGGATATCCAGGACACAGTGTGAAGACCAAACCTAAGCATAATAGGTGTAGAAGAGGGCAAAGAATCCCCACTAAAAGACACAATAAATATCTTAAACAAAATCATAGAAGAAAACTTCCCTACCCTTAAGAACAAGATGACCATGAACATACAAGAAGCCTACAGGACTCCAAATAGATTGCACCAGAAAAGAAATTCTTCCTGACACATTATAGTCAAAGCACCAAATGTTCAAAACAAAGAAAGAATATTAAAATCAGTAAGGGAAAAAGGACAAGTAACATATAAAGGCAGATCAATTAGAATTACACTAGACTACTCAACAGAGACTATGAATGCTAGAAGATCCTAGACAAACGTCATACAGACTCTAAGAAAACACAAATGCCAGCCCAGGTCTTTATATCCAGAAAAGCTCCCAATTACCATAGATGGAGAGACCCAGATATTCCAGGACAAAATCAAGTTTACACAATATTTGACTACAAATCCAGCCCTGCAAAAAATAAAAGATGAAAATGTCTAACACAAGGAGGGAAACTACACCCCAGGAAAAGCAAGAAAATAATCATGCAAGAAAACCAAAAGAAGAAAGGCACACAAATATAATTCTACCTTTAACAACAAAAATAACAGGAAACAACAATCACTATTCATTAATATCTCTTAACATCCATGAACTCAATTCCCCAATAGAGAGACATAGACTATCAGACTGGGTATGTAAGCTGGATTTTGCTGCATACAGGAAACTCATCTCAGAGACAAAGATAGACACTACCTCAGAGTAAAATGCTGGGAAGCCTTTACTTCCAAGCAAATGGTCCCAAAAAACAAGATGGAGTAGCTATTATAATATCAAATAAAATAGAATTTGAACCAAAGGTTACCAAAAAAGATAAGGAAGGACACATTTTACTCATCACAAAAAAATCTATCAAGATGAACTCACAATCCTGAACGTCTATGCTCCAAATACAAGGGTGACCACATTCATAAAAGAAACTCTGTTAAAGCAAAAAGCATATATTGCACCACATACAATAATAGTGAGAGACTTCAACACCCCACACTCATCTATGGACAGATCATGGAAGCAGAAACTGAACAGACACATTGAAACTAGCAGAGGTTGTGAACCAAATGGAATTAACAGACATCTACAGAACATTTCATACTAAAACAAAAGAATATATCTTCTTCTCAGCACCTCATGGTACCTTTTCCAAAATTGACCATATAGTCAGTCACAAAACAAGCCTCAAAAGAGATAAGAAGATCTAAATATTCCCGTGCATTCTATCAGATCACTATGGATTAAGGCTGGTCTTTAATAACAACAAGAACAACAAAAAGCCCAGATATACATGGAAACTGAACAATGCTCTACTCAATGGTCAAGAAATAAAGAAAAAAACAAATTAAAGATTTTTTTTTAGAATTTAACAAAAATGAAAGCACAACATACCCAAACCTATGGGATGAAATAAAAGCAGTACTGAGAGGAAAACTCATAGCTCTGAGTGCCTCCAAAAAGTAACTGGAGAAAGCATACACTAGCATCTGGACAGCACATCTGAAATCTCTAGAACAAAATGAAGCAGATACAACCAAGAGGGGTAGATGGCAGGAAATAATCAATTCAGAGCAAAAATCAACTAAGTAAAAACAAAACAAGCTATACAAAGAGTCAACAAAACCAGGAGCTGGTTCTCTGAGAAAATCAACAAGATCGATAAACCCTTAGCAAGACGACCTAGAGGGCACAGAGTATCCAAATTGACAAAATCAGAAATGAACAGGAAGACACAACAACAGAAACTGAGGAAATTCAAGAAATCATTAGATCCTACCACAAAAGCCTATAGCCAGCAAAACAGAAATATCTAGAGGAAATGGACAATTTTCTAGACAGATACCAGATATCAAAGTTAAATCAACATCAGAAAAACCATCTAAACAGTCCAATAACACCTAAACAAATAGAAAGAGTCATCAAAACCTCCCAAACAAAAAAGCCCAGGACCTGATAGGTTTAGTGGAGAATTCTATCAGACTTTTATAGAAGACCTAATACCAATACTCTCCAAACTATTCCACAAAATAGAAACAGAAGGAACACTATCTACTTCATTCTTTGAAACCACAATTATGCTCATACCTAAACCACACAAAAACCCTACAAAGAAAGAAAACTTCATACCAATTTCCCTCATGAACACTGATGCAAAAATACTCAATAAAATTATTGCAAACTGAGTCCAAGAACACATCTAAATGATCATTCACCATGATCATGTAGATTTCATCCCTGGGATGCAGGGATAGTTCAATATATGGAAATCCTTCAACGTAATTCACCATATAAACAAACAAACAAAAAACCACATGGTCATCTCACTAGATACTGAGAAAGCATTTGACTAAATTGAACACCCCTTCATGTTAAAAGTCTTGGAAAGAACAGGAATCCAAGGCCCATATCTAAACATAATAAAAGCAATATACAGCAAACCAACAGCCAACATCAAGCTAAATGGAGAGAAACTTGAAGCAATCCCACTAAAATCAGGGACTAGACAAGGCTGCCCACTCTCCCCCTATCTATTCAATGTAGTACTGGAATTAGTAGCCAGATAAATAAGACAGCAAAAAGAGATCAAAGGGATGCAAATTGGAACAGAAAAATTCAAAATATCACTACTTGCAGATGATATGATAGTATAATTAAGTATTCCCCCAAAATTCCACCAGATAACATCTACTGCTGATATAAAATTAACTCAAACAAATCAGTAGCCTTCCTCTACTCAAAGGACAAACAGACTGAGGAAGATATTAGAGAATCAACACCCTTCACAGTAGTCACAAAGACTATAAAATACCTTGGGGTGACCTTAACCAAGCAAGTGAAGGGTTTGTATGACAAGAACTTCAAATTTCTGAAGAAGGAACTTGAAGAACATATCAGAAAGTGGAAAGATCTCCCATGTTTATGGACTGGAAGGATAAACATAGTAAAAATGGCCATCTTGCCTGAGACAATCTACAGGTTCAATGCAATCCCCATCAACATTTCTTTTTTTTTTTTTTTTTGCATTCTTTGTCTTTATAACTAAGCTCCTTTCCCAAATTCACAAATCAGAACAATACGTTATTTCCAAAGTTTGAAATGTAAAAAAAAAATTAATTTGTCAATGACAAAAATGTGGATATAAGTAACAACTATCTAACATGACAATAATCTTACTAAACAACATTCGTATATAAAATGATAAAGATGTAAATTTAGTAAAGCAATAAAATGGCAATGATAAAATAAAATTAATTGTAAAAAGTGAATTAAAATGAATTAAAATTTACTATTCATGTGCTTAAAATTAGTCCACTTTTCTTTCTTTATTTTTTTACAGTCACCAAGGTGTTAAATTATACATTGTCAAGCACATGGCACCATTTCTTCATTCACAGAAGTAAAATCTTTGAGTGTTACTATATTTCTTCTTTTCTTTTTTTTTTTTCCTTGAACTTCACACAGTCTGTGAGTTGTTTCTGGGGGAGTGCAAGCCTCTGGGGTTAGTATCCCATTATCAGTGACTGCATAGTATGTCTGTTCTTTGTGACTGGGTTATCTCACTCAGGATGATATTGTCTAGATAGATCCATTTTCTTAAGAATTTCATTAAGCATTGTTTCTGGTGGCTGAGTAGTATTCCATTGTGTAAATGTACCACAATTTTTGTATCCATTCATCTACTGAAGGACATCTGGGTTCTTTCCAGCTTCTGGCTATTATAAATAGAGCTGCTATGAACATTGTGATGCATGTATCTTTGTTGTATATTAAAGTGTCTCTGGGGTATATGCCCAGAAGTAGAATAGCTGGGTCTTCAGGTAGTACTATGTCCAATTTTCTGAGGTATCACCAGACTGATTTCCAGAGTGTTTGTACCAGTTTACAACCCCACCAACAGTGGAGAAGTGTTCCTTTTTCTCCACAACCTCGCCAGAATCTGCTGTCATCTGAGTTTTGGATCTTGGACAATCTGACTGGTATGAGGTGGAATCTCAGGGTTGTTTTGATTTGCATTTCCCTGATGGCTAAGGATGTTGAGCACTTCCTCAGATGTTTCTCAACCATTCGATATTCCTCAATTGAGAACGTTTTGTTTAGCTCTGTACCTCATTTTTTATATAGGGTTGTTTGATTCTCTGGTGTCTAGCTTTTTGAGTTCTTTGTATACCTTGGATATTAGGCCTCTATTTGATGTGGGGTTGGTAAAGATCTCTTCCCACTCTGTTGGCTGCCGTTTTGTTTTCTTGCCAGTGTCTTTAGCCTTACAGAAATTTTGCAACCTCATTAAGTCCCATTTGTCAATCTTTGACCTTAGAGCATGAGCCTTTGGTGTTCTGTTCAGGAAATTTTCTTCTGTGCCTAAGGTTTTCCCTACTTTCTCATCTAATAGTTTCAGGGTACTTGGTTTAATGTGCAGAACTTTGATCCATTTACACTTGAGCATTGTACAAGGAGACAAGAAAGGGTCTATTTTCATTCTTCTGCATGCTGAATGCCAGTTGTATCAAGACCATTTGTTGAATAGGCTGTCCTTTTTCTATTGAATGTTTATAGCTCCTTTGTCAAAAATCAGGTGACCATATATGTGAGGACTCATTTCCGGATCTTCTATTCTATTCCATTGATCCAAGTGCCTATTTCTGTACCAGTACCATGCAGTTTTCAGCACAATTGCCTTGTAATATAGCTTGCGGTCGGGGATAGTGATTCCTGCAGATGTTTTCTTGCTGTTGAGGATTGAGTTTGCTATTCTAGGTCTTTTGTTATTCCAGATGAAATTGCACATTGCTCTTTACAACTCAATGAAGAACTGGGTTGGAATTTTGAACCCCATCAATATTTCAACTCAGTTGTTCATTGAGTTAGAAAAAAACAATTTGAAATTAATTTGGAATAATAAAAAAAACCAGAATAGCAAAAACTATTCTCAACAATTAAAAAGAAAATAAAAACCACTTCCAGGGAATCACCATCCTGGACCTCAAGCTGTATTACAGATCCGTTGTAATAAAAACTTCATGGTGTTGGTACAGAGACAGGCAGTTAGACCAATGGAATAGAATTAAATAACCAAAAAAAAAAAAAAATGAATCCCCACACCTATGGTTACTTGATCTTTGTCAAAGTAACTAAAAACCTTAAATAGAAAAAGTACAGCCTCTTCAAAAAATGGTGCTAGATCAACTTGCAGTCAGCATGCAAAAGAATGAAAAATGATCCTTTCTTATCTCCTTGTACAAAGCTCAAGTGTAAGTGGATCAAAGACCTTCACATAAAGCCAGGTACACTGAAACTGATAGAACAGAACATGGGGAAGAGCTTAGAACACATAGACACAGTTGAAAATTTCCTGAACAGAACACCAGTGGCTTTTCCTCTAAGATTAGGAATCGACAAATGGGACCCCATGAAATTGCAAAGCTTCTGTAAGGCCAAGGACACTATCAAAAGGACAAAACGGCAACTAATAGATTGGGAAAAGATCTTTACCAATTCTACATCTGATAGGGGGCTAGTATCTAATATATACAAACAACTCAAGAAGTTAGACTCTAGGGAATAAAATAATCCTATTAAAAGTGAGGTACAGAGATAAAGAAAGAATTCTCGGCTGAGGAATATTGAATGGCTGAGAAGCATCTAAGGAAGTGCTCGACATCACTAGCCATCAGGGAAATGCAAATCAAAACAACCTTGAGATTCCACCTCACACCAGTCAGATTGGCCAAGATATAAAACTCAGGTGACAACAGATGCTGGCGAGGCTGTGGAGAAAGAGGAATACTTCTCCACTGTTGGTGGGGTTGTATGGTGGTACAACAACTCTGGAAATTATTCTGGAAGTTCCCCTAAAAATTGGACATTGTACTACCTGAGGACCCAGCTATACTACTCCTTGGCATATACCCAAAAGATGCATGTACTCTGCCTGAGCACATGTATGAGAAAATCTATGGAATTTCTTTAGAATCAGTTTGTGTATGTTTTATTTATGCATATGTATGTTACTAAAATATTTTATGGCTTCTTGAAAATTTAATTTTGAAGGTATTAAAAGAATTATGATCAATAAAAATGTTATCTTAGAAGATAAAATGCACACAGAACAGCCACTTTCCCTTATTCTGAATCTGTTATGTGGTTTACTTGGAATTCTAAGATTCTCTCTCTGTCTCTCTCTCTGTCTCTCTGTCTCTGTCTCTGTCTCTGTCTCTCTCTCTCTCTCTCTCTCTCTCTCTCTCTCTCTCTCTCTCTCTCTCTCTCTCTCTCTCTCCAGTTTTTATTGGGGGTAATTTCTCTGAGACACTTCTGACCAACAATGCTAGGGTATACTACCAGTGATCTCTCCCCCCAGCCTTTTTTCACCTGCCCCTCTTACTGCTCCCTACTTACACCTGCTTCCTCATATCATTCTACTTTGGACTTCAAATCACCATGATCTGCTCATCCCCCCCTACTTTTAGATCTTTCTTCCACTTAACTATCCATGGTCCCTTTGTAATTTTCTGCACTCTTCAGGTATTAAACACATAAGTCTAAATTCCATACTAAGATCCATAGATGAGTGTGAGAGAACATGTGTCATTTGTCTTTCTGGGTCTGGGTTACCTTCTGATGCAGCTGCTTTCTAGATCTGTTTACCTGCAACTTCCAGTTTTCTCTGTAAGCTAAACAAAATTCTGCTGTGTATATGTACCACACTTTTATTTATCTATGTGTTAGTTAATGTGTATCTAGAGTGCTTCCATTTCCTAAGTGACTGTAACAGCATAGAACATAGCCAAGGAAATATCTCTGTTGGACATAGAGTGCTCTGGCCAAGAATGGTATAGTGGGGTCAGATAGCAAATTTGTTCTTGTTAGGTTTTTAAGATACTACCACATTGAGTTCCACAGTATCTTCATCAATTTGCGTTTCAATCAACAGTGTATGAATGTTTCCTTTTCCCCACATTCTCTCTATAATTTGTTGTCAGTTTTCTTAATCTTAGCCATTCTGAGTAGGATAAGATGAAATCTCATGGCAATTCAAATTTACATTTCCTTTATGGCTAAGGATAGTGAACACTTAAAAAATTATTTGCCATTTGCACTTCTGAAAATGTTGAGTTCTAAGCTCTTTATTTTCTTTTTAAAATGTTTATCATTAGTAATTTTTCTTTTTCTTTTCCTATCTCCAATCCCTACCATTGTACCCTCTCCTTGCTCCCTTTTGAAATCATGAATGCTTTTTCTTTTTAATTATTATTTGTTTATTATTCATTTAAATTGTTATTTAATTGTTATTAATTGGTATGTGTCTATATGCCTAAATATGCAGAAAATACAAATATAAATATATAATTCTTATATTTATATATTCATAATATAATATATTTATAACTATATTGTATTTGTAATATATAGTTGCTTGTATGTATATGGGTTTAGGGTTGACCACTTGGGACTGAATAACCAACTAGGAGGCTCATCCCTGGGAAGTACTATTTTTCCACTCACAACATTCTTTAGTTGCTTGTGTCTTCTTTTTCCCTTTGATTTCCTATTTATATGTTAGTACATTTATTAGTATTGTCATTTGTTCATGTCTTGCTTAGGAAGCCACGTTGTTGACATGTCATATGTGAACCTATTTCACAGCCAGAGAAGTGCGACAGTGGGCCCACGATCATGGAATTTACTATTCTACCCATGTTCCCCACCATCCTAAAACAGCTAGTCTGATTGAAAAAATGGAATGGCCTTTTGAAGACACAGTTACAGTACTGGTTATGTGTCAGTATCTTGGAAGGCTGGGACAGGATTCTCCAGGGGGCAGCATATGCTTTGAATCAGCATCTAATATATGATACAGTTTCTCCTATAGCCAGAATTCATGGTTCAGGAATCAAGGGTAGATAATGAAATAGTCACACTCACTATCACCTATTGTAACCCACAATGCACTCATATTCCACAAGACTGGATGTCTCAGCTTGTCTTCAGCATATGCCAGTGAAGGAATGGAATTCACAGCAAAAACATAATAAGCAGGCAAAGAGCAAAAGTTTCCTTTTTCCATGTCTTTTTTGTAAACAGATACCAGAAGGGGTGGTCCAGATTAAAGGGGTATCATCAACATCAAAATATCTGGATTATGAGTGGGTAGTCCCACATCAAATAATTTAATTAAGAAAAAAATCCTCACAGATGTACCCAGCCACTTGGGTTTTGTTAATTCCAGATGATAACTGGGAATAGTCATCACAATCAACATGGCTGGCTAAGCAATATACATTTGTAAGTATGTTCTCCCAATTCTTTGAGTTTTCTTAGTGTTTACTATTAAATTTTATGAATTTGTGCCTTCTCCTTCTATAAGTTGATTCATCTAAAAGTTTGCCAATTTTCTTTATCTTTTAAAAGAACCAAATGTTCATTTGATTGATTCTTTTCATTTCTTTCTATACTTTCTGCCCCATCTTTATTGTTTGTCTCCTTCTACTATTTTTAGATTGAATTTGTTCTTGTTTTTTTTTTTTTCAATGAATTTTGGGTTGTTATTAGATTGCTTGTTTGCGATTATATTGATGTTTGATGTTTTAATGTAGTCAGAATTATAAACATCCCTATTAGGACTGCCTTTATCATATCTCATACATTTTGCTATTTTCATTATTATTTTATTCTAGGATTTTAAATTTTTTCTTCTTGATTTCAGCAATAACCCATTATTTAGTAGTATGCTACTTAATCATTTCTCTCTTTTTCTAATTTTCCCCTTTGAGGCAGTTTCACGTATCTTAAAGCCAACCTCAGTTCACTATGTGGCTAATGATGGACTCCTAATCTTCCTGCTTGGGGCTGCTGAGTTCTTGGATTGCAGGTATGAGACACCACCTGTAGCTCCCCTTTCTAACCTCCAAAGGCATATTCAATGCATGTCTGTTTATCAGAAGGCATGACTAGATAGACTTTCCCTTACAAAAGCATTTGTTGCTTTAGCCATTGGGAGTGTTTCGTGATGTACCTGAGCCCTAAATGTTCTAAATTAAGTCTCTAAGATTATTCTGGAATTTTTGTTAGTCCAGTGTTTACTGCTCTAGTTGGCAGTGTGAACTAGGGAGAGTAGAATCTAAAAATAAGGTGTACTGAAATCTCATTCAACAGAAAACTTTATTCAGAGCATCAGACAATTTATTCTTTGAGGGTTAAGAAGAGTCACCTGAATAAAGGATACAACCACAAGGACAAGCTACACAGGCGAAAACAAGTTTTTCCTAAGGGACACATGAATAACAACAACTGAAGTAATCTCACTCCTATCTGCTACACCCGGGACAAGTGTGAAACACATTTTAACAAAAACAATCCCCTGTTTTTAAGAAACTGGGGTCACGACTTTCCGCTCGGTCATTCTCCTGTACAGGAGGCAGCCATGACGCCTGGCCAGAATGGCATGATCCTGAAACCCCACTTCCACAAGGATTGGCAGCAGCGAGTGGATACGGTTCAAACAGCCTGCACGCAAGATCCACAGACCCAAGGCCTGGCAGGCAAAAGCATGTGCCTTGCCCCTGGTCCAGCATCTGGTCCAGCATCTGGTCCAGCGCCTTGCCCCTCGTCCAGACCCTCGTCCAGCATCCGGTCCCACCATCAGGCCATTAGGTGTTCTACAGTTAGATAGCACATCAAGATCCGCCCTGGCAGGGGCTTCAGGAGGAACTCGGGATGGCTGGCATCCATCGGCATCTCTGTGGACCAAGGAGGCGAAACAAAGCCACTGAATCACTACAGGCCAACATGCAGCACCTGAAGGAGTACCGCTCCAAGCTCATCCTTTTCCCCAGGAAGCCTTCTGCTCCAAAGAAGGGAGACAGTTCTGCTGAAGAACTTAAACTGCCTACCCAGCTAATAGGACCTGTGATGCCGATCCGAAATGTATACAAGAAGGAAACGGCCAGAATCATCACAAAAGAAGAGAAGAACTTTAAGGTTTTTGACAGTCTTCGCATGGCCCATGCCAGTGCCCGGCTCTTTGGCATCTGAGCCAAAGGGGCAAAGAAAGCTTCAGAGCAAGATGTTGAAAAGAAAAAGTAAAAGTAATGCTCAGTTGGAGAATTGTAACAAATTTTCCATAAAGCAAAAAAAAAAAAAAAAAAAAAAAAAAAAAAAAGAAAAAAAAAAAGAAAAAAGCAAAGAAAAGAAAAAGAAAAAAGAAATGGGTCACGTAACTCTTATTTTCTTGGAGTTTTCTCATAAACATGACTCCATTCTTGGACTGTGTTCCAACAGTTTCAATATTAGAACAGTAAATATATTCTCTAATGTTAGCAATTTGTAATTTTGATTAGTCCAGTAAATTAAAACTCTTCCTTCCCTTTTACAGGATTGACATTGTCTTTAAAGTTTTTTTGCCCCATGCCAGGATGGTTTGGCGAGCTGACAATTGCTGCTCCGTTGTGGGCAGATGAGGAATTGTTAACCTAATTCTACTTCTATGATGTTTTTATGTTATTATTTGGCTCTTTTACTACTTATCTGTAGTGGTATAACTTTTTCTCACTTTGATAATCTACACTTTTTTTTTATTAAGAAAATCAGCATTAAGGAACGGGTTGACATACCGATTTCAAGTTTACAAAGTTTTTGAATTTCATAAGTATCCAGAAGTATAAATACTCACAGTGCCTGATGCTGTTTACCTATTCTTGAGTGCTTTTATCAACCAAACACTAGGCTAAAGGATTTGCATAGATTAGCTCATCACATGCTCAAAGTAATCACCAGTGCATAACTTGTGATATATTGAATTTTGCCTCTCCATTCATATCTTGCAAAGCTAATTTTTAGTAACTTTAAATATGACCTTATTTGGAGACAGAATCTTTATAGAGCTTCAATGGATAATATTAATTGTTAACTTGATAGAATTTAGAATCACCTTGGAGTCAAGTCTCTGAAGATATCCATGATGGTTTGATTATCTTAACTGTGGCAGCATCATTCTCTGGGATGAGAACCTAGGTATAAAAAAGCAAACGCTAGCTAAGCAGGAGCATTAACCCCTCTCTGCTCCTTGACTATGGTTTGCCTATTTAATGTTGCCGTCTCCACGCAGGCTTTCACAGCCATGATGGGCTATAATCTCAGACTATGAACTCAAGGAAACTCTTCTCTCTTTAAGCTACTTTGGTCATGTGTTTGATTGAAACAATGTGAAAGTAACTAATGCAAGAGATAATCGTGTTAAAAATAAGATTGTCATATCAGACCTTAATTCATCAGGAGTACTGTCTTTATAAAATCTGGGGAGTTTGGACAACAGACATATCTGGAAGAAAAAAAACCATGAGCAATGAAGACTTTTCATCAATAAGACAAGGTGTGCCTTGAGCTCACCTTGCCTCATTTTCTTTCAGGAGACACACTTGCCCACAGCTGGATTTTACACTTCTACCTTTTGGAAGTCGGAGGTAGTCTGTTGTATTCTTTAGGAATTCTTGGCTGATGAAAAAAGTGGCCATAAACTTGAAGGGTAATGAGGGCTATTTGGGAGAGTTGGCAGGCAGGAAAGAGAAGAGACAAATGTTGTGATTAAAATACAATTTCAAAAATAAACAGAAGCAAATAAAGAAGATACTTTTCAAACCATGACTCCATATAAACACGTTGTTTTGTTCTGGAGAAATTTTCTATGTGCACAATTGGCTTTTTACAATATTTCTCATTTAGTATCACTTTTTATTTAAATCTGAAAATGACAATGCAGGTAGTGTAATACATTTTGAATGAGTCTTAAATGTCAAAATTACTTGATTTGTTAAATTTTAAGAAGAACAATTACTTCCCCTGTATGTGCTTTTTGTGGCAATCCTAGAATACAAGATAATATAAATACACTCCAGTCTACAGGCGAGTAAACTTAGCTACAGAAATATATATACATATATATATATATGTATGTATATATATGCAAAGTCATAAAGTAGTGTGCTGGAACTAGAGTTTAATTCTTTCTGACTTCACATCTTCTATCTACTGTCCAAATTGACACAAGCATGGCATATGATTGCTTTTTCCTGAAGAGTTGAATCACCACCCAAGAAAAGAACTACATAAAAATACAGTAGCAACCAATGGACAGAAGCTGCTGACCCCTGTGGTTGAATTAGGGGAAGGCTGAAAGAAGCTGGGAAGGAGGGCGACCCTGTAGGAGGACCAGCAGTCTCCAATAACCAGAATCCCCAAGATCTCTCAGACACTGGACCACCAACCAGGCAGCATACACCAGCTTATGTGAGTCCCCCAACACATATACAGCAGAGGACTGCCTGGTCTGGCCTCAGTCAGAGAAAATGCACCTAACCCTCAAGAGAATGGAGGCCCCAGGGAGTGGGGAGGTCTGGCAGGGTGGGAGGTGTGGGAGTGGGTATATCTTCGTGGACATGGGGGTGGAAGAAGGAAGTGTGGGATGTGGAACAGTCAGAAGGTGGACTGGGAGGGGGATAAAAACTGGACTGTGAAAAAAGATTAAAGAATTAAAAAAGCAGTTTTAATAAAGACAGAGAAATTTTGAAAAAGAAAAGAAAACCATATTGAAATGCCCTTAGACTTTATTTTCACTGTGAATAGCTAAAATACAGATGTTCTTATTACTGAAAAATCATTCTTGGAACACCTAATACAATATTCTTTAGCGGTAAGCTGTCAAGTCAATATGACCCAACCTAGTGGCTTCTTTTGGTCATGGTTATTCCCTACAATATGGAGCTCTTAAGACCCAGTCTACTCCTTGGGGTTACTACCTGGGACTGGTTAGAGCAACAGAGTCTAATAATGCCTCCCTTTTGTTCATGTTGTAGAGTGATGGCAAGGCAACAGAAACACCAAATCACTTCTACACCACATGTTCAAAAGGTTTAAAGTCACTTTCTATATAGCTATTGAGTCTAGATGTACGTAAGGTGAATTCAAGTTTCTCCATGGAAACGCACTGAGCTATTAGAAATTCTACCAGGATAGGGCAGCAGCTTGAATTATTTCACAAAAAAAAAAAAAAAAAAAAAAAAAAAAAAAAAAAAAAAAAAAAAAACATTTCAAGCCAAGTACTTTGTGCTGCTAATGGTTTGTATAAATGTAATGGTTATATAAAAGGGGCTTTTGGAGTTATGCTTGAAGACACTAATTAAATTCACATCAACAAATCAACATATTGGTCTTGCATAGACTAAGAGCACTTTGGAAATGCTTCTTTTGTTTGGGTAGCATTAATTAAATTCACACATTTTGTCGATATTGAATAGTTACCTTAAAACACAACCAAAGTTGAAGCTTTGAACAACCCTTCTGAGTGCATTTCTGTGAAGCTGAGTAAATTAGAACAGTTTTTCCTTTCAAGGAGATAATTTCCCAGAATTTTCAAAATTTCACAGCAGACAGTGAACTGTTGATTCTTAACAAATTCAGTCCAAATGATGCATGCTTTTACTTAACTGCTACAGGCTTAACTTCAGTTTTAAATTATCCTCAATACAGCAGCAATAAAGTATTTCAGTAAATATGTCTCAGAGGAGACCTTAGGAGGAAAATGTGCTAGAATTCTCGGTAGCCACTGTCCAGGTCACCATTTCGAACTGCAAGCAAGATACATGCAAAAGAATTATGACTAGCCATTGGCAGTGTTTGTCAGAGTTAGGAGTTTATAAATATCTCAAGAGTCTAAAGAAATGACTTCATGCAGGGATACTTCATTTGAGAGCAAAATATCTTCAACCTTGTCTTGTCAACAAAATTAGATTTCTCTCCGTTATTATGTTGTTTCAACTTAGGGCTGCTTCATAGTGGAAACCCAGGGAGAAGACACATGTGTGAGGAGGCTTCACTGACTGCCCGAGTGAAACAATTCACGTCCTGACACTCCTTTTTCTTAGATCCTCAAATCAGGAGTTGGAAATGGCCAAAAGGAGTTGCTCATTTTGCTCAGCATGAGAGTAATCCTAGCTTTCGAATGCTAAGATAGAGCATTAAATTTGCTTCAACAGATCTTGATTTGGTGATGATTGTGTGTCTTGCGCAACAGTTCATATAAATAATCATCACTGAATTCAATAATTCTATCACTAAGTGTCATTTGTATATCCAGTATACAAATAAAGAAACTAAGGTTCAGACAGTCAGTGACTGCTGTTCCCTTTCATCCTCTGTCAAGATCATCTCATAGATCACTTAACTCTGGAGAGCCTCTGGCTTTGTCGTTAGATTTCTTGGTCATAATATTCTCTCCCCCTTTTTGATTGCATTTAGTTTCCTGCCTTTAGAGGCATCTTGGTTAATTAAATAGGTATCTCCAGAATGGTAGGTCCTACTCAAGAGTTCCCAATGGTGCCCCGGCCTACCATCTCCCCAAATGCTTCCTTTGCTGTCTCATTATGAATTGATAGGCTTTCTACCTTCATGTGCTTATTGGATAGTATCACATCTTTCAAGTGGCTCCATGGCTACTGTTTTGGCCTTAGTTGCTGTCTTCTATTGCTTGAATTACTACCATGACTTTTTCATTGCTCTCCCAGCTTCCTCTCTTGGTGCCCATTGCTACATAACAAATTACCACAAATTAGTGAGGGTCATGTTTAAGACTGTAATACAAAGTTTCCAAAGAAAACGTTTTGTTTTCTACAGGCAGTGCTAACCAAGGATCTCAATGATAGAGAGACACCAAGAATATGACAATATGAAGACAGAGGCAGAGACTGAATTACTGAAGCCACAGTCTACAAAACGTCAAGGGATACCAGAAACTGGAACAGATTCTAGTACCACCAGAATCAATGTAGCCCCATCCACACTGTGAGTTCAAACTTCTGCTACCAATAAAGGCAAGAAGATCAAGCTTCCTCTACTTCATCCTCCAGCTTTGTGGTAATATGTTTAAGCATCCTCAGCACTCTACTGAATACAATTTGAAGAATGGCTAGGATTGCTGTGGATCCTATGCAACACTTTCTTCTTCTCTCAGGTGTCAGAAGGATCTGTTTCTACAACTGCCTGGGCTATGTTGTATGCTGACCTTTAGTCAACACCACTTATAGGAGTGGCCTCTATAGGAGAGGAGACCTTGTTCAAAGTCAAGTTTGCCTCCTGGAGAGAGCTTGTACTCAGAGACTGGTGAACACGGGGATTATATTAGTTGCCAATACGTATCTGACAATGAGTTAAAACAATACATATTAATTATCCTAATTTCTGTGGGTGAGGAACCTAGACAGAGTGTAACTAAGTCCTCTTAGGAAATTCTCAGGCTACAATCACATGCATTATCAATCACAGTCAAGCATTATCCTCATGTAAAGATTAGAAGGACCCACTTCTGGATCCTGGTGGTCATTAGAAATTATTCTCTGCTGTTTGCAGCTAGAACTGAAACCATGGCCTTTATTATTCATTGGATAGGAGTCTATCGTTGGTTACTGGTATTTAGAATGACAGCATGATTTCCTTGTCACACTATTAAGGAGTGCATAGTGAGTGTGGAAGCAAGCCAAGGCTAATATAACTTTATAAAGCCGTGAAAGACATTTTGTTATTCGATTAGGAACAACCAGACTTGAGTACTAGAGTTCTTTGCTACAAGAATGAAGTATGTGGATAAGGGACCATGCCAACTATCACTCCTTATTTTTTGTTAGGATGTCTCTAATTTCAAATAGCTGAACATCTAACTTAAAGTAGTTTGAAAAGTCATAAAATGTGTTAAATCACCTGAAATCAGAGGTGAAGAGCTCTTTCAGGTTTTCATTAATTAAACAGCTTAGTAGTTCCAGGTTAGCTACTTGGTATTGCCTCACTCCAATGACATGGCTTGAGATGGTCTGGGTCATTCAGATAAACCAAAGGCAGCACTAAATCCATGTTAGGTATTACTTCTTTTCTGCATTTGCAGACACTGCTTAGAATTCAGTCCTTTGAGGTTTCTTACATGATGGTGGTGTGCATGTCCCTGAACCTTTGTTCCTCTGGCACTGACAGAAAATTGCTCAAAAGCCTCAAGCACAGAAGTGGACCAAGAGTATTCCTCTCCTGGAACACCTTCTACTGTTATGAGTTTGTTCTCACTTTCCCCTAATAAATGTACACCTGCTCTACTTTAAAAACAGAAAGAGAAGAGGGAGGAATCCAGTACCTCTCTGGGCTTCCTGATTCGAATTTATGTCTAGGTGAGATAAATCTATACTCACTCAGTACTTCATTAATAATTATGGCAATGAATCTTTTAACATATTTCTCTTTACCACGCATTTTCTTTGGAAGGAGAGTGATTCTGACTTGTTTCATCTGCAGTATGAGAAAGGAAACTTCAAGTTTCATCTCTAAAACAAGAAGGCACAGAAGCCATCCAGAGAACCCCATGGTGCTTACTGAGTGTGCTGGCTATTCTTGGTCAACTTCCCTGTATCTGGAATTCACTAAAACCCAAATGGCTGAGCACACCTATGAGGGAGTTTAATTGATTAGATCCCTTGAAATGAGAAGACCCATTTCTAATATGAATCTTTTGAGAAGGAAAGGTCCACTTTTAATCTGGGCCACACCTTCTTCTGGCAGCCTAAATAAAGGACATAGAAGAAGGAAGCTTGCTGTCTTTGCATGCTTTCTCTTGTTCTCCCTGACAAGTTCATTCCTTCACTGGCATTACAGCTTACTTTTTTGGGTTTGCAGCCTATACAGAAAACATCCAGATTAATGAACTGAGAGTTATTTAATTGTTGGACTTCCATGAGTAGGCATGTAGGTAGCTATTATTAAACTAGCAGGACCACATCTTGTAAGCCATTCTTACTTCCCTCTTATCTGTCTGTCTATACCTATCTACCTATCTATATACCTACCTACCTACCTACCTACCCATCCATCCATCCATCCATCCATCCATCCATCCATCCATCCATCCATCCATCCATTCTATTGGTTCTGTTTTTCTAAAATCCACCACCTAAATAAAAATTCTTCTTCTCTCCTAAGAGAAAACCATTAGTCTAAATTTGATTTTACCATTTTATGCATCTTACATACTTAAACAATGCATAGTGTTGCTTTATGTGCAGCATTCTCTGTTGAGCATTATTTCTCTGGGTTTTATCTGTTTTCTATGCTAGTCATACAATGCATTAATTTTAATCATTCAAATAATCTCTTCTATGATTGCATCACAATTTCCTCATTTCTTCGCCTGGTAATAGACATTAGGTTATTTGTGTTTTCAGATGTGCAGTTTGATCCAGCAAGATTGATGCAGGCAAGGGCAGTTCTCTCCAGGGTGTTTACTTAACCATAGTATTTGTATCTGACTCAACCAAGATGGGAAAGCAGTGCCCCTTCGGCATATGGGAAGCTGAAAATGAAAGTTTCATGCTCACAGCTGTCCTTGGGGGAATTTAAAATCCTCCATTGACAAATGAAGACCAGATCTTGATTTTTCAAACCCCTTTGAATAGAAATACGGGCTATTGTGAGTCAGTCTCTTCACCTTACCCTCTTCATATCAGTACTTTGGAATATTTACAAAACTATTTTTCATTTTCATGAACTTTTAAATCTTATATCTCCCCTGACACTGTTTTCTCTTTCTTTTCTTTGTCCATAATATTTTACTATGGAAAACTTCAAATTTATAGCAAACTTAAAATAAATTTACAGTGAGATGTCATTTATCTATCACTGGATTTTATAATGAAAATTTCCCCACCATTTGTTTCCACCTTCAGTTCGTTTCTTTATGAATATGAAAGTAAGTTGCAGATTTCTGTACATTTTACCTCTTAACTGTTTGCATGAATCCTGTTATGTTGAACATTTGCTTATTTTTTATTAAACTAAGTTTGTATGTAGTGAGATCCACGGATGTCAATCTTTCCCTTTATGGAGTTTGATAAATGCACTGTATGACTCTAATTCCTATCCAGATTCAGAATGCTGCAAGTATTCCAGACATTTTTTTACACTTCCTTCTTGTCAATTCCCACTCAATAGGTAACCATTGTTTGATTGTTTCTACCCTAGCTTGGTTATTTTGATAGTTTATATTTGGAAATTGTTCTCAATCTGATGAAAAGGGTGCTGGAAAAATAATAACTTTATAGGTAGATATCCTTCACCTAGATTCACCTCACTTTACCATTTAACTCATTTGATTTGACACTTGCTTCCGCTGGGTATGCAGAATATTTTTCTGAGTCATTTGAGACTAAGTAGCACAGAACCATAGATTAGTTTAGCCTGTTCCAGTGCTCCGGAGAAATAGAATCACACAGCATGACTTTACTCTTAAAATTTTTATGAAAGGAATATATTTACATAGTTAAAAAACCAATAGTCCTGGAAGGTTTCATAATGGAAAACAACCAATGGTTCCCACATATCAGTCTTGCTCCCTAAGTGGTTGATTTCTTTTAACCCTTAACTGGTCATTGAGATAGTTAGTTCCTTGTTCCTAAATTCATTTATATTGTTGGGTTTTGCTTAGAACATTTTGTTTTAGACATTTCTATAATTTGAATCTTAAATAATCTCCAAAGCCCCGTGTGTTAAAGAGTTTCTGAGCTGTGGTGCTGGTAAGAAGGGATAAAATCTTTAGGCAGCAGGGTGTACAGAAATGGGGCCCCTGGGACTATGCTCCTGAAAGGTCTATGGATACCTCTTTTCTTTTCTGACTCTGCTTCCCAGCCACCATAAGGAAAAAGTCTTTCTCATTTACATGTTCCCTACTACAGTGTCCCATCTTGTCATGAGCTCCAAACTCATATGGCCACACCCTACACAAACAAATAAAAAATAATGTTCCCTTTAATTGGATATTTTAGAGATTTTTATGACAGCAATGGAAAGCCACCTACCACAGGCATTTCCTGGTCACTTTGTGTTCTGGGAGATCCTTTCAATTTTGCATCCACTAAGTTATCTATTTAGTCTTTTGATTAGAAATGAACTTTTATGTTTCTTTTGGTCAGAAACTGACAAAGTGCTTTTATTTAAGAATCTGTACCATTTGGCATTACTAAGAGCTACGGATGAAGGATTACTTGCTTTAAGTCCTCATCAAATTTTTTCAGAATTATTGATGTTAGCCTGAGTAAAATGTCTCACGTGGCAGTCATTTTCTTCCCCTGATTGAACTCATGGTGTAGAACATGTTTTGTGTGTTTATAGTCATTGGTAGCAAATCTTGGGTCAAGTGTATATTCAACTATTTTACCCATTAAAATTTTTAGTTTCCAGGTATGGGCAGATAACTCAGTGGTTACGAGCACTTGTTCTTGTATAGAACCCGGGTTTGATTTCCACCTCCCATATGGCAACTCACCTTTCCATAAGTCTAGTACCAGGGAGTCCATTGCCCTATTCTTACTTCTGTGGGTACCAGAAATACACATGATGCGCATGCATATATGTAAGATTGCTAGAGGAAAAACCCCTCACATACATACAATTAAATAAATAATACAAAATATTTTAAATTTTTTACAGTTGATAGCACACGGGACCTTGTTCATGCTACACAGGTGCTATGCCACTGAGCTACACACCAAACTAGATTATCGAGGAATTTTTTTAGGAATTGTTTGTGTCTGGGTATGCACACTGCATGTGTGGGTGAGCACATGTTGATGTGTGTACCTCTACACACTTACAGTGTGAGTGACCTGCTGAATCCAAGTTGTCCTGCTACCTGAGGTTTGTTTGTTTGGTTGGTTGGTTCTGCAAGTTCCAGTGACCCTCCTGTCCTCGGTGCCTTTAGAAATAGAGTTACACGTGTACATCAGCTACTGAGCTTGTTGTATGGATACTAGGATCTCAATTTTGGTATTCTTCATTGGGAAGCAGGCTGAGCTATCTTCCCAGTTTCCATTGCTGAGTTTTAAAAGTTCTTTTTTTTTTTTTTTTCTTTTATTCTGGGCCCGGAAGACAGAAGTCCATGGTTACTAGCAGTATGTTCTGGGGGAGGGGATGGAACCATGATAGCAAGCTTACTCATACCAATAGCCTTTAGAATCTTGGAACTTGAATCTTAACAAATACAAATGTTAGTCCAAAACTCCAGAGGATCAGATTTTGCATACAAGCAAAGTGTAGGGAAAGGGGCAGGAACGCCATGTCTGGGAGGATCCATGAGAATTATTTGGTGAGGTCAGAGTTATTTAGAATCAATGAAAAGTACTTAGATACAACTGGCTGATTTAAAGGGATAGAAACCGTTTAAACAGCAGTGAAGCTCCATTAAAACACAAAATCTATAAGCACACCCAATTTCTGCATCTCAGATTGGTACAACCCAGAGACTTTCTTAGAACAGAAAGTTCTAGCCTCCCAAATGCAAGGGTGCTCACATTTGTAAAAGAAATGTTACTAAAGCTTGATGCACACATTGCACCACACACAATAACAGTGGGAGACTTCAACACCCCACTCTCATCAATAGACAGATTGTGGAAACAGAAACTAAACAGAAACACGGTGAAACTAACAGATGTTATGAGTCAAATGGATTTAACAGACATCTACAGAACATTTTACCCTAAAACAAAACAATACACCTTTTTCTCAGCACCCCCATTGTACCTTCTCCAAAACTGACCACATAATTGGATACAAACAAGCCTTAAAAGCTCTTTGTAGACTTTAGTGAAAACCCCTTTTTGGGTGTGTGATTTTCAAAGTCCAGTCTATTACTTTTCTATGTTTTTCCCTACTTTTGTTTCTTTAATTGCTGTTTTTTGTAGATAGTCTTGTTTTGTAATCTAGGCTGGCCTTGCAGTCATGATAAGTACACCTCCTCCATTCCATTCTAGCTTTTGTTAGTCTCTTTTGTAGAGGCACATTTGTAATTTTATGCAGTAATATTTATCAACTTTTCTTAAAGATGTTATTTATGTTATGTGTATGACTGCTTGCATATATGTATTGCACTGTCTTAGTTATTTTCTATTGCTGTCATAACATACCACGGCCTAGGCAACTTGTAGAAGAGAGTTTATTGGAGACATGCTTGTAGTTCATGGGGGTTAGAGTTTGTGATCATCATGGTGGGTGTGGATCATGGCAACTAGTAGGCATGTATGGCTCTGGAACAGTAGCTGAGATCTCACATCATGAGACGTCCATGAGGGAGAGAGAGACAGAGAGAGAGAAAAAAAACACAGAGACAAAAACACAAACAGAAATATAGAGACAGAGGCAGAAACAGATGGAGATGTAGACAGACAATCAGGCACACACACACACACACACACACACACACACACACACACACACAGAGAGAGAGAGAGAGAGAGAGAGAGAGAGAGAGAGACTAACTAACACACCTCTTTCATCAAGGCCACATCTCCAAATCCTTTTCAAATAGTTCTACCAACTGGAGATCATGTATTAAATGTATGAGTCTGTGAGGGCCACTCTTATTAAAACTACCACAGACACTATGTACGTGCCTAATGTTTGTGTAAAACTTCCTAGAACTGAAGTTATGGATAGCTCTAAGCCACCATGTAGGTGTGAGGATTTGAACTTAGGTCCTTGACAAGAACAGCAATTAATATTAACCACTGAGTCATTTCTTTAGCCCATCTATTTATTGACTCTTTTATTTTAATTATATTGTAATATTGATAATACTTTTGGCAAGAGACCTTTGCATGGCTTTATGAAAAGAAGAAATTCAGGTATGTGATTTGGTGATTTGTATATAAAAATAAATTGCCAAAATTTCTAACTTTCTACTCTAAACTTTTTGAGATTTTTATGATTCATGTTTAGGCTACTGATCAATTTAAGGTTAATTTTTGTGTCAAATTTGAGGTTAAGATATGAAACTATTTTTTGTTGCTTCAGTTATGTTTTGTTCCAGGTCATTTATTTATGTGTATTAATTAAAAAATTTACTGTGTATATTAATTATACATAATACTGAATTATGAATCATGCTTTTCACACATGTATATACTGACCATAGTCCTCTTTTATTATATTTTTTGTTTTATCTTTTTAAAGTTTTTTACTAGATACTCTCTGTATTTACATTTGAAATGTTATCCCATTCACCCACCCTGCTTCTATCCTCCTCCCCCTTTACTTGTCTTCAGGAAGGTTCACTAGCTCCCAATCCCCCTCTCCACTTCAGTGCCTTAGTTTCTCCTACATTGGGAAAACGTGCCCTCACTGGACCAAAGGCCTCTTCTCATATTGATGCCAAACACTGCTATTTTCTGCTACATATGCAACTGGAACCACTGGCCTCTTCATGTGTGCTCAATGGTTGGTGTTCTAGTCCACGGGAGCTGTGGAGGATTTTGGTGTTTGACAATGTTGTTCTTCTCATGAGACCACAACCCCCTTCAGCTCATTCATTCCCCACTCCCTCAGCACCCTCACTGGGGTCCCTGTGCTCAGTCTAATGGTTATCCACAAGCATGCTCAGATGCATGACTCTGGCAGAGCCCCTGAGAAGGTACCCCTATCTGGTTCCTGCCAGCAAGCACCTCCGAGGATCAGCAATAGTACTTGGGCCTGTGGCTGCACATAGGGTGGATCCCTAGGTGGATCCCTGCTCTCCTCCATGAATCCTGTGCTTTTGATCCACTTGAACTTGAGCTTTGTACAAGGAGATAAGAAATGGTCAATTTGCATTCTTCTGCATGATGACTGCCAGTTGAAACAACACCATTTGTTGAAGAGACTGTCCTTTTTCCATTGAATGTTGTTAGCTCCTTTGTGAAAGATCAATTGAGCATATGTGTGAAAGTTCGTTTCTGAGTCTTCACTTCTGTTCCACTGATCTACCTGCATATCTCTGTACCAATAAATACCATGTGGTTTTTATCACAATTGCTTTGTAATATAGCTTGAAGTCAGGGATGGTGATTCCCATAGTTTTTTTCCCTTGAGAATAGATTTTGCTATTCTAGAGTTTTTACTATTCTGCATGAATTTTCAAATTGCTCTTTCCAACTCTGTGAAGAATTGAATTGGAATTTTGATGGGGATTGCATTGAATCTATAGATTGCTTTTGGTAAGATGGCCATTTTTATAATGTTGATCCTTCCAATCCATGAGCATAGGAGATTATTCATCTTCTGAGATCTTCAATTTCCTTCTTCAGAGATTTGAAATTCTTGACATACAGATTTTTTACTTGCTTAGTTAGGGTCACACCAGGTATTTTATATTGTTTGTAACTCTTATGAAGGGTATCTTTTCCATACTTTTTTTTTCTCAGCCTGTTTGTCCTTTGAGTAGAGGAAGGCTACTGATTTGTTTGAGTTAATTTTATTGCTGAAGTTGTTTATCAGCTGTAGTTCTCTTGTGAAATTTTTGGGGTAACTTAAGTATCATGTCATTGACAAATAGTGATATTTTGATTTCTTTCTTTCCACTTTGTATCCCTTTACCTTTCTTTTGCTGTCTAAATGCTCCTTGAGTTTGTTTATATGGTGGATTACATTGATGGATTTTCATACATTGAACCATCCCCACGTCCCTGGCATGAAGCCTACATGATCATGGTGAATGATTATTTTGATGTGTTCTTGGATTCGATTTGCAAGAATTTTATTGAGTATTTTTGAATCAATGTTTATGAGAAAGATTGGTCTGAAGTTTTCTCTCTTTGTAGGTTCTTTGTGTAGTTTAGGTATGAGCATAATTGTGGGTTTGAAGAACAAATTGGGTAGTGTTCCTTCCGTTTCTATTTCATGGAATAGTTTGGAGAGTATTGGTATTAGGTCTTCTATAAAAGTCTGATAAAATTCTCCACTAAACATATCAGGTCCTGGGCTTTTCTGTTTGGGAGACTTTGTTGACTGTTTTTATTTCTTTAGGAGTTATTGGACTGTTTAGATGGTTTATCTGATCTTGATTTAAATTTATCTCATATCTGTCTAGAAAATTGTTCATTTCTTCTAGATATTCCTGTTTTGTTGGCTATAAGCTTTTGTAATAGGATCTGATGATTTCTTGAATTTCCTCAGTTTCTGTTGTTATGTCTCCCCTTTCATTTCTGATTTTGTCAATTTGGATACTCTGTGCCGTCTAGTTAGTGTGGCTGAGGATTTATCAATCTTGTTGATTTTCTCAAAGAACCATCATTTGGTCTTGTTGATTCTTTGTATAGTTCGTTTTGTTTCTACTTGGTTAATTTCTGCTTTGTGTTTGATTATTTCCTGCCATCTACTCCTCTTTGGTGTATCTGCTTCTTTTTGTTCTAGAGCTTTCAGATGTGTTGTCAAGCTGTTAGTGTATGCTCTCTCCAGTTTCTTTTCAGAGGCACTCAGTGCTATGAGTTTTTTCTTAGCACTGCTTTCGTCGCATTCCATAAGTTTGGTTTTTGTGCCTTTATTTTCATTAAATTCTAAACAGTCTTTTGAATTTCTTTTCTTCTTCCTTGTCCAGTCTATCGGGGAGTAGAACATTGTTCAGCTTCCATGTGTATGTGGGCTTTTGTTGTTTTTCTTGTTATTGAAGACTAGCCTTAGTCCATGGTGATCTGATAGGATGCATCTTATTATTTCGATGTTCTTGTATCTGTTGAAGCCTGTTTTGTGACCGACTATATGATCACATTTGGAGAAGGTGCCATGAGGTGCTGAGAAGAAGGTATATTCTTTTGTTTTATGGTGAAATGTTCTGTAGATGTCTGCTAGATCCATTTGGGTCATAACTTCTGTTAGTTTCACTGTGTCTCTGTTCAGTTTCTGCTTCCATGATCTCCTTCCATTCCATTGATGAGAGTGCAGTGTTAAAATCTTCTACTATTATTGCATGTGGTGTAATATATGCTTTGTGCTTTAGTAGAGTTTCTTTTATGAATTTGGGTACCTTTTGTTTTTGGAGCATACTTGTTCAGGAGTGAGAGTTCATCTCGATAGATTTTACTTTTAATGAGTAAAATGATTCCCTCCTTATCTTTTTTATGACTTTTGCTTAAAAATCTATTTTATTCAATATTAGGATAGCTACTCCAGCTTGTTTCTTGAAACTGTCTGCTTGGGAAGTTTTTTCTCCAACCTTTTACTCGGAGGTAGTACCTGTCTTTGTTCCTGAGAGGAGTTTCCTGTATGCTGCAAAATGCTGGGTCCTATTTATGTACTCAGTCTGATAGTCTATGTCTTTTTATTGGTGAATTGAGTCCATTGATGTTAAAAGAAATTAAGGAATAATGATTGTTATTTCCTGTTATTTTGTTGTTAGAAGTAGAATTATGTTTGTGTGCCTTTCTTCTTTTGGTTTTGTTGCAAGAGAATTATTTTATTGCTTTTCCTGGGGTTTAGTTTCCCTTCTTCTATTGGAGTTTTCCATCTATTATCTTTTGTAGGGCTGGATTTGTGGGCAGATGTTGTGTAAATTTGCTCCTGTCCTGTAATATCTTGGTTTCTTCATCTATAGTAATTGGAGTTTTGCTGCGTATAGTAACCTGGGCTGGCATTTGTGTTCTCTTATGGACTGTATGAAGTCTGTCCAGGATCTTCTAGCTTTCATAGTTTCTGTTGAGAAGTGTTGTGTAATTCAGATTGGTCTGCCTTTATATGTTACCTGTACTTTTCCCCTTACTGCTTTCAGTATTCTTTCTCTGTTTTGAAATTTGTTGTTTTGACTGTGTTGGGAATAATTTCTTTTCTGGTCCAATCTATTTGGAGATCTGTAGGCTTCTTTCATGTCCATGGTTATCTCTTTCTTTAAGTAAGGGACATTTTCTTCTATAATTTTGTTGAAGATATTTACTGGGTTTTTTAGTTGGGAGGCTTTGCTCTCTTCTACACCTACTATCCTTAGGTTTGTTCTTCTCATTGCATCCTAGATTTCTGGATTTTTGGGTTTAGGAGGTTTTTAGATTTTACATTTTCTCTGGCTGTTGTGTCAATGCTTTCTATGTTCTCTTCTGCCCTGAGATTCTCTCTTCCATCTTTTATGTTCTGTTGGTGATGCTTGCATCTATGACTCCTGACCTCTTTCCTAGGTTTTCTATCTCCAGTGTTGTCTCTCTGTGTTTCTTTATTGTTTCCATTTCTGTTTTTAGGTCCTGGATGGTTTTTTTCAATTCCTTCATCTGTTTGTGTTTTCTTGTGTTCTCTAAGGGCTTATACTTTTTTTGGTTTTTTTATTTTTGGTTTTTTGGGGTTTTTTTTTTTTTGTTTTGTTTTGTTTTTGGTGTTCTCCTGTATTTCTTTAAGGGAGATATTCATACACTTCCTGGGGCCCTCTATCATAAGCATGAGGCATGGTTTTTAAGATAGAATCTTGTTTTTCTGGTGTGTTGGGATATATACTACTTGCTGTGGTGGGAGAGCTGGGTTCTGATATTGCCAGGTTGTCTTGATTTCTGTTGCTTAGATTCTTGTGCTTGCCTCTTGCCATCTTCTTATCTTTGATGTTAGTTAATTTTGTTGTCTCTGAATGGAGCTTGTCTTTCCTGTATGTCTGTGGGTCCTAGGCTCCAGAGGGAGATCGGTCTTGGGTGTTCAGCTCTTAATGGGCAGGCTGTAAATTCAGATGGCAATGGACTGGCTCTATCTCTGAGTGAAGATGGAGGCCTGAAGGGCACAAACCCAAGCAGCAGTGTGATACCTGTACCCTGACAGTTCCTGGAGGTCTCTCCCCAGATAGTCAGTGGAGAGAGGGTGTGAGCTCACCTATGGGCTCAGTTAGAAGAGCGCTCCTGAGTCTCCTCTGGGTACTCAGTTCTCGGTGAGCAGGCTGAGAGTCCTGATGCCAGTGTGCCTGCTCTGTTTCTCCTTTATTCTTTAAATCACCATTAATTAATTACAATAAATACCCAATACGATGTAAATTCTACATAACTGGTTACAACGTATTTATTACTTATAGAATAATGCCATGAAAAAAATTCTGTATATGCTCAGTACAGATGATATTACATTTATAGAATAGTTTATTGTTTGGGAACTTTATACTGTGCATTTTGAACATATCCCTACTTCTCTCCTTAACTCATCCCAGAATCATGCCACATCTGCCCATCTACTTCCAACTTTGTATAATGCATGTGATTTTTTTTCAAGTATTTTTGATCCAAGGCTGGTTGAATCTATTGACAAGTTGAACAAACTGTCAATATATTTCATATATTAATACATTATGCAGTTTACTGTGAAATTTATATTTTATTAAAGTGTCATATACATTGATTACGGTACTTAGTGTATTATACTTACATTACCCACATATGTGTCTATCTCCCACTAAAGTGAATGATCTTCCAGGCAAAGACTATTTTTTCCCACAGCTTGAACTTAATTTCTGTTTTGATTTTATTTAGTATTCACTTCTTTTCACATAGAGGGTGGGGGATGTTTCCATATATCACTATATGTATATGGAGGTCAGAACAACTTGCAGAAGTTGTGTGAAGCCATTTCTTAATATTTGTTTACATACATCGCATCAACCAATCTGTACCAAACCATGGCTAATCTACAGATATACATTGATTTAATAAATTAATATGATACAGTGTTTTAAAAGCAGAGACTTTTCAGTTGAATCAACATGGATTCAAGTTCTAGTTATCAGTGTTATGGAAAGGCAAAGGGATCGTAGTCAGCTCTGTACCCACTGGTGAATGGTATGCAGCAGACTTCAGTGGACATGTGGATCCCAAGGCAACATAGGACGTAATCAAATCCAGCTATTCACTTTGTTACTGCAGGCTATCAGTTACGTGAACCCTTACTAGTAGACTTTAGGTTTCAGAGGAGCCTATAGCTTACTGAAGACAATAGTCAAGGCTAGAAAAACCATACATCCTAATTGCCTGGGAGAGTCCCACATTATGTGTGATCCCATATATAATAGTGTTCCGTATTACTTTTCAATGGATCATAGTTCAGGCAGTATGTGCTAAGAACCATCTTAATGCTCTTCCAACAACAATATCTCCATTTTGGTTAGGGCAGGACATAAGTTATGCTTTTTCTTTTAATTCCTTCTTTCCGTGTATGTGGCTCCACATAGTGCGCAAGAGCAAACCACTGGGGAAATTAAGAATGGTACCAGCCGCCTCGCCTCACAGCCTCTAGGTTCATTTACATGAGGAGCTAGTCTGTTTCAGCATCTGCTCCTGTAATTGCGTAAGCACAATGTCTTTTTGGACTCAAAGGTCATTTTTCCTGCAACTCTACTACAACAATCTTTGGGGCACGTGTTAGGGCAATGCCTGCAGCTACAAGGTAGACAGATGGTTCCCAATCTCGAGCCTCTCCTAGACTGCAGGTTCAAGAAGGTCATTTTATTCTATAGCTACTGTCTTTAACTAACCAACTTGCTAGCTTTCATGCTTTTATTACTGCTAGCCTCTGTTGGGGTTTTCTAGGACCACAGATGTGAACAAAAGGCTATAAATATTCATAATGAAAAAGGTTGAGCTTGGCTTTGCCAAGACTTTCATAAGCTGCATTAAAACACATTCTTTTGGTCAGCATAAACCATCAAAATTCTCATCTATTGGTTTAATCCCTCCAAAAATCAGTTTTACCATTGTGCACTGGTAGCAAAACCTTCTATCAGCTAGTCTCAGTTAGAAGAAAGAGAGTTGTTTCATTGTGATTTAGGATCCCAACTATTATGAATAGACTGTTAACCAAGAGGAGCACTATTCCTGCCTTCCTGGGCAAAGGTGTGGGGGGGGGGTTGAGAAAGAGAGGGGGGAGAGAGAACAGGTAGACATTAAGGGTATTTTTTTTTCAAATGCACTCTTGTTAGAAGAATGACAACACACAACACAAGGACTCTATAAAGAGAGGGTTCCACATAGTCTGGGACATGAATAAGAAGTTGAGGGAACTAACTCCTGTGGTGAGTGACAGCTAACTTGTCAAGTAGAAGCACAAATGCATGTTTGCAATATAGGAAGTGACTGTTCCTACTCATTTGAAGAATTGCATGTTTGTTGGTACTTTTTTGTGTGCTAATCGTTATGCCCGGTTCAGCAAAGAAATGACAAATAAGATAGAAGGCACATTGTGTTTCTTCTTTTGTAAGTGGAATGCTAGAATCAAAACTGCTGTGCCTTCCTACTTTTGTTTGACATCTTTTTAAGATTTACCCATATCACCACGTATCGATAGTTCCATGCTGCTATTTTAACTTCACGATTTTATGGAATATATAACTACAGTTCTACAAATGCTAGGATTCCACTGCCTTACACAGATTTTTTTGTAGATTCTCAGGGAAAAAAAAACATTGCCAGTAGACACAGAACAGAGCATCATCAGGGATCTGAAAAATAGGTAGCCTTGAAAAGAATTCGAGGAAATAGACACAAGTAACGCAGAGGCCAGGAAGGTAGAGCAGAGAAGCAGAGGAGAGCTGAGAACAGGCCAATATATGCAGCATACAGACAAGGCAGGACCATGGGGACAAACTTTGTGACAGCTCAAATCCAACAGTGTCTCCTCTTTCTCTCTAATTTGTAAGGTTCGGGTGAGACTCTACCAATCAAACCCCAGTGCTGAGGCCAGCTAATCACCAGTGGTTTTCCATTCTGGGCAGTAATTTTGGTTTTAAATAAATAATATTTTAAAAGTATCATCTAACTTTTTACCAGTTCATTTTAAATTTTCTAAAACTTACATTTTTCAGTGATATATCAGATGACTCTTGGTGTTTTATGGTGGTGCATAAAATAATATATTATGAACATGCCATTTGCAGAATGCAGTAAGTATCATGGGGGAAGTTGCTAGAGTAATTGTCTGTAATAAGTATCCTGAATTTAAGAATCTTAAATCTGTAATTATAATGCACAAAAAGCAAGGTAAAAACATTGAGGTCTGAAAAGAAGGACTTAAATACTAAACTGCATGTCCTCCAAGCTTTTAGTAACCAAATACTTCATTGTCTTTGCACCTGTTCAGCCTCTGCTACAAACCAACTATGCATAGGGCTGGTGCTTCAACACTGACCTAGAGCCAAGGCGTTGCCAAAGGACGGTAGAATAGTGCAATAGCAAGAATCCTGCCTGAATTATTGGGGAAGTTTTTCTCAGTGTGATCACTTCTTGTCCATAGAGAAAAGAGTGTGGTTTGTTTGGGACCTTACCGAAGTCTCTGTACACTAGGTGAGAACTTTACCACTGAACTGTAGCCGTAGCCAATGCCTTATCTCAATGGCAACCTTATGCTAGAAGATCTCAACTACAACCCTGCATTTTATCCTTGTGCCTCAATTCTCTCACAAACTAAAGAGACCCAGTCAATTTTCTGAGGAGATATTTAAGTCCTGACATTTGTTGAGTCTAGACTATCTAGACTGGTTTTGTTTTTGTTTTATTTGGTCACTCAGGTGGAACTACTTGGTAGATACTATAATTTCTAGATTTTATTTCCTGAAGATGACATCTGAGACAGAAATTTGGGACTCATCTCTAACTTAACCTGCTAGGATATGCAAGACAGGAAGGAATCTCAAGTCCCAGATGTTGAGTTCAACTGATTGCATGGGTAGTGATGCTTTCACTGTGGTACAAAACAGCTTTCAAGCAAAGTGGTGGGGATGTGGAGCTAGAGAAAATTGTTAAAAGAGCAATTGCCTATATAGCTTTGGAATTCAGGAGATCATGGCAGAGGATAAAGCCCTAGGCAGCTTTAGCATTTACAGAATTAATCAAGGAAAGGGAAGAGTAAGATCAGCCCAAGGCAAGCAACCCAATCTGCCAGAATGCAAGGCACACTGCAGGCAACCATCAAAAACACAGCAGCTTCCAGGTTTCGGTTCCCTTCTAATTTTAAACTTTTATATTTGTGGTTTGCATCCTCATAGGAGGCAAATGACTTCAATGAAGCAAACCTTCGAGGTGAGCTGATCCATACTACGGGAGGAAAGTACTCAGACACTGGAGCCCGAATGCGTGTTGAACCTTAGATTGGAAGCTTGTCCATCGATATATTCACTCATAACATGAGCAGGGCAGTCTTCACAGTGATTTAATGAGTGTTAAACAACCTAACATTTGTAAAGTGCTTAAAATATGTCTCACACACATAAGCAAACATTTCAGAAATGCTTACTATTGCTTATTATTATTACATTCTTGCTTAATGCAAGAATAAGTTGGGAGAATTCTGGTTTATGTGACATGGTTGCCCATGTTTATCGAAAACCATAGATTAGTTTATAATGTGTGACCAGAATTGAGACCTATGATCTTAATGATTCTTGACGTTTTGTGAAGAACTGTGCTTTCATGGCTCAGTTACTCAAAATTGTCTGTATCAGTCGTTTTGGTGGACCTGCTATTGGAATCTAGACAGATAATGTGAGCATCAGACTCTAGCAGGGTGCAGAGTAGCCGATCCCCATTCCTTCCTGTTAGCAAGCCTCTAAAAGGCTCAAGCTCCACTAGATTCTTGCCCCTCCAGCAGCAGCCAAATCCTCACCTTTCCCAGGGGGCTTGTGCAACACCAGCAGCTCCACCTGCTATTTCATCATTTAAGTATCAAACCAGCTGTACCAATTAGCATTGGGCCAACTGTCCAGAGCCTGGAAAAGAAATGAGGTGAAAATACAAAAGCCAGTATAAAGAGGCCTTGACAGACCATGCCGCAGCCCTCACACTCATACCATTTCTCCAGACCTCTTCTGCTTCTTTAGGGTAGAGAGGTTCTTTCCTATGATGCCGTGGAAGATACGAGGGCAATGTGTATGTAACAAAAGACAAATAAGACCAGGAAAGATCGTAGTGTGTCTTTTTAGGCTCTGTTGGGATAGCAAGCAGCACTGAGCGTTCTCTGAAAACCTTATGACATCTGATACGGGAAATAAAAGTACCTCCATAAAGTGTTCACATAAGGGGTCTGGATGAGGGAGTAGGTGGGTGAGTTGGGGAGCACTCTCATAGAGGCATGTGGAGGGGGAATGGGATAGGAGTATTCTGGATGGGAACCGGGAAAGGGGATAACATTTGAAATGCAAGTAAAGAAAATATCCAATAATAAAAAAGGCGAAAAAAATGTTCACATTGGGATTAGGGATTGGAAGTAAAAAGGCACACTTTATTGTTTTTATGGATTCATAATACCCATAAAACGAAAATATTGGTGATACTGTCCAAATGTCCTTGGCTTCTATAACAACAGCCACAAGAGTCACTCATCGCTTACCTGTGGTAGCCATTATGAACCTCTATTTGGACCACAGACCATATTTAAATATCAGGAACCAGGATTGAATGGCTGCTTTATCACAAACAAGAGTCTACATCATAAATGTTTCAAGTGATGAAACTGGTAAGGTTATGTCCGTGTAGCAAAATGGCGAATATAATCAGCACTGTTACTTTAAGCTCCAGTTCCTCAAAACCTAGCTCACACAATCCACACCTCTGTTAGCCCTCCATCTTAATGAAGTCAAGAACTCTTTCCCCACATTCTCAGGCCGCAAACTAGCAATGCTTATCTCTAGCAGTGGTGCTTAAGAAACAAAGAAATGCCCCAGAGCAGATTCTAACAGTATGCTTGAGCAGACAGAGCTCAGAGGTTGGGAAGAACCAGAGCGATCTGCCGGTGGGTCACCTTGCTAATGTCTTTGGCAATTCCTCAGCCTCAGTTTCCTCATTAGTCAAATAAAGACAGGAAATACATTCAGTAGGAAAATGTCTTCCAGACTGTACCTGTGAAGAAGTCTCCGGATCCTGGTTATTCCTCTTAACTTTTGTTGTCTAACCACCAAAGCATCTTTACCTAATACACTACCCTCAGATTCCTGGTATCTACTAAAGGGCCAAGGTCTCAAAGGCTGAAGATTGGTAATTATTTTTGGATTTTTTTCAGCCTTTTCACACCAATTCTCTCAAGGTCTCCAGGATCTCAGTTCTCATCATGCTTACAAGTCCAAACTTTCCCTTATCTTCACTGAACAGATGTTAATATACAACATGAAGATTAGAATCTATGTCAAAGGGAGGAAACGTAAGGAAAAGTAATATCACACTCACATCTATCTTAGTCACTGTTCTATTGCTGTGAGGAGACACCATAACCAAGGCAACTCTTATAAAAGAAAGCAATTAATTCGGGGCTTGCTTACAGTTTCAGAGGTTTAGTACATTCAGTCTCATTATGGTGAGTAGCATGGTGACATACAGGCAGACATAGTGCTAGAGAACTATTTGAGAGTTTTATATCTGGATCCACAAGCAGTGGGAAGAAAGAGATACTATACTGTGACTGGCTTGGAATTTTGACAATCTCAAAGCCCACCTCCAGTGACATACTTCCTTCACAAGTTCACCCCTATTCCAACAAGATTATACCCCTAGTCCTTCTAGAACAGTGCCACTTCCTGGTGATTCAAATATGGGTCTATGGAGGCCACTTTCATTCAAGTCACACAAACTCTAACAGAGCCAACAAACCAGGGTTTGCTTTCCATACTCCATACCATCCTAGATCTGTAGCTTTGAGAATATTATGCTGCCCCTTGGAGTCTTGGGTTCCTCTTTAATAGAATGGAGATATTAATTCTAGTACATACTACATTTGGTCTTGCTGAGGATTAAGACATAAGCAGCCGGCTCTTCCCAAGGCATAGTGAACATCCAATAGCAAGCAACTGATGACCAGGATTTTCATCAAGGTCCCCTTCCGTGATTCTCCCGGGCAGATAAGCAAATGTCTCACTGTCTTTCTAAGGTCCTTATCCATCCCTGTATATCTCACAGGTCTCTTTCAGAGTAACGTTGGCACTGCAGGGGAATGTTCGGAGAGAGGGTCAGTTAATCACATGGCTTGTGGTAGTGGTTATTACTGTGGCTCTGATGGTTTCCAAGGTGGAACCTATTTACACTTTCCATTTGTTTTGCTCTCCAAAAGATGTTTGCAGAAATTGCTTGAGAAATGGTCTATAGGTGAGGGGGGGTAGGAAATTTTTATTTAAGTATTTTTCAGCACCTGTTAGAATCAACACTGCTTAGTCTAAAGACTATGGAAAGAAAAAGCTTTCTCCTTTCTTCTTCTTCTTCTTCTTCTTCTTCTTCTTCTTCTTCTTCTTCTTCTTCTTCTTCTTCTTCTTCTTCTTCTTCTTCTTCTTCTTCTTCTGTTTCTTCTTCTTCTTCTTCTTCTTCTTCTTCTTCTTCTTCTTCTTCTTCTTCTTCTTCTTCTTCTTCTTCTTCTTCTTCTTCTTCTTCTTCTTTTTAATGTACCACTGCTTCTCTCCTGAACTTTAGGACCCTATCTTAGTCCACTTTCTGATGCTATAATAAATATAACTGAAGTTGAGGAATTTAATTATTACAAAGAAGTTTATTTGGGCATCTGCTTGAGTTAACTTTCCGATGGGAGATGTCAAGTTTGTTTGACATCTGCCCCCTCTCCCAGTAAGTAATGCAACTTCAAGTGACATAACTTGTTCCAAAGAGACCCTATGCAGCCTTAAGAAACTGCTTTAATATCTTGGGAAAACATCACTCCATTTAGGAAGGCTGCACTCTCTTAATCAGCTACATTCACAAAGGCCTAGCTCTTAAAACTTCCATAATGAGAAATTATGCCCCAACACTAGTGTTGGTGAGATCAAGCTGTATTCAAGTCATAGTGAGCACTAAACTGAATTTAACAGAATGTACTTAATGTGAAGTATTTGCTTTTTCACCCATCAAATTCAAAATCAAAACCACTTAACCAAGCCTTGCTTAAATGCCTGAGACAAGAACCACCCCCTCTCTTCCTTCATTGGCCCATCAAGGCTTTCTTTAATCTCTTGTTGGGACTTCTCAGAAATGACAGTACAGATTATTTATGCTAAGAAGCACTTTGTTCTGCAAGTGTTTTTATTTTCTCCTGTAGAGACAGTAGCAATTGAAACAAAAATAAAGTCAAATTATCTTAAAATAAGGGGGAAAGTGTATGGCCAAACTTAAAAATAGAAATCACAAAATGTTCTGTTTTTCACTGAGAAAAACAAATCTATTTCTTTTCTTGGTATCCCAAAGGCCTATACAACATGAGGAGTTAGGGTATTTAATAAATATTATGTAATAGGATGATGAAGATGCTTCTTATGAAAAGAGCACAATGCCGGCCCCCAAGTATTTTGGCCATCCTTTCTACAAAAATCCAGCATCCTTCTTTTCCCATTCTTTTTTTTTTTTTTTTTTTTCTGTAAGTGACTTTTCCTAGGGAATACTAAAGATGGCTTCAGACGACGAGATTCAAGTCCTGACTCTCCTGCTCAGCAGTTGTGTGTCCTCAAACATGTTGTATGACCTGTCTGTGCTGCAGCTTTTCTTTTTGCCCCTTCAGCTGTGGTGATCAGAATATAAGTTCATATAAGAAGTACTTAAGAGTGGCTGACCAGAGGCTAAGCAACTGGTGACTTCCGGACGCAGAGCGGAGCCTGGCCTACCTGCCAGGCAGAACGGCGGCTCATAGAGGCTGAGCAACTGCGATTGGGAACAGAAAATTAGAACTTCTGTTTCCACCCGGAGGCGACTTCGGGACGCAGAGCGGAGCCTGGCCTACCTGCCACCCAAATCGGCAGCTCATAAAGGCTGAGCAACTGCGATTGGGAACAGAAAATTAGAACTTCTGTTTCCACCTGGAGGCAACTTCCGGACACAGAGCGGAGCCTGGCCTACCTGCCAGGCTGAACGGCAGCTCATAGAGGCTGAGCAACTGGTGGGTGGGAGACCTGGGCTGCAGGGGAGCAGAAAGATCTCTGTGGAGTACACAAGGAAAGTGCACCCCCTGCCTTGCCCTGCCCTGACGTGCCTGATCCAGCAAACAGAAACAGAACGTTGGAACTTCTGCTCACACCCGATGACTCTGAGACATAAAACAGGGCTTGACCCATCTGACACCTCAACCAGTGGAGAACCAGGGACACAGACCAGATACAAGGGAAAGGTAAGAACATATCACTGACAACAAAATGGCAAGAGGAAAGAGAAAGAGTATATCCCAAGGGAAACAAGACAATCTAGCAACACCAGAGCCCAGCTCTCCCATAACAACAAACATCGGAACTCCAAACACTCCAGAAAAAGAAGACACAGACCTGAAATCATGCCTCAAGACGCTGATAGAGTTACTTAAACAAGAAAGGGAGGAAAAGCAAAAAGATTCAGAAGCTTTTAAAGAAGAAACAAGAAAAACAGTCAAAGAACTCAAAGAATTAGAGGAAAACAGAACCAAAGAAATAAAGGAATAAAAGAGGGAAATTAAAACAGAGCTTGACACAATAAAGAAAACACTAAAAGAGATAACCCTAGAGTCAGAACACCAAAAAAAGAAATCAGGAGTCACAGAAGCAAGCATTTCCAATAGATTACAAGAGATCGAAGAGAGAATCTCGGGGGCAGAAGACAACATTGCAAAAATAGACAAAACAGCCAGAGAAGATGCAAAAAACAAAAAGCTCCTAACCCCAAATGTCCAGGAAATCCAAGACACAATGAGAAGATCGAACCTAAGGATAAAAGGAATAGAAGAGGGAGAAGAGTATCAACTAAGGGGCACAGTAAATATCTTCAACAAAATCATAGAAGAAAATTTCCCTACCCTCAAGAATGAGATGACCACGAGCATAAAAGAAGCCTTCAAAACTCCAAATAGGTTGGACCAGAAAAGAAATACCTCCCAACACATAACAGTAAAAACATAAAGTGCCCAAAGCAAAGAAAGAATACTAAAAGCAGTAAGGGAAAAGGTCAGGTAACATATAAAGGCAGACCAATCAGACTCACACCCGATTTCTCAACTGAGACTATGAAAGCTAGAAGAGTCTGGACAGACATCATGCACTCCTTAAGAGAGCACAAGTGCCAGCCCAAGCTGGTATACCCAGCAAAACTATCAATCACCATCGATGGAGAGACGAAGATATTTCAAGACAAATCAAAATTCACACAATATCTGACCACAAACCCAGCACTACAACAAATTATAGGTGGAAAACCCAATACAATGAGGGAAAATACAGCCTAGTAAGAACAAGAAAACTCCTAAACAAGAAAACTAAAAGAAGAAAAAAACACAGACACAACTCAACCCAAAAAAGCAATAATGGCAGGAAACAGAAACAACTATTCCTTGATATCTATTAACATAAATGGTCTCAACTCCCCAATAAAGAGACATAGACTATCAGACTGGATACATAAACAAAATCCAGCCTTTTGCTGCATACAGGAAACTCATCTCAGAGACAAAGACAGATATTATCTCAGAGTAAAAGGGTGGGAAAAAAACTTCCAAGCAAACAGCTCCAAGAAGCAAGCTGGAGTGGCTATTCTAATATCGAATAAAGTAAATTTCCAACCAAAAGTTATCAAAAAAGATAAGGAAGGACACTTTTTACTCATTACCGGGGAAATCTGTCAGGAGAAACTCTCAATCCTTAACATATATGCTCCAAATAAAAAATCACCCACATTCATAAAAGAAACCCTACTAAAGCTCAAAAAATACATTTCACCCCACAAAATAATAGTGGGAGACTTTAATACCCCACTCTCACCAATGGACAGATCAGGGAAACAGAAACTGAACAAAGACACTGCAAAACTAGCAGAGACTTTGAACCAACTAGAATTAATAGATATATACAGAACATACTATCCCAAAGTAAAAGAATACACCTTCTTCTCAGCACCCCATGGCACCTTCTCAAAAATTGACCACATAATTGGACACAGAACGAGCCTCCATCGATATAAGAAGATTGAAATACTCCCATGCATCCTCTCAGATCACCATGGTCAACGGCTGGTCTTTAACAACAACAAAGACAACAAAAAGCCCACATACACATGGAAACTAAACAATGCTCTGTTAAAGGATAGCAGGGTCAAAGAAGAAATAAAGAAAGAAATTAAGGATTTTCTAGAATTCAACGAAAACGAAAACACAACATACCCAAACCTATGGGATGCAATGAAAGCAGTATTGAGAGGAAAACTCATAGCCCTAAGTGCTTCCAAAAAGAAACTGGAGAGAGCTCACATCAGCAACCTGACAGCACAGCTAAAAGCCCTAGAACAAAAGGAAGCAGATATACCCAAAAAGAGTAAACGGCAAGAAATAATCAAAATTAGGGCAGAAATAGACCAAATAGAAACAAAAAGAACCATTGAAAAAATCAACAAAACCAATAGTTGGTTCTTTGAGAAAATCAACAAGATTGATAAACGCCTAGCCAGACTAACTAGAGGGCAAAGAGAGTGTATCCAAATTAACAAAATCAGAAAGGAAAGTGGGAACATAACAACTGAAACTGAGGAAATTCAAGAAATCATCAGATCCTAATACAAAAACTTATACTCCACAAAATTGGAAAATCTGGAGGAAATGGATGAATTCCTAGACAGATACAAGGTCCCAAAGTTAAACCAGGACCAAGTAAACCATCTAAATAACCCTATAACACCTAAAGAAATAGAAGAAGTCATCAAAAGCCTCCCAACCAAAAAAAGCCCAGGTCCAGAACTATTAGATGAGAAAGTAGGGAAAACCTTAGAACACATAGGCACAGGAGAAAATTTCCTGAACAAAACACCAATGGCTCAAGCTCTAAGGTCAAAGATTAACAAATGGGACTTAATGAGATTGCAAAGCTTCTGTAAGGCTAAAGACATCGTCAAGAAAACAAAACGGCAACCGACAGAATGGGAAAAGATCTTTACCAACACCACATCAGATAGAGGCCTAATATCCAAGGTGTACAAGGAACTCAAAAAGCTAGACACCAGAGAATCAAATAACCCTATTAAAAAATGGGGTACAGAGCTAAACAAAACGTTTTCAGTTGAGGAACACCGAATGGCCGAGAAACACCTGAGGAAGTGTTTCCTTAGCCATCATGGAAATGCAAATCAAAACAACCCTGAGATACCACCTCACACCAGTCAGATTGGCCAAGATCCAAAACTCAGATGACAGCAGATGCTGGCGAAGCTGCGGAGAAAGAGGAACACTTCTCCACTGTTGGTGGGGTTGCAAGCTAATACAACCACTCTGGAAATCTGTCTGGCGATACCTCAGAAAATTGGATATAGTACTACCTGAAGACCCAGCTATTCCACTTCTGGGCATATACCCCAGAGACACTTTAATACACAACAAAGATATATGCACCACAATGTTCATAGCGGCTCTATTTATAATAGCCAGAAGCTGGAAGGAACCCAGATGTCCTTCAGAAGATTAATGGATACAAAAATTGTGGTACATGTACACAATGGAATACTACTCAGCCACCAGAAACAATGACTTAACCAAATTCTTAAGAAAATGGCTGCATCTAGAGAAGATCATCCTGAGTGAGATAACCCAGTCACAAAAGAACAGTCATAATATGCAGTCACTGATAGTGGGATGCTAACCTTGCACTCCCCCAGAAACAACTCACAGACTGTATGAAGTCCAAGAAATAAAGAAAACAAAAAAATATACATATATTTACAAAACAAGAAGACTTTGACTATTTCCATGTTGCGTTTTGTTTTGCATGTACTTTATGCTTATTGTAACTATTAGGTTTTCAATGCATACTGTCAAGCCCTTGAAAAAAATCAAGTACTGACTAAAAAAATATATTCATATGGTTTTATGTAAAAATTATTTCAATGTCTGAAAAAGCAGTACTGACAAAAATGTATAATTTTAAGCAAAAAATGTTTAAAATCTGTACATTTATCTTTGTTTTTTAAAATAAAGTCGTTAAAAAAATTTAAAAAAAGAGAAAAACAGAAAAAAAAAAAAAAAAAAAGAGTGGCTGACCATGGTAACTTTCCATCTTAAGAACCATAATAACAGCTTAACCACCAAAAAAAAAAAAAAAAAAAAAAAAAAAAAAAAAATAACACACACACACACACACACACACACACACACAAAACAAAAGACAGAAAACAAACAACAAAACCCCACAACCCAGCAGCTCAAACTCGTTCTAGTGAATGACCACATTATGTGCTCTTAACATGAAATGATCTTTACTCTTTGTAAACAGCCCCAGCCACCAATACCAAACACTGCCAGATATACCCAAAGACCATTACAAAGCTCTTTACTTCCAAACTTGCAAGCCTGGTGTTCTATTTGCCAGTCTGAGGAATCACGGTGCTTTTGCTTAATTATCTATTATGAACTGGCTTTCCTTCTTTCTACCCTGTTATAATGATAGTGATAGCTACAGGTGTGTAAGTAAACAGCCTTTCTCAAACTGTGTTTCTGACAAAAGCAAGAAATGATGGCGATGTTGAGTCAATGTGTGCCTTCCCCAGCTTGGCAACATTATTGAGCATTCTTTAAGGCTTTGCCCAAAGGATGCGTGCAATCCATATGTATTGCATGGAATGATTTATTGTATTGACTACTATTTTTCTTCTATTTAGTGAACCTCTTTTAGCTATTGTGTTATATTTTACAATACATGTTCTCTGTTTTTATAAAAAATATTTATCAACTACACCTCTACATATATAGAAAACCTGCTCATTATTTTCTAGAAGGGAAAAGAGGGATTTTCTATCTGTGAAAAATACACTTGGAGAAAACTCTGGCCCTGCAACATTTTTGACTTATTCTTCAGTTGATAGGTTTCCATCATAGTACAGGGATCAAGGTAAATTATAGAAAGAATGTTTTTCTCTCTTACATCATTTTTCCAGTCTTCTCAATGTACTTCACATGTGTTTGGAATCTTATTACCTTTTGACATGTTAGGCTGTGTAAGAAGCTAAGAGCAGAGCAGTGAACATAAAATCCCCTGAAAATCAGAACGTGTACTTAATGTCCACTAATAGATGAAGAAACAAAATGTGGTAAATCCACACAATGAAATTTTATTCAGCCATGGAAAGCATTCTTTCTTCAAATAATGATAATGTCACATATTACAACAGAGCCAAATCTCTATAACATTGTGCTAAGTGAAATAAGCTAGTGGACAAAGCACCTCATAATTTCACTTATGTGCTGTATCGAGAACAGTCAACTTTACAGAGACAGAGTAGAATAGTGGTTATCAAGAGCTGGGCTGAGCGGGGACAAGAGTTGATGCTTAATAGACCTCAAGTTTTGTCTCTGCAAGATGGAAAACGTTGTGAAGAGCTCTTGCACCACTGTGTCAAAATATTTGACACTACTGAACTGTGCTTTTAAAACCATTATTACAGAATGGTCAATTTTTGGAGCCATAATTAAAAGGTTGTGAAATGCAGATTCTATGGGAATGAGCCCAAATAGCAGGTGGCCTGTGGGTAGCAGCTGTAGTCATCTCCCGGGTTGCCTTTCCTTTCTAATGCAGGCATTGCTCAACATGCATCCGTGCATCTATTTCATTATTGTGGTTTCTGCATTTTCTTATTTATGATCCCACTAGTAAGCTTTGCTTCAGGGTAGGATACCAAGGAGGCAGAAGAGCATGAAACAAGCATTTTCCTCACCAATTGCCTCTCAATCGATATTTAGAAATTTTCCATCCCTCTAAGGAATGGCCCATGGTAATTTGCAGCTGCTCATCTTAATCGTATCCCCTGATTACTGGAAGCTCTCTCAAAGTCATTCCACGTGAGCCTTTGGATAAGCTAATGGATCAACTGAGTCACTGTACGCATATGAAACATATTCACAATACATATTTAAAACCCCAGAGCCTACCTTTAAATATCCACATTACCTTAAACTCATCAGAAAAAAGGAGAGACCTAACAGCATAGAGTGCATGTGAATGTAGTACCTAGGAGAGAATAGAAAAGCCATTCTGACAAATTTTCACTTTGCTGAAGCTAGGGTTTTGTTAGCTAGATTGTATTTGTTTACTGTTTTCTGGCCCATCTGTGATGTTTTAATTTGTCTCAATGTTCATACACACAGGGAAATTAATTGTTAATTGTTTTATATATTTCCTGCCTAATTGAGGATAGCATCAATATGGCTTTGTGACCCTTGATCATTTGCATTAATAAACTCTAAATCAATCTCTCATTACAAGTTTTCCTAACAAAATCAATCATAATCTGCTAAAAATTGAAAACCCAAAAATCAGATGGAGTTAGAAGCACCCAAATAACCGTTACTCTGTCCTCACAATGTCCTTATAGTCATATCTGTCACTGACTTTTTCTGTTTCTGCTCCATGCTTCCCCCACTTCCAACTGTCAAGCCATGAAATGTTTAAAAATATATCCTTATTTCTTGCTCAGACATTTGGTAATTGTAGTGATGATGGTGGTGGTGGTGGTGATGATGATGATGATGATGACGACAACAACAACAATGACAACGATGACTATGATAATGACAATGGCCATAGCTTTATTTTATTAAATCTCTGTGTGATGGTTTATATGTGCTTGGCCCCAGGTAGTGGCACTATTAGGATGTGTGGAATTATTGGAGTAGGTGTGTCACTGTGGGCAAGAGCTTTAAGACCCTCATCCTAACTGCCTGGAAGTCAGCATTCTGCTAGCAGCCTTCAGATGAATATGTAGAACTCTCAGCTCCTCCTGCACTATGCCTGCCTGGATGCTGCCACGTTCCCACCTTGATGATAATGGACTGAATCTCTGAACCTGTAAGCCAGACCAATTAAATTGTCATCCTTATAAGAGTTGTCTTGGTCATGGTATCTGTTCACAGCTGGAAAACCCTAACCAAGACACTCTGGTATGTATTAGGTATAGAACTATTTTTATGTGTGTGTTTTATAATTTTTTTTGACAATTTCACATATAGTTCGGTGTGAATCTTCTCATGCCCATCTTCACTATTTCCCTTCCATGTCTGTCATAGCCCACTCTTCTCTACAGGACCCTTTCCCACATTCATATCATTTTGTTTTGGGAGCCACTAGCTAATTTTAACCAGAATTGTCTTGTGCCCACAGACTTGGCGTGGAGAAATCACCATTGGGTACACAACAAAGACTGTCACTGCCAAAGAATTTGTCAGTAGCTAATAATTTATCAGGAGTGGGTAGGGCTTGACTGCTTAAAAGCCCAATCTCTATGCAGGACTAATGCAGACACTCTCAGTTATTGTGATGTCAGGTTTTCAGTGCTCATGTCCTGCCCTAAAGCCAGTCTTCTGCAACCTTTCTTCCTATCTTCCATCTTGCTCTTTTTCTTCTGTTCTCTCTTCTACAATGTTCTCTGAGCCTTATGGTAAATATCCTGGTTAGGGCAGATCACTCAGCTGTCACTTTTACTCAGCACCTTGAACAGCCAGGACTGCACATAAATTCTTTAATAAAAGTAAGGGTATCATTTGACAATGTGTATAAACTTGACTATTTAGAATGTAGTTTGGTGTCAAGTCAATCTAGCTAATTGACAATAATACGCTCCTAACTAGGATCTATGACCTCCCCAGCTATGGCTTATTAGCTGAGTTTACAGTACTAGCATGGATTCCTCTTTGCAGATTGGGTCTCAAATCCAACCTGAAAACAGTTGGTTACCTCCATACCAGTCATGCTACTATTGCACCAATGGGTATATCTTGCTTTCTAAGTTGACATTGTAGTTCATAGAGTTCACAGATGAGAAAGATCATTGATGCTTTATCTTTCCTAACAACCAGCTTAGAAATTTCTAGCGAGATACCAGAGAATCAAACAACCCTATTAAAAAATGTGGTACAGAGCTAAACAAAACGTTCTCAATTGAGGAATATCGAATGGCTGAGAAACATCTAAGGAAGTGCTCGACATCCTTAGCCATCAGGAAAATGCAAATCAAAACAACCCTGAGATTCCACCTCACACCAGTCAGATTGGCCAAGATCCAAAACTCAGATGACAGCAGATGCTGCCGAGGTTGTGGAGAAAGAGGAACACTTCTCCACTGTTGGTGGGATTGTAAACTAATACAACC